>NC_092719.1:188964527-189283456 GCF_047496885.1 Scyliorhinus torazame
TCTCACTGTGAAAGGCTCTGTTGCTGCTCTCTCACTGTGAAAGGCTCTGTTGCTCCTCTCTCACTGTGAAAGGCCCTGTTGCTCCTCTCTCACTGTGAAAGGCCCTGTTGCTCCTCTCTCACTGTGAAATGCCCTGTTGCTCCTCTCTCACTGTGAAAGGCTCTGTTGCTCCTCCCTCACTGTGAAAGGCCCTGTTGTGCTCTCTCACTGTGAAATGCTCTGTCGCTCCTCTCTCACTGTGAAAGGCTCTGTTGCTCCTCTCTCACTGTGAAAGACACTGTCGCTCCTCTCTCACTGTGAAAGGCCCTGTTGCTCCTCTCTTACAGTGAAAGGCTCTGTCGCTCCTCTCTCACTGTGAAAGGCTCTGTCGCTCCTCTCTCACTGTGAAAGGCTCTGTTGCTCCTCTCTCACTGTGAAAGGCCCTGTTTCTCCTCTCTCACTGTGAAAGGCCCTGTTGCACCTCTCTCACTGTGAAAGGCTCTGTTGCTGCTCTCTCACTGTGAAAGGCTCTGTTGCTCCTCTCTCGCTGTGAAAGGCTCTGTCGCTCCTCTCTCACTGTGAATGGCTCTGTTGCTGCTCTCTCACTGTGAAAGGCTCTGTTGCTGCTCTCTCACTGTGAAAGGCTCTGTTGCTCCTCTCTCACTGTGAAAGGCCCTGTTGCTCCTCTCTCACTGTGAAAGGCCCTGTTGCTCCTCTCTCACTGTGAAATGCCCTGTTGCTCCTCTCTCACTGTGAAAGGCTCTGTTGCTCCTCTCTCACTGTGAAAGGCCCTGTTGTGCTCTCTCACTGTGAAATGCTCTGTCGCTCCTCTCTCACTGTGAAAGGCTCTGTTCCTCCTCTCTCACTGTGAAAGGCCCTGTTGCTCCTCTCTCACTGTGAAACGCCCTGTTGCTCCTCTCTCACTGTGAAATGCCCTGTTGCTCCTCTCTCACTGTGAAAGACACTGTTGCTCCTCTCTCACTGTGAAAGACACTGTCGCTCCTCTCTCACTGTGAAAGGCCCTGTTGCTCCTCTTTTACAGTGAAAGGCTCTGTCGCTCCTCTCTCACTGTGAAAGGCTCTGTTGCTCCTCTCTCACTGTGAAAGGCCCTGTTGCTCCTCACGAGCTGTGAAAGGCGCTGTTGCTCCTCTCTCGCTGTGAAAGGCTCTGTTGCTCCTCTCTCACTGTGAAAGGCCCTGTTGCTCCTCACTCGCTGTGAAAGGCCCTGTTGCTCCTCACTCGCTGTGAAAAGCCCTGTTGCTCCTCTCTCACTGTGAAAGGCTCTGTCGCTCCTCTCTCACTGTGAAAGGCTCTGTCGCTCCTCTCTCACTGTGAAAGGCTCTGTTGCTCCTCTCTCACTGTGAAAGGCTCTGTTGCTCCTCTCTCACTGTGAAAGGCTCTGTCGCTCCTCTCTCACTGTGAAAGGCCCTGTCGCTCCTCTCTCACTGTGAAAGGCTCTGTTGCTCCTCACTCGCTGTGAAAGGCCCTGTCGCTCCTCTCTCACTGTGAAAGGCTCTGTCGCTACTCTCTCACTGTGAAAGGCTCTGTTGCAAGTCTTTCACTCTGAAAGGCTCTGTTGCTGCTCTCTCACTGTGAAATGCCCTGTTTCTCCTCTCTCACTGTGAAAGGCCCTGTTGCACCTCTCTCACTGTGAAAGGCTCTGTTGCTCCTCTCTCACTGTGAAAGGCTCTGTTGCTCCTCTCTCGCTGTGAAAGGCTCTGTCGCTCCTCTCTCACTGTGAAAGGCTCTGTTGCTGCTCTCTCACTGTGAAAGGCTCTGTTGCTGCTCTCTCACTGTGAAAGGCTCTGTTGCTGCTCTCTCACTGTGAAAGGCCCTGTTGCTCCTCTCTCACTGTGAAAGGCCCTGTTGCTCCTCTCTCACTGTGAAATGCCCTGTTGCTCCTCTCTCACTGTGAAAGGCTCTGTTGCTCCTCTCTCACTGTGAAAGGCCCTGTTGTGCTCTCTCACTGTGAAATGCTCTGTCGCTCCTCTCTCACTGTGAAAGGCTCTGTTGCTCCTCTCTCACTGTGAAAGGCCCTGTTGCTCCTCTCTCACTGTGAAAGGCCCTGTCGCTCCTCTCTCACTGTGAAAGGCCCTGTTGCTCCTCTCTCACTGTGAAAGGCTCTGTCGCTCCTCTCTCACTGTGAAAGGCTCTGTTGCTCCTCTCTCACTGTGAAAGGCTCTGTTACTCCTCTCTCACTGTGAAAGGCTCTGTTGCTCCTCTCTCACTGTGAAATGCCCTGTTGCTCCTCTCTCACTGTGAAAGGCCCTGTTGTTCCTCTCTCACTGTGAAAGGCCCTGTTGCTCCTCTCTCACTGTGAAAGGCCCTGTTGCTCCTCTCTCACTGTGAAATGCCCTGTTGCTCCTCTCTCACTGTGAAAGACACTGTTGCTCCTCTCTCACTGTGAAAGGCCCTGTTGCTCCTCTCTCACTGTGAAAGACACTGTCGCTCCTCTCTCACTGTGAAAGGCCCTGTTGCTCCTCTCTTACAGTGAAAGGCTCTGTCGCTCCTCTCTCACTGTGAAAGGCTCTGTTGCTCCTCTCTCACTGTGAAAGGCCCTGTTGCTCCTCTCTCACTGTGAAATGCCCTGTTGCTCCTCTCTCACTGTGAAAGACACTGTTGCTCCTCTCTCACTGTGAAAGGCCCTGTTGCTCCTCTCTCACTGTGAAAGACACTGTCGCTCCTCTCTCACTGTGAAAGGCCCTGTTGCTCCTCTCTCGCTGTGAAAGACACTGTCGCTCCTCTCTCACTGTGAAAGGCTCTGTTGCTCCTCTCTCACTGTGAAAGGCCCTGTTGCTCCTCTCTCACTGTGAAATGCCCTGTTGCTCCTCTCTCACTGTGAAAGACACTGTTGCTCCTCTCTCACTGTGAAAGGCCCTGTTGCTCCTCTCTCACTGTGAAAGACACTGTCGCTCCTCTCTCACTGTGAAAGGCCCTGTTGCTCCTCTCTTACAGTGAAAGGCTCTGTCGCTCCTCTCTCACTGTGAAAGGCTCTGTCGCTCCTCTCTCACTGTGAAAGGCTCTGTTGCTCCTCTCTCACTGTGAAAGGCTCTGTCGCTCCTCTCTCACTGTGAAAGGCTCTGTTGCTGCTCTCTCGCTGTGAAAGGCCCTGTTGCTCCTATCTCACTGTGAAATGCCCTGTTTCTCCTCTCTCACTGTGAAAGGCCCTGTTGCTCCTCTCTCACTGTGAAAGACACTGTCGCTCCTCTCTCACTGTGAAAGGCCCTGTTGCTCCTCTCTCACTGTGAAAGGCTCTGTTGCTCCTCTCTCACTGTGAAAGGCCCTGTTGCTCCTCTCTCGCTGTGAAAGGCCCTGTTGCTCCTATCTCACTGTGAAATGCCCTGTTTCTCCTCTCTCACTGTGAAAGGCCCTGTTGCTCCTCTCTCACTGTGAAAGACACTGTCGCTCCTCTCTCACTGTGAAAGGCCCTGTTGCTCCTCTCTCACTGTGAAAGGCTCTGTTACTCCTCTCTCACTGTGAAAGCCTCTGTTGCTCCTCTCTCACTGTGAAAGGCCCTGTTGCTCCTCTCTCACTGTGAAAGGCCCTGTTGTTCCTCTCTCACTGTGACAGGCCCTGTTGCTCCTCTCTCACTGTGAAAGGCCCTGTTGTTCCTCTCTCACTGTGAAAGAGACTGTCACTCCTCTCTCACTGTCAAAGGCTCTGTTGCTCCTCTCTCACTGTGAAAGGCTCTGTTGCGCCTCTCTCACTGTGAAAGGCTCTGTTGCTCCTCTCTCACTGCGAAAGGCTCTGTCGCTCCTCTCTCACTGTGAAAGGCCCTGTTGCTCCTCTCTCACTGTGAAAGGCCCTGTTGTGCTCTCTCGCTGTGAAAGGCTCTGTCGCTCCTCTCTCACTGTGAAAGGCTCTGTTGCTGCTCTCTCACTGTGAAAGGCTCTGTTGCTCCTCTCTCAATGTGACAGGCCCTGTTGCTCCTCTCTCACTGTGAAAGGCCCTGTTGTTCCTCTCTCACTGTGAAAGACACTGTCGCTCCTCACTCACTGTGAAAGGCTCTGTTGCTCCTCTCTCACTGCGAAAGGCTCTGTCGCACCTCTCTCACTGTGAAAGGCTCTGTTGCTCCTCTCTCACTGCGAAAGGCTCTGTCGCACCTCTCTCTCTGTGAAAGGCCCTGTTGTGCTCTCTCACTGTGAAAGGCTCTGTCGCTCATCTCTCACTGTGAAAGGCTCTGTTGCTCCTCTCTCACTGTGAAACGCCCTGTTGCTCCTCTCTCACTGTGAAATGCCCTGTTGCTCCTCTCTCACTGTGAAAGGCTCTGTTGCTCCTCTCTCACTGTGAAAGGCCCTGTTGCTCCTCTCTCACTGTGAAATGCCCTGTTGTTCCTCTCTCACTGTGAAAGACACTGTTGCTCCTCTCTCACTGTGAAATGCCCTGTTTCTCCTCTCTCACTGTGAAAGGCCCTGTTGTTCCTCTCTCACTGTGAAAGACACTGTCGCTCCTCTCTCACTGTGAAAGGCCCTGTTGCTCCTCTCTCACTGTGAAAGGCTCTGTTGCTCCTCTCTAACTGTGAAAGGCTCTGTTGCTCCTCTCTCACTGTGAAAGGCTTTGTTGTTCCTCTCTCACTGTGAAAGGCTCTGTTGCTCCTCTCTCACTGTGAAAGGCCCTGTTGTTCCTCTCTCACTGTGAAAGGCCCTGTTGCTCCTCTCTCACTGTGAAAGGCCCTGTTGTTCCTCTCTCAATGTGACAGGCCCTGTTGCGCCTCTCTCACTGTGAAAGGCCCTGTTGCTCCTCCCTCACTGTGAAAGACACTGTCGCTCCTCTCTCACTGTGAAAGGCTCTGTTGCTCCTCTCTCACTGTGAAAGGCTCTGTTGCTCCTCTCTCACTGTGAAAGGCCCTGTTGTTCCTCTCTCACTGTGAAAGGCCCTGTTGCTCCTCTCTCACTGTGAAAGGCCCTGTTGTTCCTCTCTCACTGTGAAATGCCCTGTTTCTCCTCTCTCACTGTGAAAGGCCCTGTTGCACCTCTCTCACTGTGAAAGGCTCTGTTGCTGCTCTCTCACTGTGAAAGGCTCTGTTGCTCCTCTCTCGCTGTGAAAGGCCCTGTCGCTCCTCTCTCACTGTGAAAGGCTCTGTTGCTCCTCACTCGCTGTGAAAGGCCCTGTCGCTCCTCTCTCACTGTGAAAGGCTCTGTCGCTCCTCTCTCACTGTGAAAGGCTCTGTTGCAAGTCTCTCACTCTGAAAGGCTCTGTTGCTGCTCTCTCACTGTGAAATGCCCTGTTTCTCCTCTCTCCCTGTGAAAGGCCCTGTTGCACCTCTCTCACTGTGAAAGGCTCTGTTGCTGCTCTCTCACTGTGAAAGGCTCTGTTGCTCCTCTCTCGCTGTGAAAGGCTCTGTCGCTCCTCTCTCACTGTGAAAGGCTCTGTTGCTGCTCTCTCAATGTGAAAGGCCCTGTTGCTCCTCTCTCAATGTGAAAGGCTCTGTTGCTCCTCTCTCACTGTGAAAGGCCCTGTTGCTCCTCTCTCACTGTGAAAGGCCCTGTTGCTCCTCTCTCACTGTGAAAGGCTCTGTTGCTCCTCTCTCACTGTGAAAGGCCCTGTTGTTCCTCTCTCCCTGTGAAAGGCCCTGTTGCACCTCTCTCACTGTGAAAGGCTCTGTTGCTGCTCTCTCACTGTGAAAGGCTCTGTTGCTGCTCTCTCACTGTGAAAGGCTCTGTTGCTCCTCTCTCGCTGTGAAAGGCTCTGTCGCTCCTCTCTCACTGTGAAAGGCTCTGTTGCTGCTCTCTCAATGTGAAAGGCCCTGTTGCTCCTCTCTCAATGTGAAAGGCTCTGTTGCTCCTCTCTCACTGTGAAAGGCTCTGTTGCTCCTCTCTCACTGTGAACGGCTCTGTTGCTCCTCACTCGCTGTGAATGGCTCTGTCGCTCCTCTCTCACTGTGAAAGGCCCTGTTGCTCCTCTCTCACTGTGAAAGGCTCTGTTGCTGCTCTCTCAATGTGAAAGGCCCTGTTGCTCCTCTCTCAATGTGAAAGGCTCTGTTGCTCCTCTCTCACTGTGAAAGGCTCTGTTGCTCCTCTCTCACTGTGAACGGCTCTGTTGCTCCTCACTCGCTGTGAATGGCTCTGTCGCTCCTCTCTCACTGTGAAAGGCCCTGTTGCTGCTCTCTCACTGTGAAAGGCTCTGTTGCTCCTCTCTCACTGTGAAAGGCTCTGTTGCTGCTCTCTCCCTGTGAATGCTCTGTTTCTCCTCTCTCACTGTGAAAGGCCCTGTTGCTCCTCTCTCACTGTGAACGGCTCTGTTGCTCCTCACTCGCTGTGAATGGCTCTGTCGCTCCTCTCTCACTGTGAAAGGCCCTGTTGCTCCTCTCTCACTGTGAAAGGCCCTGTTGCTCCTCACTCGCTGTGAAAGGCGCTGTTGCTCCTCTCTCGCTGTGAAAGGCTCTGTTGCTCCTCTCTCACTGTGAAAGGCCCTGTTGCTCCTCACTCGCTGTGAAAGGCTCTGTCGCTCCTCTCTCACTGTGAAAGGCTCTGTCGCTCCTCTCTCACTGTGAAAGGCTCTGTTGCTCCTCTCTCACTGTGAAAGGCTCTGTCGCTCCTCTCTCACTGTGAAAGGCTCTGTCGCTCCTCTCTCACTGTGAAAGGCTCTGTCGCTCCTCTCTCACTGTGAAAGGCCCTGTTGCTCCTCACTCGCTGTGAAAGGCCCTGCTGCTCCTCTCTCACTGTGAAAGGCTCTGTCGCTCCTCTCTCACTGTGAAAGGCTCTGTCGCTCCTCTCTCACTGTGAAAGGCTCTGTTGCTCCTCACTCGCTGTGAAAGGCCCTGTCGCTCCTCTCTCACTGTGAAAGGCCCTGTCGCTCCTCTCTCACTGTGAAAGGCTCTGTTGCTCCTCACTCGCTGTGAAAGGCCCTGTCGCTCCTCTCTCACTGTGAAAGGCTCTGTCGCTCCTCTCTCACTGTGAAAGGCTCTGTTGCAAGTCTCTCACTCTGAAAGGCTCTGTTGCTGCTCTCTCACTGTGAAATGCCCTGTTTCTCCTCTCTCACTGTGAAAGGCCCTGTTGCACCTCTCTCACTGTGAAAGGCTCTGTTGCTGCTCTCTCACTGTGAAAGGCTCTGTTGCTCCTCTCTCGCTGTGAAAGGCTCTGTCGCTCCTCTCTCACTGTGAAAGGCTCTGTTGCTGCTCTCTCAATGTGAAAGGCCCTGTTGCTCCTCTCTCAATGTGAAAGGCTCTGTTGCTCCTCTCTCACTGTGAAAGGCCCTGTTGCTCCTCTCTCACTGTGAAAGGCCCTGTTGCTCCTCTCTCACTGTGAAAGGCTCTGTTGCTCCTCTCTCACTGTGAAAGGCCCTGTTGTTCCTCTCTCCCTGTGAAAGGCCCTGTTGCACCTCTCTCACTGTGAAAGGCTCTGTTGCTGCTCTCTCACTGTGAAAGGCTCTGTTGCTGCTCTCTCACTGTGAAAGGCTCTGTTGCTCCTCTCTCGCTGTGAAAGGCTCTGTCGCTCCTCTCTCACTGTGAAAGGCTCTGTTGCTGCTCTCTCAATGTGAAAGGCCCTGTTGCTCCTCTCTCAATGTGAAAGGCTCTGTTGCTCCTCTCTCACTGTGAAAGGCCCTGTTGCTCCTCTCTCACTGTGAAAGGCCCTGTTGCTCCTCTCTCACTGTGAAAGGCTCTGTTGCTCCTCTCTCACTGTGAAAGGCTCTGTTGCTCCTCTCTCGCTGTGAAAGGCTCTGTCGCTCCTCTCTCACTGTGAAAGGCTCTGTTGCTGCTCTCTCAATGTGAAAGGCCCTGTTGCTCCTCTCTCAATGTGAAAGGCTCTGTTGCTCCTCTCTCACTGTGAAAGGCCCTGTTGCTCCTCTCTCACTGTGAAAGGCCCTGTTGCTCCTCTCTCACTGTGAAAGGCTCTGTCGCTCCTCTCTCACTGTGAAAGGCTCTGTTGCTGCTCTCTCACTGTGAAAGGCTCTGTTGCTCCTCTCTCACTGGAAAGGCCCTGTTGCTCCTCTCTCACTGTGAAAGGCCCTGTTGCTCCTCTCTCACTGTGAAATGCCCTGTTGCTCCTCTCTCACTGTGAAAGGCTCTGTTGCTCCTCTCTCACTGTGAAAGGCCCTGTTGTGCTCTCTCACTGTGAAATGCTCTGTCGCTCCTCTCTCACTGTGAAAGGCTCTGTTCCTCCTCTCTCACTGTGAAAGGCCCTGTTGTGCTCTCTCACTGTGAAATGCTCTGTCGCTCCTCTCTCACTGTGAAAGGCCCTGTTGTTCCTCTCTCACTGTGAAAGGCCCTGTTGCTCCTCTCGCACTGTGAAAGGCCCTGTTGCTCCTCTCTCACTGTGAAATGCCCTGTTGCTCCTCTCTCACTGTGAAAGACACTGTTGCTCCTCTCTCACTGTGAAAGACACTGTCGCTCCTCTCTCACTGTGAAAGGCCCTGTTGCTCCTCTTTTACAGTGAAAGGCTCTGTCGCTCCTCTCTCACTGTGAAAGGCTCTGTTGCTCCTCTCTCACTGTGAAAGGCCCTGTTGCTCCTCACTCGCTGTGAAAGGCGCTGTTGCTCCTCTCTCGCTGTGAAAGGCTCTGTTGCTCCTCTCTCACTGTGAAAGGCCCTGTTGCTCCTCACTCGCTGTGAAAGGCCCTGTTGCTCCTCACTCGCTGTGAAAGGCCCTGTTGCTCCTCTCTCACTGTGAAAGGCTCTGTCGCTCCTCTCTCACTGTGAAAGGCTCTGTCGCTCCTCTCTCACTGTGAAAGGCCCTGTTGCTCCTCACTCACTGTGAAAGGCCCTGTTGCTCCTCACTCGCTGTGAAAGGCCCTGTTGCTCCTCTCTCACTGTAAAAGGCTCTGTTGCTCCTCTCTCACTGTGAAAGGCCCTGTTGCTCCTCACTCGCTGTGAAAGGCGCTGTTGCTCCTCTCTCGCTGTGAAAGGCTCTGTTGCTCCTCTCTCACTGTGAAAGGCCCTGTTGCTCCTCACTCGCTGTGAAAGGCCCTGTTGCTCCTCTCTCGCTGTGAAAGGCCCTGTTGCTCCTCACTCGCTGTGAAAGGCCCTGCTGATCCTCTCTCACTGTGAAAGGCTCTGTCGCTCCTCTCTCACTGTGAAAGGCTCTGTTGCTCCTCTCTCACTGTGAAAGTCTCTGTTGCTCCTCTCTCACTGTGAAAGGCTCTGTCGCTCCTCTCTCACTGTGAAAGGCCCTGTCGCTCCTCTCTCACTGTGAAAGGCTCTGTCGCTCCTCTCTCACTGTGAAAGGCCCTGTCGCTCCTCTCTCACTGTGAAAGGCTCTGTTGCTCCTCACTCGCTGTGAAAGGCCCTGTCGCTCCTCTCTCACTGTGAAAGGCTCTGTTGCTACTCTCTCACTGTGAAAGGCTCTGTTGCAAGTCTCTCACTCTGAAAGGCTCTGTTGCTGCTCTCTCACTGTGAAATGCCCTGTTTCTCCTCTCTCACTGTGAAAGGCCCTGTTGCACCTCTCTCACTGTGAAAGGCTCTGTTGCTGCTCTCTCACTGTGAAAGGCTCTGTTGCTCCTCTCTCGCTGTGAAAGACTCTGTCGCTCCTCTCTCACTGTGAAAGGCTCTGTTGCTGCTCTCTCACTGTGAAAGGCTCTGTTGCTGCTCTCTCACTGTGAAAGGCTCTGTTGCTCCTCTCTCACTGTGAAAGGCCCTGTTGCTCCTCTCTCACTGTGAAAGGCCCTGTTGCTCCTCTCTCACTGTGAAATGCCCTGTTGCTCCTCTCTCACTGTGAAAGGCTCTGTTGCTCCTCCCTCACTGTGAAAGGCCCTGTTGTGCTCTCTCACTGTGAAATGCTCTGTCGCTCCTCTCTCACTGTGAAAGGCTCTGTTGCTCCTCTCTCACTGTGAAAGACACTGTCGCTCCTCTCTCACTGTGAAAGGCCCTGTTGCTCCTCTCTTACAGTGAAAGGCTCTGTCGCTCCTCTCTCACTGTGAAAGGCTCTGTCGCTCCTCTCTCACTGTGAAAGGCTCTGTTGCTCCTCTCTCACTGTGAAAGGCCCTGTTTCTCCTCTCTCACTGTGAAAGGCCCTGTTGCACCTCTCTCACTGTGAAAGGCTCTGTTGCTGCTCTCTCACTGTGAAAGGCTCTGTTGCTCCTCTCTCGCTGTGAAAGGCTCTGTCGCTCCTCTCTCACTGTGAATGGCTCTGTTGCTGCTCTCTCACTGTGAAAGGCTCTGTTGCTGCTCTCTCACTGTGAAAGGCTCTGTTGCTCCTCTCTCACTGTGAAAGGCCCTGTTGCTCCTCTCTCACTGTGAAAGGCCCTGTTGCTCCTCTCTCACTGTGAAATGCCCTGTTGCTCCTCTCTCACTGTGAAAGGCTCTGTTGCTCCTCTCTCACTGTGAAAGGCCCTGTTGTGCTCTCTCACTGTGAAATGCTCTGTCGCTCCTCTCTCACTGTGAAAGGCTCTGTTCCTCCTCTCTCACTGTGAAAGGCCCTGTTGCTCCTCTCTCACTGTGAAACGCCCTGTTGCTCCTCTCTCACTGTGAAATGCCCTGTTGCTCCTCTCTCACTGTGAAAGACACTGTTGCTCCTCTCTCACTGTGAAAGACACTGTCGCTCCTCTCTCACTGTGAAAGGCCCTGTTGCTCCTCTTTTACAGTGAAAGGCTCTGTCGCTCCTCTCTCACTGTGAAAGGCTCTGTTGCTCCTCTCTCACTGTGAAAGGCCCTGTTGCTCCTCACGAGCTGTGAAAGGCGCTGTTGCTCCTCTCTCGCTGTGAAAGGCTCTGTTGCTCCTCTCTCACTGTGAAAGGCCCTGTTGCTCCTCACTCGCTGTGAAAGGCCCTGTTGCTCCTCACTCGCTGTGAAAAGCCCTGTTGCTCCTCTCTCACTGTGAAAGGCTCTGTCGCTCCTCTCTCACTGTGAAAGGCTCTGTCGCTCCTCTCTCACTGTGAAAGGCTCTGTTGCTCCTCTCTCACTGTGAAAGGCTCTGTTGCTCCTCTCTCACTGTGAAAGGCTCTGTCGCTCCTCTCTCACTGTGAAAGGCCCTGTCGCTCCTCTCTCACTGTGAAAGGCTCTGTTGCTCCTCACTCGCTGTGAAAGGCCCTGTCGCTCCTCTCTCACTGTGAAAGGCTCTGTCGCTACTCTCTCACTGTGAAAGGCTCTGTTGCAAGTCTTTCACTCTGAAAGGCTCTGTTGCTGCTCTCTCACTGTGAAATGCCCTGTTTCTCCTCTCTCACTGTGAAAGGCCCTGTTGCACCTCTCTCACTGTGAAAGGCTCTGTTGCTCCTCTCTCACTGTGAAAGGCTCTGTTGCTCCTCTCTCGCTGTGAAAGGCTCTGTCGCTCCTCTCTCACTGTGAAAGGCTCTGTTGCTGCTCTCTCACTGTGAAAGGCTCTGTTGCTGCTCTCTCACTGTGAAAGGCTCTGTTGCTGCTCTCTCACTGTGAAAGGCCCTGTTGCTCCTCTCTCACTGTGAAAGGCCCTGTTGCTCCTCTCTCACTGTGAAATGCCCTGTTGCTCCTCTCTCACTGTGAAAGGCTCTGTTGCTCCTCTCTCACTGTGAAAGGCCCTGTTGTGCTCTCTCACTGTGAAATGCTCTGTCGCTCCTCTCTCACTGTGAAAGGCTCTGTTGCTCCTCTCTCACTGTGAAAGGCCCTGTTGCTCCTCTCTCACTGTGAAAGGCCCTGTCGCTCCTCTCTCACTGTGAAAGGCCCTGTTGCTCCTCTCTCACTGTGAAAGGCTCTGTCGCTCCTCTCTCACTGTGAAAGGCTCTGTTGCTCCTCTCTCACTGTGAAAGGCTCTGTTACTCCTCTCTCACTGTGAAAGGCTCTGTTGCTCCTCTCTCACTGTGAAATGCCCTGTTGCTCCTCTCTCACTGTGAAAGGCCCTGTTGTTCCTCTCTCACTGTGAAAGGCCCTGTTGCTCCTCTCTCACTGTGAAAGGCCCTGTTGCTCCTCTCTCACTGTGAAATGCCCTGTTGCTCCTCTCTCACTGTGAAAGACACTGTTGCTCCTCTCTCACTGTGAAAGGCCCTGTTGCTCCTCTCTCACTGTGAAAGACACTGTCGCTCCTCTCTCACTGTGAAAGGCCCTGTTGCTCCTCTCTTACAGTGAAAGGCTCTGTCGCTCCTCTCTCACTGTGAAAGGCTCTGTTGCTCCTCTCTCACTGTGAAAGGCCCTGTTGCTCCTCTCTCACTGTGAAATGCCCTGTTGCTCCTCTCTCACTGTGAAAGACACTGTTGCTCCTCTCTCACTGTGAAAGGCCCTGTTGCTCCTCTCTCACTGTGAAAGACACTGTCGCTCCTCTCTCACTGTGAAAGGCCCTGTTGCTCCTCTCTCGCTGTGAAAGACACTGTCGCTCCTCTCTCACTGTGAAAGGCTCTGTTGCTCCTCTCTCACTGTGAAAGGCCCTGTTGCTCCTCTCTCACTGTGAAATGCCCTGTTGCTCCTCTCTCACTGTGAAAGACACTGTTGCTCCTCTCTCACTGTGAAAGGCCCTGTTGCTCCTCTCTCACTGTGAAAGACACTGTCGCTCCTCTCTCACTGTGAAAGGCCCTGTTGCTCCTCTCTTACAGTGAAAGGCTCTGTCGCTCCTCTCTCACTGTGAAAGGCTCTGTCGCTCCTCTCTCACTGTGAAAGGCTCTGTTGCTCCTCTCTCACTGTGAAAGGCTCTGTCGCTCCTCTCTCACTGTGAAAGGCTCTGTTGCTGCTCTCTCGCTGTGAAAGGCCCTGTTGCTCCTATCTCACTGTGAAATGCCCTGTTTCTCCTCTCTCACTGTGAAAGGCCCTGTTGCTCCTCTCTCACTGTGAAAGACACTGTCGCTCCTCTCTCACTGTGAAAGGCCCTGTTGCTCCTCTCTCACTGTGAAAGGCTCTGTTGCTCCTCTCTCACTGTGAAAGGCCCTGTTGCTCCTCTCTCGCTGTGAAAGGCCCTGTTGCTCCTATCTCACTGTGAAATGCCCTGTTTCTCCTCTCTCACTGTGAAAGGCCCTGTTGCTCCTCTCTCACTGTGAAAGACACTGTCGCTCCTCTCTCACTGTGAAAGGCCCTGTTGCTCCTCTCTCACTGTGAAAGGCTCTGTTACTCCTCTCTCACTGTGAAAGCCTCTGTTGCTCCTCTCTCACTGTGAAAGGCCCTGTTGCTCCTCTCTCACTGTGAAAGGCCCTGTTGTTCCTCTCTCACTGTGACAGGCCCTGTTGCTCCTCTCTCACTGTGAAAGGCCCTGTTGTTCCTCTCTCACTGTGAAAGAGACTGTCACTCCTCTCTCACTGTCAAAGGCTCTGTTGCTCCTCTCTCACTGTGAAAGGCTCTGTTGCGCCTCTCTCACTGTGAAAGGCTCTGTTGCTCCTCTCTCACTGCGAAAGGCTCTGTCGCTCCTCTCTCACTGTGAAAGGCCCTGTTGCTCCTCTCTCACTGTGAAAGGCCCTGTTGTGCTCTCTCGCTGTGAAAGGCTCTGTCGCTCCTCTCTCACTGTGAAAGGCTCTGTTGCTGCTCTCTCACTGTGAAAGGCTCTGTTGCTCCTCTCTCAATGTGACAGGCCCTGTTGCTCCTCTCTCACTGTGAAAGGCCCTGTTGTTCCTCTCTCACTGTGAAAGACACTGTCGCTCCTCACTCACTGTGAAAGGCTCTGTTGCTCCTCTCTCACTGCGAAAGGCTCTGTCGCACCTCTCTCACTGTGAAAGGCTCTGTTGCTCCTCTCTCACTGCGAAAGGCTCTGTCGCACCTCTCTCTCTGTGAAAGGCCCTGTTGTGCTCTCTCACTGTGAAAGGCTCTGTCGCTCATCTCTCACTGTGAAAGGCTCTGTTGCTCCTCTCTCACTGTGAAACGCCCTGTTGCTCCTCTCTCACTGTGAAATGCCCTGTTGCTCCTCTCTCACTGTGAAAGGCTCTGTTGCTCCTCTCTCACTGTGAAAGGCCCTGTTGCTCCTCTCTCACTGTGAAATGCCCTGTTGTTCCTCTCTCACTGTGAAAGACACTGTTGCTCCTCTCTCACTGTGAAATGCCCTGTTTCTCCTCTCTCACTGTGAAAGGCCCTGTTGTTCCTCTCTCACTGTGAAAGACACTGTCGCTCCTCTCTCACTGTGAAAGGCCCTGTTGCTCCTCTCTCACTGTGAAAGGCTCTGTTGCTCCTCTCTAACTGTGAAAGGCTCTGTTGCTCCTCTCTCACTGTGAAAGGCTTTGTTGTTCCTCTCTCACTGTGAAAGGCTCTGTTGCTCCTCTCTCACTGTGAAAGGCCCTGTTGTTCCTCTCTCACTGTGAAAGGCCCTGTTGCTCCTCTCTCACTGTGAAAGGCCCTGTTGTTCCTCTCTCAATGTGACAGGCCCTGTTGCGCCTCTCTCACTGTGAAAGGCCCTGTTGCTCCTCCCTCACTGTGAAAGACACTGTCGCTCCTCTCTCACTGTGAAAGGCTCTGTTGCTCCTCTCTCACTGTGAAAGGCTCTGTTGCTCCTCTCTCACTGTGAAAGGCCCTGTTGTTCCTCTCTCACTGTGAAAGGCCCTGTTGCTCCTCTCTCACTGTGAAAGGCCCTGTTGTTCCTCTCTCACTGTGAAATGCCCTGTTTCTCCTCTCTCACTGTGAAAGGCCCTGTTGCACCTCTCTCACTGTGAAAGGCTCTGTTGCTGCTCTCTCACTGTGAAAGGCTCTGTTGCTCCTCTCTCGCTGTGAAAGGCTCTGTCGCTCCTCTCTCACTGTGAAAGGCTCTGTTGCTGCTCTCTCACTGTGAAAGGCTCTGTTGCTGCTCTCTCACTGTGAAAGGCTCTGTTGCTCCTCTCTCACTGTGAAAGGCCCTGTTGCTCCTCTCTCACTGTGAAAGGCCCTGTTGCTCCTCTCTCACTGTGAAATGCCCTGTTGCTCCTCTCTCACTGTGAAAGGCTCTGTTGCTCCTCTCTCACTGTGAAATGCCCTGTTGTGCTCTCTCACTGTGAAATGCTCTGTCGCTCCTCTCTCACTGTGAAAGGCTCTGTTTCTCCTCTCTCACTGTGAAAGACACTGTCGCTCCTCTCTCACTGTGAAAGGCCCTGTTGCTCCTCTCTTACAGTGAAAGGCTCTGTCGCTCCTCTCTCACTGTGAAAGGCTCTGTCGCTCCTCTCTCACTGTGAAAGGCTCTGTTGCTCCTCTCTCACTGTGAAAGGCCCTGTTTCTCCTCTCTCACTGTGAAAGGCCCTGTTGCACCTCTCTCACTGTGAAAGGCTCTGTTGCTGCTCTCTCACTGTGAAAGGCTCTGTTGCTCCTCTCTCGCTGTGAAAGGCTCTGTCGCTCCTCTCTCACTGTGAATGGCTCTGTTGCTGCTCTCTCACTGTGAAAGGCTCTGTTGCTGCTCTCTCACTGTGAAAGGCTCTGTTGCTCCTCTCTCACTGTGAAAGGCCCTGTTGCTCCTCTCTCACTGTGAAAGGCCCTGTTGCTCCTCTCTCACTGTGAAATGCCCTGTTGCTCCTCTCTCACTGTGAAAGGTTCTGTTGCTCCTCTCTCACTGTGAAAGGCCCTGTTGTGCTCTCTCACTGTGAAATGCTCTGTCGCTCCTCTCTCACTGTGAAAGGCTCTGTTCCTCCTCTCTCACTGTGAAAGGCCCTGTTGCTCCTCTCTCACTGTGAAACGCCCTGTTGCTCCTCTCTCACTGTGAAATGCCCTGTTGCTCCTCTCTCACTGTGAAAGACACTTTGCTCCTCTCTCACTGTGAAAGACACTGTCGCTCCTCTCTCACTGTGAAAGGCCATGTTGCTCCTCTTTTACAGTGAAAGGCTCTGTCGCTCCTCTCTCACTGTGAAAGGCTCTGTTGCTCCTCTCTCACTGTGAAAGGCCCTGTTGCTCCTCACGAGCTGTGAAAGGCGCTGTTGCTCCTCTCTCGCTGTGAAAGGCTCTGTTGCTCCTCTCTCACTGTGAAAGGCCCTGTTGCTCCTCACTCGCTGTGAAAGGCCCTGTTGCTCCTCACTCGCTGTGAAAAGCCCTGTTGCTCCTCTCTCACTGTGAAAGGCTCTGTCGCTCCTCTCTCACTGTGAAAGGCTCTGTCGCTCCTCTCTCACTGTGAAAGGCCCTGTTGCTCCTCACTCGCTGTGAAAGGCCCTGCTGCTCCTCTCTCACTGTGAAAGGCTCTGTCGCTCCTCTCTCACTGTGAAAGGCTCTGTTGCTCCTCTCTCACTGTGAAAGGCTCTGTTGCTCCTCTCTCACTGTGAAAGGCTCTGTCGCTCCTCTCTCACTGTGAAAGGCCCTGTCGCTCCTCTCTCACTGTGAAAGGCTCTGTTGCTCCTCACTCGCTGTGAAAGGCCCTGTCGCTCCTCTCTCACTGTGAAAGGCTCTGTCGCTACTCTCTCACTGTGAAAGGCTCTGTTGCAAGTCTTTCACTCTGAAAGGCTCTGTTGCTGCTCTCTCACTGTGAAATGCCCTGTTTCTCCTCTCTCACTGTGAAAGGCCCTGTTGCACCTCTCTCACTGTGAAAGGCTCTGTTGCTCCTCTCTCACTGTGAAAGGCTCTGTTGCTCCTCTCTCGCTGTGAAAGGCTCTGTCGCTCCTCTCTCACTGTGAAAGGCTCTGTTGCTGCTCTCTCACTGTGAAAGGCTCTGTTGCTGCTCTCTCACTGTGAAAGGCTCTGTTGCTCCTCTCTCACTGTGAAAGGCCCTGTTGCTCCTCTCTCACTGTGAAAGGCCCTGTTGCTCCTCTCTCACTGTGAAATGCCCTGTTGCTCCTCTCTCACTGTGAAAGGCTCTGTTGCTCCTCTCTCACTGTGAAAGGCCCTGTTGTGCTCTCTCACTGTGAAATGCTCTGTCGCTCCTCTCTCACTGTGAAAGGCTCTGTTGCTCCTCTCTCACTGTGAAAGGCCCTGTTGCTCCTCTCTCACTGTGAAAGGCCCTGTCGCTCCTCTCTCACTGTGAAAGGCCCTGTTGCTCCTCTCTCACTGTGAAAGGCTCTGTCGCTCCTCTCTCACTGTGAAAGGCTCTGTTGCTCCTCTCTCACTGTGAAAGGCCCTGTTGCTCCTCTCTCACTGTGAAATGCCCTGTTGCTCCTCTCTCACTGTGAAAGACACTGTTGCTCCTCTCTCACTGTGAAAGGCCCTGTTGCTCCTCTCTCACTGTGAAAGACACTGTCGCTCCTCTCTCACTGTGAAAGGCCCTGTTGCTCCTCTCTTACAGTGAAAGGCTCTGTCGCTCCTCTCTCACTGTGAAAGGCTCTGTTGCTCCTCTCTCACTGTGAAAGGCCCTGTTGCTCCTCTCTCACTGTGAAATGCCCTGTTGCTCCTCTCTCACTGTGAAAGACACTGTTGCTCCTCTCTCACTGTGAAAGGCCCTGTTGCTCCTCTCTCACTGTGAAAGACACTGTCGCTCCTCTCTCACTGTGAAAGGCCCTGTTGCTCCTCTCTCGCTGTGAAAGACACTGTCGCCCCTCTCTCACTGTGAAAGGCTCTGTTGCTCCTCTCTCACTGTGAAAGGCCCTGTTCCTCCTCTCTCACTGTGAAATGCCCTGTTGCTCCTCTCTCACTGTGAAAGACACTGTTGCTCCTCTCTCACTGTGAAAGGCCCTGTTGCTCCTCTCTCACTGTGAAAGACACTGTCGCTCCTCTCTCACTGTGAAAGGCCCTGTTGCTCCTCTCTTACAGTGAAAGGCTCAGTCGCTCCTCTCTCACTGTGAAAGGCTCTGTCGCTCCTCTCTCACTGTGAAAGGCTCTGTTGCTCCTCTCTCACTGTGAAAGGCTCTGTCGCTCCTCTCTCACTGTGAAAGGCTCTGTTGCTGCTCTCTCGCTGTGAAAGGCCCTGTTGCTCCTATCTCACTGTGAAATGCCCTGTTTCTCCTCTCTCACTGTGAAAGGCCCTGTTGCTCCTCTCTCACTGTGAAAGACACTGTCGCTCCTCTCTCACTGTGAAAGGCCCTGTTGCTCCTCTCTCACTGTGAAAGGCTCTGTTGCTCCTCTCTCACTGTGAAAGGCCCTGTTGCTCCTCTCTCGCTGTGAAAGGCCCTGTTGCTCCTATCTCACTGTGAAATGCCCTGTTTCTCCTCTCTCACTGTGAAAGGCCCTGTTGCTCCTCTCTCACTGTGAAAGACACTGTCGCTCCTCTCTCACTGTGAAAGGCCCTGTTGCTCCTCTCTCACTGTGAAAGGTTCTGTTACTCCTCTCTCACTGTGAAAGCCTCTGTTGCTCCTCTCTCACTGTGAAAGGCCCTGTTGCTCCTCTCTCACTGTGAAAGGCCCTGTTGTTCCTCTCTCACTGTGACAGGCCCTGTTGCTCCTCTCTCACTGTGAAAGGCCCTGTTGTTCCTCTCTCACTGTGAAAGAGACTGTCACTCCTCTCTCACTGTCAAAGGCTCTGTTGCTCCTCTCTCACTGTGAAAGGCTCTGTTGCGCCTCTCTCACTGTGAAAGGCTCTGTTGCTCCTCTCTCACTGCGAAAGGCTCTGTCGCTCCTCTCTCACTGTGAAAGGCCCTGTTGCTCCTCTCTCACTGTGAAAGGCCCTGTTGTGCTCTCTCGCTGTGAAAGGCTCTGTCGCTCCTCTCTCACTGTGAAAGGCTCTGTTGCTGCTCTCTCACTGTGAAAGGCTCTGTTGCTCCTCTCTCAATGTGACAGGCCCTGTTGCTCCTCTCTCACTGTGAAAGGCCCTGTTGTTCCTCTCTCACTGTGAAAGACACTGTCGCTCCTCACTCACTGTGAAAGGCTCTGTTGCTCCTCTCTCACTGCGAAAGGCTCTGTCGCACCTCTCTCACTGTGAAAGGCTCTGTTGCTCCTCTCTCACTGCGAAAGGCTCTGTCGCACCTCTCTCTCTGTGAAAGGCCCTGTTCTGCTCTCTCACTGTGAAAGGCTCTGTCGCTCCTCTCTCACTGTGAAAGGCTCTGTTGCTCCTCTCTCACTGTGAAACGCCCTGTTGCTCCTCTCTCACTGTGAAATGCCCTGTTGCTCCTCTCTCACTGTGAAAGGCTCTGTTGCTCCTCTCTCACTGTGAAAGGCCCTGTTGCTCCTCTCTCACTGTGAAATGCCCTGTTGTTCCTCTCTCACTGTGAAAGACACTGTTGCTCCTCTCTCACTGTGAAATGCCCTGTTTCTCCTCTCTCACTGTGAAAGGCCCTGTTGTTCCTCTCTCACTGTGAAAGACACTGTCGCTCCTCTCTCACTGTGAAAGGCCCTGTTGCTCCTCTCTCACTGTGAAAGGCTCTGTTGCTCCTCTCTAACTGTGAAAGGCTCTGTTGCTCCTCTCTCACTGTGAAAGGCTTTGTTGTTCCTCTCTCACTGTGAAAGGCTCTGTTGCTCCTCTCTCACTGTGAAAGGCCCTGTTGTTCCTCTCTCACTGTGAAAGGCCCTGTTGCTCCTCTCTCACTGTGAAAGGCCCTGTTGTTCCTCTCTCAATGTGACAGGCCCTGTTGCGCCTCTCTCACTGTGAAAGGCCCTGTTGCTCCTCCCTCACTGTGAAAGACACTGTCGCTCCTCTCTCACTGTGAAAGGCTCTGTTGCTCCTCTCTCACTGTGAAAGGCTCTGTTGCTCCTCTCTCACTGTGGAAGGCTCTGTTGCTCCTCTCTCACTGCGAAAGGCTCTGTCGCTCCTCTCTCACTGTGAAAGGCCCTGTTGTTCCTCACTCACTGTGACAGGCCCTGTTGCTCCTCTCTCACTGTGAAAGGCCCTGTTGCTCCTCTCTCACTGTGAAAGGCTCTGTTGCTCCTCTCTCACTGTGAAAGGCTCTGTTGCTCCTCTCTCACTGCGAAAGGCTCTGTCGCTCCTCTCTCACTGTGAAAGGCCCTGTTGCTCCTCTCTCACTGTGAAAGGCCCTGTTGTGCTCTCTCGCTGTGAAAGGCTCTGTCGCTCCTCTCTCACTGTGAAAGGCTCTCTTGCTGCTCTCTCACTGTGAAAGGCTCTGTTGCTCCTCTCTCACTGTGACAGGCCCTGTTGCTCCTCTCTCACTGTGAAAGGCCCTGTTGTTCCTCTCTCACTGTGAAAGACACTGTCGCTCCTCACTCACTGTGAAAGGCTCTGTTGCTCCTCTCTCACTGCGAAAGGCTCTGTCGCACCTCTCTCACTGTGAAAGGCTCTGTTGCTCCTCTCTCACTGCGAAAGGCTCTGTCGCACCTCTCTCTCTGTGAAAGGCCCTGTTGTGCTCTCTCACTGTGAAAGGCTCTGTCGCTCCTCTCTCACTGTGAAAGGCTCTGTTGCTCCTCTCTCACTGTGAAACGCCCTGTTGCTCCTCTCTCACTGTGAAATGCCCTGTTGCTCCTCTCTCACTGTGAAAGACACTGTCGCTCCTCTCTCACTGTGAAAGGCCCTGTTGCTCCTCTCTCACTGTGAAAGGCTCTGTTGCTCCTCTCTAACTGTGAAAGGCTCTGTTGCTCCTCTCTCACTGTGAAAGGCTTTGTTGTTCCTCTCTCACTGTGAAAGGCTCTGTTGCTCCTCTCTCACTGTGAAAGGCCCTGTTGTTCCTCTCTCACTGTGAAAGGCCCTGTTGCTCCTCTCTCACTGTGAAAGGCCCTGTTGTTCCTCTCTCAATGTGACAGGCCCTGTTGCGCCTCTCTCACTGTGAAAGGCCCTGTTGCTCCTCCCTCACTGTGAAAGACACTGTCGCTCCTCTCTCACTGTGAAAGGCTCTGTTGCTCCTCTCTCACTGTGAAAGGCTCTGTTGCTCCTCTCTCACTGTGGAAGGCTCTGTTGCTCCTCTCTCACTGCAAAAGGCTCTGTCGCTCCTCTCTCACTGTGAAAGGACCTGTCGCTCCTCTCTCAATGTGAAAGGCCCTGTTGCTCCTCTGTCACTGTGAAAGCCTCTGTCGCTCCTCTCTCACTGTGAAAGGCTCTGTTCCTCCTCTCTCACTGTGAAAGGCTCTGTCGCTCCTCTCTCACTGTGAATGGCTCTGTTGCCCCTCTCTCATTGTGAAAGGCTCTGTTGCTCCTCTCTCACTGTGAAACGCCCTGTTGTGCTCTCTCGCTGTGAAAGACACTGTCGCTCCTCTCTCACTGTGAAAGGCTCTGTTGCTCCTCTCTCACTGTGAAAGGCTCTGTTGCTCCTCTCTCACTGTGAAAGGCCCTGTTGCTGCTCTCTCACTGTGAAAGGCCCTGTTGCTCCTCTCTCGCTGTGAAAGGCTCTGTCGCTCCTCTCTCACTGTGAAAGGCCCTGTCGCTCCTCTCTCACTGTGAAAGGCTCTGTCGCTCCTCTCTCACTGTGAAAGGCCCTGTCGCTCCTCTCTCACTGTGAAAGGCCCTGTCGCTCCTCCCTCACTGTGAAAGGCTCTGTTGCTCCTTTCTCACTGTGAAAGGCCCTGTCGCTCCTCTCTCACTGTGAAAGGCTCTGTCGCTCCTCTCTCACTGTGAAAGGCTCTGTTGCTCCTCTCTCACTGTGAAAGCCTCTGTTGCTCCTCTCTCACTGTGAAAGGCCCTGTTGCTCCTCTCTCACTGTGAAAGGCCCTGTTGTTCCTCTCTCACTGTGACAGGCCCTGTTGCTCCTCTCTCACTGTGAAAGGCCCTGTTGTTCCTCTCTCACTGTGACAGGCCCTGTTGCTCCTCTCTCACTGTGAAAGGCCCTGTTGTTCCTCTCTCACTGTGAAAGGCCCTGTTGCTCCTCTCTCACTGTGAAAGGCCCTGTTGCTCTTCTCTCGCTGTGAAAGGCTCTGTCGCTCCTCTCTCCCTGTGAAAGGCCCTGTTGCTCCTCTCTCACTGTGAAAGGCCCTGTTGCTCTTCTCTCGCTGTGAAAGGCTCTGTCGCTCCTCTCTCACTGTGAAAGGCCCTGTCGCTCCTCTCTCACTGTGAAAGGCCCTGTCGCTCCTCTCTCACTGTGAAAGGCTCTGTCGCTCCTCTCTCACTGTGAAAGGCTCTGTCGCTCCTCCCTCACTGTGAACGGCTCTGTTGCTCCTTTCTCACTGTGAAAGGCCCTGTCGCTCCTCTCTCACTGTGAAAGGCTCTGTTGCTCCTCTCTCACTGTGAAAGGCTCTGTTGCTCCTCTCTCACTGTGAAAGGCTCTGTTGCTCCTCTCTCACTGTGAAAGGCTCTGTTGCTCCTCTCTCACTGTGAAAGGCTCTGTTGCTCCTCTCTTACTATGAAAGGCTCTGTTGCTCCTCACTTGCTGTCAACGGCTCTGTTGCTCCTCTCTCACTGTGAAAGGCCCTGTTGCTCCTCTCTCACTGTGAAAGGCTCTGTTGCTCCTCTCTCACTGTGAAAGGCCCTGTTGCTCCTCACTCGCTGTGAAAGGCCCTGTTGCTCCTCGCTCGCTGTGAACGGCTCTGTTGCTCCTCTCTCACTGTGAAAGGCTCTGTTTCTCCTCTCTCACTGTGAAAGGTTCTGTTGCTGCTCTCTCACTGTGAAAGGCCCTGTTGCTCCTCTCTCACTGTGAAAGGCTCTGTTGCTGCTCGCTCGCTGTGAAAGGCCCTGTTGCTCCTCTCTCACTGTGAAAGGCTCTGTTGCTCCTCTCTCACTGTGAAAGGCTCTGTTGCTCCTCTCTCGCTGTGAAAGGCCCTGTTGCTCCTCTCTCACTGTGAAAGGCTCTGTTGCTCCTCTCTTACTGTGAAAGGCTCTGTCGCTCCTCTCTCACTGTGAAAGGCTCTGTCGCTCCTCTCTCACTGTGAAAGGCTCTGTCGCTCCTCTCTCACTGTGAAAGGCTCTGTTGCTCCTCTCTCACTGTGAAAGGCTCTGTCGCTCCTCTCTCGCTGTGAAAGGCCCTGTTGCTCCTCTCTCACTGTGAAAGGCTCTGTTGCTCCTCTCTCGCTGTGAAAGGCCCTGTTGCTCCTCTCTCACTGTGAAAGGCTCTGTTGCTCCTCTCTCGCTGTGAAAGGCTCTGTTGCTCCTCTCTCTCTGTGAAAGGCTCTGCTGCTCCTCTCTCACTGTGAAAGGCTCTGTCACTCCTCTCTCACTGTGAAAGGCTCTGTCGCTCCTCTCTCACTGTGAAAGGCTCTGTCGCTCCTCTCTCACTGTGAAAGGCTCTGTTGCTCCTCTCTCACTGTGAAAGGCTCTGTCGCTCCTCTCTCACTGTGAAAGGCCCTGTTGCTCCTCTCTCACTGTGAAAGGCCCTGTTGCTCCTCTCTCGCTGTGAAAGGCTCTGTTGCTCCTCTCTCACTGTGAAAGGCCCTGTTGCTCCTCTCTCGCTGTGAAAGGCTCTGTTGCTCCTCTCTCACTGTGAAAGGCTCTGTTGCTCCTCTCTCACTGTGAAAGGCCCTGTTGCTCCTCTCTCACTGTGAAAGGCCCTGTTGCTCCTCTCTCGCTGTGAAAGGCTCTGTTGCTCCTCTCTCACTGTGAAAGGCCCTGGTGCTCCTCTCTCACTGCGAAAGGCTCTGTCGCTCCTCTCTCACTGTGAAAGGCCCTGTTGCTCCTCTCTCACTGTGAAAGGCCCTGTTGTGCTCTCTCGCTGTGAAAGGCTCTGTCGCTCCTCTCTCACTGTGAAAGGCTCTGTTGCTGCTCTCTCACTGTGAAAGGCTCTGTTGCTCCTCTCTCAATGTGACAGGCCCTGTTGCTCCTCTCTCACTGTGAAAGGCCCTGTTGTTCCTCTCTCACTGTGAAAGACACTGTCGCTCCTCACTCACTGTGAAAGGCTCTGTTGCTCCTCTCTCACTGCGAAAGGCTCTGTCGCACCTCTCTCACTGTGAAAGGCTCTGTTGCTCCTCTCTCACTGCGAAAGGCTCTGTCGCACCTCTCTCTCTGTGAAAGGCCCTGTTGTGCTCTCTCACTGTGAAAGGCTCTGTCGCTCCTCTCTCACTGTGAAAGGCTCTGTTGCTCCTCTCTCACTGTGAAACGCCCTGTTGCTCCTCTCTCACTGTGAAATGCCCTGTTGCTCCTCTCTCACTGTGAAAGGCTCTGTTGCTCCTCTCTCACTGTGAAAGGCCCTGTTGCTCCTCTCTCACTGTGAAATGCCCTGTTGTTCCTCTCTCACTGTGAAAGACACTGTTGCTCCTCTCTCACTGTGAAATGCCCTGTTTCTCCTGTCTCACTGTGAAAGGCCCTGTTGCTCCTCTCTCACTGTGAAATGCCCTGTTTCTCCTCTCTCACTGTGAAAGGCCCTGTTGTTCCTCTCTCACTGTGAAAGACACTGTCGCTCCTCTCTCACTGTGAAAGGCCCTGTTGCTCCTCTCTCACTGTGAAAGGCTCTGTTGCTCCTCTCTAACTGTGAAAGGCTCTGTTGCTCCTCTCTCACTGTGAAAGGCTTTGTTGTTCCTCTCTCACTGTGAAAGGCTCTGTTGCTCCTCTCTCACTGTGAAAGGCCCTGTTGTTCCTCTCTCACTGTGAAAGGCCCTGTTGCTCCTCTCTCACTGTGAAAGGCCCTGTTGTTCCTCTCTCAATGTGACAGGCCCTGTTGCGCCTCTCTCACTGTGAAAGGCCCTGTTGCTCCTCCCTCACTGTGAAAGACACTGTCGCTCCTCTCTCACTGTGAAAGGCTCTGTTGATCCTCTCTCACTGTGAAAGGCTCTGTTGCTCCTCTCTCACTGTGGAAGGCTCTGTTGCTCCTCTCTCACTGCGAAAGGCTCTGTCGCTCCTCTCTCACTGTGAAAGGCCCTGTTGTTCCTCTCTCACTGTGACAGGCCCTGTTGCTCCTCTCTCACTGTGAAAGGCCCTGTTGTTCCTCTCTCACTGTGAAAGAGACTGTCACTCCTCTCTCACTGTCAAAGGCTCTGTTGCTCCTCTCTCACTGTGAAATGCTCTGTTGCTCCTCTCTCACTGTGAAAGGCTCTGTTGCTCCTCTCTCACTGCGAAAGGCTCTGTCGCTCCTCTCTCACTGTGAAAGGCCCTGTTGCTCCTCTCTCACTGTGAAAGGCCCTGTTGTGCTCTCTCGCTGTGAAAGGCTCTGTCGCTCCTCTCTCACTGTGAAAGGCTCTGTTGCTGCTCTCTCACTGTGAAAGGCTCTGTTGCTCCTCTCTCACTGTGACAGGCCCTGTTGCTCCTCTCTCACTGTGAAAGGCCCTGTTGTTCCTCTCTCACTGTGAAAGACACTGTCGCTCCTCACTCACTGTGAAAGGCTCTGTTGCTCCTCTCTCACTGCGAAAGGCTCTGTCGCACCTCTCTCACTGTGAAAGGCTCTGTTGCTCCTCTCTCACTGCGAAAGGCTCTGTCGCACCTCTCTCTCTGTGAAAGGCCCTGTTGTGCTCTCTCACTGTGAAAGGCTCTGTCGCTCCTCTCTCACTGTGAAAGGCTCTGTTGCTCCTCTCTCACTGTGAAACGCCCTGTTGCTCCTCTCTCACTGTAAAATGCCCTGTTGCTCCTCTCTCACTGTGAAAGGCTCTGTTGCTCCTCTCTCACTGTGAAAGGCCCTGTTGCTCCTCTCTCACTGTGAAATGCCCTGTTGTTCCTCTCTCACTGTGAAAGACACTGTTGCTCCTCTCTCACTGTGAAATGCCCTGTTTCTCCTGTCTCACTGTGAAAGGCCCTGTTGCTCCTCTCTCACTGTGAAATGCCCTGTTTCTCCTCTCTCACTGTGAAAGGCCCTGTTGTTCCTCTCTCACTGTGAAAGACACTGTCGCTCCTCTCTCACTGTGAAAGGCCCTGTTGCTCCTCTCTCACTGTGAAAGGCTCTGTTGCTCCTCTCTAACTGTGAAAGGCTCTGTTGCTCCTCTCTCACTGTGAAAGGCTTTGTTGTTCCTCTCTCACTGTGAAAGGCTCTGTTGCTCCTCTCTCACTGTGAAAGGCCCTGTTGTTCCTCTCTCACTGTGAAAGGCCCTGTTGCTCCTCTCTCACTGTGAAAGGCCCTGTTGTTCCTCTCTCAATGTGACAGGCCCTGTTGCGCCTCTCTCACTGTGAAAGGCCCTGTTGCTCCTCCCTCACTGTGAAAGACACTGTCGCTCCTCTCTCACTGTGAAAGGCTCTGTTGCTCCTCTCTCACCGTGAAAGGCTCTGTTGCTCCTCTCTCACTGTGGAAGGCTCTGTTGCTCCTCTCTCACTGCGAAAGGCTCTGTCGCTCCTCTCTCACTGTGAAAGGACCTGTCGCTCCTCTCTCAATGTGAAAGGCCCTGTTGCTCCTCTGTCACTGTGAAAGCCTCTGTCGCTCCTCTCTCACTGTGAAAGGCTCTGTTCCTCCTCTCTCACTGTGAAAGGCTCTGTCGCTCCTCTCTCACTGTGAATGGCTCTGTTGCCCCTCTCTCATTGTGAAAGGCTCTGTTGCTCCTCTCTCACTGTGAAACGCCCTGTTGTGCTCTCTCGCTGTGAAAGACACTGTCGCTCCTCTCTCACTGTGAAAGGCTCTGTTGCTCCTCTCTCACTGTGAAAGGCTCTGTTGCTCCTCTCTCACTGTGAAAGGCCCTGTTGCTGCTCTCTCACTGTGAAAGGCCCTGTTGCTCCTCTCTCGCTGTGAAAGGCTCTGTCGCTCCTCTCTCACTGTGAAAGGCCCTGTCGCTCCTCTCTCACTGTGAAAGGCTCTGTCGCTCCTCTCTCACTGTGAAAGGCCCTGTCGCTCCTCTCTCACTGTGAAAGGCCCTGTCGCTCCTCCCTCACTGTGAAAGGCTCTGTTGCTCCTTTCTCACTGTGAAAGGCCCTGTCGCTCCTCTCTCACTGTGAAAGGCTCTGTCGCTCCTCTCTCACTGTGAAAGGCTCTGTTGCTCCTCTCTCACTGTGAAAGCCTCTGTTGCTCCTCTCTCACTGTGAAAGGCCCTGTTGCTCCTCTCTCACTGTGAAAGGCCCTGTTGTTCCTCTCTCACTGTGACAGGCCCTGTTGCTCCTCTCTCACTGTGAAAGGCCCTGTTGTTCCTCTCTCACTGTGACAGGCCCTGTTGCTCCTCTCTCACTGTGAAAGGCCCTGTTGTTCCTCTCTCACTGTGAAAGGCCCTGTTGCTCCTCACTCACTGTGAAAGGCCCTGTTGCTCTTCTCTCGCTGTGAAAGGCTCTGTCGCTCCTCTCTCCCTGTGAAAGGCCCTGTTGCTCCTCTCTCACTGTGAAAGGCCCTGTTGCTCTTCTCTCGCTGTGAAAGGCTCTGTCGCTCCTCTCTCACTGTGAAAGGCCCTGTCGCTCCTCTCTCACTGTGAAAGGCCCTGTCGCTCCTCTCTCACTGTGAAAGGCTCTGTCGCTCCTCTCTCACTGTGAAAGGCTCTGTCGCTCCTCCCTCACTGTGAAAGGCTCTGTTGCTCCTTTCTCACTGTGAAAGGCCCTGTCGCTCCTCTCTCACTGTGAAAGGCTCTGTTGCTCCTCTCTCACTGTGAAAGGCTCTGTTGCTCCTCTCTCACTGTGAAAGGCTCTGTTGCTCCTCTCTTACTATGAAAGGCTCTGTTGCTCCTCACTTGCTGTCAACGGCTCTGTTGCTCCTCTCTCACTGTGAAAGGCTCTGTTGCTCCTCTCTCACTGTGAAAGGCTCTGTTGCTCCTCTCTCACTGTGAAAGGCTCTGTTCCTCCTCTCTCACTGTGAAAGGCTCTGTTGCTCCTCTCTCACTGTGAAAGGCTCTGTTGCTCCTCTCTTACTATGAAAGGCTCTGTTGCTCCTCACTTGCTGTCAACGGCTCTGTTGCTCCTCTCTCACTGTGAAAGGCCCTGTTGCTCCTCTCTCACTGTGAAAGGCTCTGTTGCTCCTCTCTCACTGTGAAAGGCCCTGTTGCTCCTCTCTCACTGTGAAAGGCCCTGTTGCTCCTCGCTCGCTGTGAACGGCTCTGTTGCTCCTCTCTCACTGTGAAAGGCTCTGTTTCTCCTCTCTCACTGTGAAAGGCTCTGTTGCTGCTCTCTCACTGTGAAAGGCCCTGTTGCTCCTCTCTCACTGTGAAAGGCTCTGTTGCTCCTCACTCGCTGTGAAAGGCCCTGTTGCTCCTCGCTCGCTGTGAACGGCTCTGTTGCTCCTCTCTCACTGTGAAAGGCTCTGTTTCTCCTCTCTCACTGTGAAAGGCTCTGTTGCTGCTCTCTCACTGTGAAAGGCCCTGTTGCTCCTCTCTCACTGTGAAAGGCTCTGTTGCTGCTCGCTCGCTGTTTAAGGCCCTGTTGCTCCTCTCTCACTGTGAAAGGCTCTGTTGCTCCTCTCTCACTGTGAAAGGCTCTGTTGCTCCTCTCTCGCTGTGAAAGGCCCTGTCGCTCCTCTCTCACTGTGAAAGGCTCTGTTGCTCCTCTCTCGCTGTGAAAGGCTCTGTTGCTCCTCTCTCACTGTGAAAGGCTCTGCTGCTCCTCTCTCACTGTGAAAGGCTCTGTCGCTCCTCTCTCACTGTGAAAGGCTCTGTCGCTCCTCTCTCACTGTGAAAGGCTCTGTCGCTCCTCTCTCACTGTGAAAGGCTCTGTCGCTCCTCTCTCACTGTGAAAGGCTCTGTCGCTCCTCTCTCACTGTGAAAGGCTCTGTTGCTCCTCTCTCACTGTGAAAGGCTCTGTCGCTCCTCTCTCGCTGTGAAAGGCTCTGTTGCTCCTCTCTCACTGTGAAAGGCTCTGTTGCTCCTCTCTCGCTGTGAAAGGCCCTGTTGCTCCTCTCTCACTGTGAAAGGCTCTGTTGCTCCTCTCTCGCTGTGAAAGGCTCTGTTGCTCCTCTCTCACTGTGAAAGGCTCTGCTGCTCCTCTCTCACTGTGAAAGGCTCTGTTGCTCCTCTCTCACTGTGAAAGGCTCTGTTGCTCCTCTCTCACTGTGAAAGGCTCTGTCGCTCCTCTCTCACTGTGAAAGGCTCTGTCGCTCCTCTCTCACTGTGAAAGGCTCTGTCGCTCCTCTCTCACTGTGAAAGGCCCTGTTGCTCCTCTCTCACTGTGAAAGGCCCTGTTGCTCCTCTCTCGCTGTGAAAGGCTCTGTTGCTCCTCTCTCACTGTGAAAGGCCCTGTTGCTCCTCTCTCGCTGTGAAAGGCTCTGTTGCTCCTCTCTCACTGTGAAAGGCTCTGTTGCTCCTCTCTCACTGTGAAAGGCCCTGTTGCTCCTCTCTCGCTGTGAAAGGCTCTGTTGCTCCTCTCTCACTGCGAAAGGCCCTTTTGCTCCTCTCTCGCTGTGAAAGGCTCTGTCGCTCCTCTCTCACTGTGAAAGGCTCTGGTGCTGCTCTCTCACTGTGAAAGACACTGTTGCTCCTCTCTCACTGTGAAATGCCCTGTTGCTCCTCTCTCACTGTGAAATGCCCTGTTGCTCCTCTCTCACTGTGAAAGGCTCTGTTGCTCCTTTCTCACTGTGAAAGGCTCTGTTGCTCCTCTCTCACTGTGAAAGGCCCTGTTGCTCCTCTCTCACTGTGAAAGGCCCTGTTGCTCCTCTCTCACTGTGAAATGCCCTGTCGCTCCTCTCTCACTGTGAAAGACACTGTCGCTCCTCTCTCACTGTGAAACGCCCTGTTCCTGCTCTCTCACTGTGAAAGGCTCTGTTGCTCCTCTCTCACTGTGAAAGGCCCGTTGCTGCTCTCTCAGTGTGAAAGGCTCTGTTGCTCCTCTCTCACTGTGAAAGACACTGTCGCTCCTCTCTCACTGGGAAACGCCCTGTCGCTCTCTCTCACTGTGAAAGGCCCTGTTGCTCCTCTCTCACTGTGAAAGGCCCTGTTGCTCCTCTCTCACTGTGAAAGGCTCTGTTGCTCCTCTCTCGCTGTGAAAGGCTCTGTTGCTCCTCTCTCACTGTGAAAGGCCCGTTGCTGCTCTCTCAGTGTGAAAGGCTCTGTTGCTCCTCTCTCACTGTGAAAGACACTGTCGCTCCTCTCTCACTGGGAAAGGCCCTGTCGCTCTCTCTCACTGTGAAAGGCCCTGTTCCTCCTCTCTCACTGTGAAAGGCCCCATTACTCCTTTCTCACTTTAATTGTTCCCACTCAGGGTGACATCCTCAGCATCAATGCATTGCCCAAACTCAGTCAACTCCGTTTAGCGGGCAACAATTGTCCACATGCCTAACGTCAGACTCCCAAAAGAAGCCAGCACAGTAGTATTGTGGAAAGCACAATTGCTTCACAGCTCCAGGGTCCGAGATTCAATTCCGGCTTGGGTCACTGTCTGTGCGGAGGCTGCACATCCTCCCCGTGTGTGCGTGGGTTTCCTCCGGGTGCTCCGGTTTCCTCCCACAGTCCAAAGATGTGCAGGTTAGGTGGATTGGCCATGATAAATTGCCCTTAATGTCCAAAATTGCCCTTAGTGTTGGATGGGGTTACTGGGTTATGGGGATAGGGTGGAGGTGTTAACCTTGGGTAGGGTGCTCTTTCCAAGAGCCGGTGCAGACTCGATGGGATGAATGGGCTCCTTCTGCACTGTAAATTCTATGAATTCTATGAAACGGTCTACTCAGAGCTTCAACATGGCAAGCAAATCCCAGGAAGGCCGAGGAAATGCGTCAAGGAAACTCTCAAAGTCTCCTTGAAAAAACGCAACATCTCCACTGGCACCTAGAAATCCCTGACCCAAATCTATCTAAAGTGGAGGAAGCTGGAGCCAAGTGGTGACAATGAAAGGAGCGCGAGGCAACCCGGGTGATGGTCAAGTCCTCTCAGCCGGGATTTATGTGGGTACGGATTGGTGCAGATATTCCAAGTGTCGCTCTGACGCGATGGTGGGTCAAGAGTGTAGGTGTGTAATGTAGGTGCCCCAAAGTCCATCAGAGGGACTCCCAGCCCTCCCATCAGTCCCCCCCCCCCAACATCATGCCCCCAACAGAGGGCCCCCCATCAGACCTTCCTGCTGTGAAAAAGAGGAAGTCAAAGCTCTTAGCTGCTTTTAAACTAAATGTTTCTCAATCTTCCACACCGAGTAACGATTCATGATCTGTGGCTACAATTAAAAATTTCTCTTTATGGATTCTATCGTTGACTTGAACTTCCAGCTCACACATGCCTAAAGAATTAATCCTTTGAGCATGGTTATCTTTTCAAAGTACTGGTCTGTTCAAAATCTTGGGATCACTTCAATATGCATGATACTGATGAGATTGGCTCTCACTCCTGTGTTGAGCTTGACATTTATAAACGTTTGATTTAAGAGTAAAGAAACTGTCCGATTATCTTTATTTACGTACATACTTCATTATTACTACGTCTTATTTTAGTAGAAGACATTTCACTTTGTTTGGCTCAGTTGGTCCTGCCTGCATTAGAAATGACACCAATGAAGAATGTGTCCTCTAAATTAATTCCATCAAAGGCATTAATGGACTTTTATAAGTCGATTTCCTGTTGGGAAAACATTGCTTATCAAAGTGGTTTTTGCTCTTGCACTTTGCACAAATTTTCCCAAAGGCAGGACATTGCCTCTGTAAGTGCCTATTTCCACACCACTTACACGAAATAGTGGCATCTGGCAATCACTTAAAATGGCCGCCGCTGTTGAGATCATGTTTCATTTTCAAGTGCGTCACAACATCTATGGCGTCAGCTTCATTCCTGATTTTCACCCCTATACTTCGCATGTTTAACATGTTGATTTGCTACGCAGCTAACTCACTGGCATGGCAAATTCTTATTGTGTCTTCGAGCTGGAGCTCATTCTCCCTCAAAAATTGTTCACGCACTTTATCATTTTTTATGCCAAATACGATTTGACCCCTCATCATTGATGATTTTAATGTGGCAAAAATAACAAATCTGAGCCTTTAATTTTAGATCCGTGAGAAAACTGGCAAGCGACTCACCTGCCTGCTGCGTGCGCGTTATGAAAATGTACCTTTCAAAGGTTTTGTTCTTTTTCGGGTTACAATGCGTACTCAAACCTTTTAATAATGGCATCAAAGTTCTCACTATCTGCTTCTTGCTCAAATACAAACATGTTAAAGATTTTGATCGCCTGTGGACCTGCTATGGTAAGCAGCAACGCTATTTTCTGCTCATCAGGCTGTGCCCGTAAACCTAAGCCCATAAACATATCAAGTGAACTGTTGCTTAAAGCTTGTCAATTTGCATCTATGTTACCAGTTACACAATGACTTTGTGGTGTTTTAAAGCCATCCATTTTCTTCGGTGACCAGTTGACCGTTGAAATGTGTTCCTTTAATGCTCTTTGTTGATTAGTAGTTTTTGTTTAATAATACCGTTTCCTAAGTTCTTTACTTCCGATCTTCAATTCGTAGATCACTACTTCTGGTACCATGTTACGTTCTGGTGCATTGCAATGATTGAGTCAGTGCACCAAAGAATGTCTAGTTTGTGACTAATTAAGATTTATTAAATTACAATAATGTGGGTAGAAAACAATACTAATACTACTAACGAACTGTAAACTGTTAACAACTAGAATACGAGAGCTAATACAAAACACGACTATCCACGATGACTCCTCACTCAGACTCCTGGAGGTTGCAGTGTCACATGGTGTAGTTCTACTGCAACCTTCTGGTTGGTGGTCTAACATATTAACATACAGAATTGCTTATGCATATCATTACAGTTTGGTCCTCACAATCTCACTTGCCTTGTCATTCAATGTTATATTTCTGCTCAAGACTTCAGCTGTTGATTTAGGTTCTCACTACATCCTTTGAAAAAAATCAAGAGGTTTGTCCTCAGATTTTCCATGCCTTCAAATGCCTTTAAAGGTTTGAGGGTTTTTATCTTTCATTTGCTAGTACTCCCCTGCATGCTTTGCATGGGCTTTGCATCCCGATTTGCATTGGCATAATTAAAGCCAAACCTCAAGAAAGCATCTTTAAAATGTTTTGTTCTCAATATCAGTTTCTTCTTAATTGTTTGTTCACCAGAGAACCTGGGGCTCTGTATACAGCTCACACCAGCAATGATTTGTCCCGCTCTGGACTCTCCTGAGAAGCTCTCTCCAGCAGATTTAGTTGTGAGATCCTGGCCTGTTTGTGCCTCTGCCCCTCTCGTCCTTATTACAAAATAATCCATCTTCAGTTTTTCACACAGTCCTGTTGTTGCTTTCTGGCAGATACAAAATGGAGGAACCTTTCCTTCATGATTTCGCGCCCAAAGCACGGACGTACAGGGCGCATGGCATCAGTGTATGTGCCGGGCACGTGACCTTCTCTCTGATGCTGCCTCAGGCGGAATTACTCCATCGTTCATATTTAAAGGCCGGTCACGGCCGGCATTCTTTTCTTTACTTTGAAACTTTATTTCCAATACCTGATTTTTCCAAGTTTATGACTTTTTACAACTGAAAATTAAAACAATTTCAGTTGAACATGAGCTTCCTTACGTTTACACACAAAGTTTGTTTTAAATACATTCCCATTTCTTTAGAAATGTACACAAGTATAAAAAAAAGTAGGATCTTGATTTTACTGTACGAACTATGACTTTGGTGAATTGGACAGTCTGAATTTTCCCTCAGTATACCCGAACAGGCGCCGGAGTGTGGCGACTAGGGGATTTTCACAGTAACTTCATTGCGGTGTTAAAGTAAGCCTACTTCTGACAATAATAAAGATTATTATTAAGACAAGGTGAAGGAACTTGTCAAACACACACAATGTCACAATATTTCTGACTGGTTCCACTGCATTGCACTATCCAAATATCCAAGTCACCTCCTACTTCATTCTCACCAAAAGCACTCCTGGTTCCCAGAAAGTGGCGACACAATGTGATGACTGTGTAGCTTTCTTCCAGTGTTGACATGTGTCAGCCGTATTGATGGCCTCGTTTTATCGGTATTCCTCACCGACAACCTGGCCTGGCTTCCCTCTCATTGTCCAGTAGCTGCATCCACCCCAGTCACAGACTGCTGACCACTTCCCGACCAGTTCTTCACGTCATGGGAGTGCAAGCGGGTGTTGTGACGGCCATTGATCAGCTTGACCATGAAGCTGCAGGTCGCATAAGCCGATCGGTGGTGGGGGACGAGTCAAGCAGCGTGCAGAAGACGAGCACCAGAGCGAAGCTCCAAGCTGGGGCCATCACCGTTAGCATTGCGCACCCATGTGGACACCTGTCAGCCCCTGTCCCCACCTCCGCGCGCACACGGTCCAGCCTTGCACCACCCCATCCCCTCAAACGCCACAACCAATTTGGGACTGCCCGCCGTCGGCATCCTTAAAAGCCACTCGCGGCCATTGGGGACTTCTTCCCACGATTGGGAATGCGACATCCGATTGCTCCTCGACCCGCCCGACCCCCGCCCTCGAAACATTCACGGGTCGCAACCCTGAATTTGAAAAACCCGGCTCTAAGAGATGAACTCCCAATTAGTAGTACCAACAGGATATTGAGTCTGAACCCCTTAGGATAATGAGGCTAAATGCAACAAATTTAACAGGAGGAGAGCCGGTTTGGAAAAAAAAACTTAAATTTCATTGGTTGGGTTTTACAGCTTTTAGAGATGGAGTAGATGAAAACAGAATCTTCAGACACACGGAAGAACCAAATTAACCTTTTGGAAAGTTGAATGACGCAGGCAGCAAATATATGAAAGATCAAACCAGTATTTGTCACGCAAAAGGCAGAAGAAAAGGGCAGTAGCAGCAATTACCGATACTTATTACAAAGTGCAGTATGTGCCTATTGTATTCTTGTAACAAGCTTTACAGCTTTTAGTGACATTCTCTATACAAAGCCTTGCCTTATTGTTGCAGATTTGTGAGCAAACACAACAGACAAACCTTCCAAGAAGGTTTAAAAACTTTTTTAATGGTACATGTTTTTCTTTGCACAGATCAGGTTCCTGCATGTCCACATTCTGGAATTTCCTATTAATCACATCACACAAGCTTGGTATCTGAGGAGTGTTACCTAATTGGATATAAATTAAATCTTGCCTGTATGGCGAGTACTGGTAAGAACGTAACTTAACAGGTACAGGTAATTCATAATACACTTTGGGTGGAGACTGGGGAAACTACCAGCAAAACAAACCTCACCTTCCTCATGGGTCTCGTACCGTGACTACGGAGCCGAATTCTATATGAAGGGCCTCCAGTTGGCAGTAAAACCATTCCTTTAATGAGAAGGAACATGCATCCCCTAAGTAAGTGTGCAGACAAAGCAGTTGTGAGTCATTTGCCAGTCTAAGTCTGCGATGCAAAGGCTACGCAGGGAACCAGTGCACACCATTAGGCGTGGCCTGCTGGGAAGACCAGTGCAACTTGGAAATGAAGGGAAAACGTAAAACTTGTCCAAACTGACCTTGTACATGTTAAAATGGAACCAATGTCAGTATTACTGATTTTTACTTGGATTTGACAATTTTGAATGGTCATTTTCCTTCCAGTTGAAAATTTGCATGACCATTGCCCCTTGACATTCCCTCGGCAGAGATGATCTTGTGACTATTGGTTGACATAAGTGGCTCCAGTGTCCACACCAGCATTCCATCACTTAATTAGATGTAAAGCAATTTGGGATGTGAAGTTGCAAAAGATACTGTTATATATGAAAGCCTTAGGGTGAAACAGTGGCGCAGTGGTTAGCACTGCTGCCTCACGACGCCGAGGACCAGGGTTCAATCTTGGCCCCTGGTCACTGTCCATGTGGAGTTTACACATTCTCCTCGTGTCTGTCTGTGTCTCACACCCACAACCCAAAGATATGCCGGGTAGGTGGATAGGCTACGCTAATTGCCCCTTAATTGGAAAAAGTTAAAAATAGATGAAAGCCTTTCTTTTTTTTAAAATAAATAATAACCAGGAAAAGCCCTGGCCCTACCAAGATTAAAGATCACCTGAAACTCACAGAGTGTAACTTAAGTAACACAAATGTAATATGTCATAACGAAGAAAGTATATAAACATGTCTGACATGTGGGAGGCTTTTAGAGGCCAATTGATTGAAGTGTAGGACAGGCATGTCCCGCAAAAATAAAGGATAGAAATGGTAGGATTCGGTAACCACGGATGACAAGGGAAATTGTAAGCTTTGTCTAAAAACAGACGAAGCCTTTGAGGAGTACAATGAAAGTAGGAAGGAACTAAAACGTGGATTTAGGAGGGTTAAAAGGGGCCATAAATTGTCTTTAGCAAACATGGTCAAGGGGAATCCCAAGGCTTTTTATGCATATATTAAGAGCAAGATGGTAGCAAGAGAAAAAGTAGAGCCACTCAAGGACAATGGAGGGAAGTTATGCATGGAACCACAGGAAGTGGGTGAAATTCTTAATGAGTACTTTGCATTGGTATTCACCATGGAGGACAGGATGGATGTTGAGGTCGGGGATCGGTGTGTGAATGCTCTCAAGAAAGTCAATATATCAAAGGGGGAAATGTTGGGCTGGATTCTCCGCCCCGCCATGTCACATTTCTGCCTCGACCCGCCGGCGGGATTCTCCGTTACGCCGGCCAATCAATGGGGTTTCCCATTGTGGGGCAGCCCCACGCCATCGGGAAACCCCCGGGACCAGCAAAACGGAGAATCATGCCGGCGGAAAATCACGCCCATTGAGCATCCTAAATTGCATTAAAGTAGATAAGTCCCCAGGGCTGGCTGGGATTTATCCCAGGTTACTGCAGGAGGCAAGGAGAGAAATAGCTGGGGTCTTAACAGATATCTTCACATACTCTTTGACCACAGGCAAGATTCCAGAGGACTGGAAAATAGCCAATGTTGTTCCCTCGTTTAAGAAAGGAAGCAAGGATAATCCAGCAAATTATAGGCCAGTGAGCCTGACATCAGTGGTGGGGAAGCTTTTGGAAAAGATACTGAGGGACAGGATATATGCACCTTTGGAGGAAAATGGATTGGTTAGTGACAGGCAGCATGGTTTTCTACGAGGAAGGTCACATCTCACCAACCTGATTGAGTTTTTTGAAGAGGTGACAAAGAAAGTTAATGACTGAAGGGTTGTGAGCGTAGCTTATATGGACTTTAGTCAGGTATTTGGCAAGGTCCCAGATGGCAGACTGGTACAAAAACTAAAATCACATGGAAGTCGGGGTGGGCTGGCTAGATGGATACAGAACTGACTTGGTTATAAAAAACAGAGAGTAGCGGTGGAAGGGTGTTTTGCAGAATGGAGATCTGTAGCTAGTGGTGTTCCGCAGGGATCAGTGCTGGAACCTCTGTTGTTTGTAGTATATATAAATGATTTGGAGGAAAATGTGGGTGATCTGATTGGTAAATTTGCGGATTAGCAGAGTTGCTGATAGTGCTGAGGATTGTCAGAGGATACAACAGGCTACAGATAGATTGGAGACTTGGGCATAGAAATCGAAGATGGAGTTTAATCTGGACAAATGCAAGGTGATGCATTATGGAGGATCAAATCTAGGTATGAATTATACTGTAAATGACAGAACCCTTAGGAACATTAACATACAGAGGGATCTGGGCGTGCAGGTCCACAGTTCCCTAAAAGTGGTAGCACGGGTGGCCAAGGTGATTAAGAAGGCATATGGCATGTTTCATCAGCCGGGGCATTGAGTACAAGAGTTGGGAAATCATGCTGCAGCTATATAAAACCTTGGTTATGCTGCATTTGGGGAACTGCGTGCAGTTCTAGTCACCACATTATCAAAAGGATGTGGAAGCTTTGGAGAAAGTGCAAAGAAGGTTCACCAGGATGTTGTCTGGTCTCGAGGGTGTTGGCTATGAGGAGATGTTGAACAAACTAGGATTGCATTCACTGGAAAGACGGAGGCTGAGGGGGGAACCTAATAGGGGTCTACAAAATTATGAGAGACACAGAGAGGGTGGATAGTCAAAGGCTTTTTCCAAGGGTGGAATGTCAATTACAAGGGAGCACAGGTCCAAGGTGGGAGGGGGAAAGTTTAAGGGAGATGTGCCAGAGGATGTGGTGGAAGCAGGCACATTAGCAACAATTAAGAGGCATCTGGATGGGTACATGAATAGGGAGGAAATAGAGGGATGTGGACCGAGTAAGGGCAGAAGTTTTCTTTTAGTTAGGACATCATGATCAGCACAGGCTTGGAGGGCAGAAGGGTCTGTTCCTGTGCTGTACTTTTCTTTATTCTTTGAACGCAATGTAAAATAAGTCAAATGTGGTTTAATAAATATCAGCTCAGTGGTAGCACCCTCTCTCATGTGCCAAAAGCTGTTGATTCAAGTCCCACTCCACAAAATCTAAGCTGACCCTTCAGTGCAGTGCAGACGGAGTGCTGCCCTGTCAAGATGTCAATTTTTAGATCTGTCATTAACAGAAGCCCTGTTCCCCTCACTTTAACTTTGTTCTTGATCCTGTTCTCGCTATAGTCCTAACTTCAAGGTTAAGGTTTAACTTGTGGCAACTGATTGCCTAGTCTTGCCGTTTCAAGCCGTCTGTATCCAAGCATCGAATTAGCAAATGAAAACCCGGGCAGAGATGGGAGGATTTTTTAAAGCAAGACGTGGAATTCATTGCCTGAAAGAGTGGTGGAAGCAGATTCAATAGTAATTTTCACCAAATCGGATATGTACTTGAAGGACATTTTTCAGGGTTATGGGGAAAGAGAAAAGGAGTGGGAGTAATCAGCCTGTGCAACTTAGTAAGCCTGGTCTTTGAAAAGAGACAGAGAAAGATGAGGATTCAACATCCCGCTCAGGCAATTATAAATTAAAACAGATAGCATGTTCTGCCCTCCAGCAATAACTGTCAGAGAATAGGTGTGTGTGATGTGTTGGCAATAAACGTATCTGTTGTTAAGCAGATGTAGGGGCAGAGGCACCTGGGGCTGCTAAGTCATATCCTTGAAGGTGGCAGGGTAACTTTAGTGGGCTATTAAGAAAGTGTAAGGGATACTTGATTTCGTACATAGGTGCACTGAATCAAAATCAAAATAGTCATACTAAATCTTGACATGTCAATTTGGCTGGAACATTGTGTACAATTCAAGGCACCTCACTTTCTGAATGTGGAGAGATTAGTGAAACTGGCATTATTCTCCGTAGAGCAGAGAAGGATGAGGGGGAAAGGTAGTAAGGCCTGGAACATGTTACCTCAAAGGGCGTTGGAATTAGATTCCATAGGAACTTTCAAAATGCCCCTGGGGGACCCTCCGCTTCATCATCAGCGCACCCACACCCACGGGTTTCCCAGCAGCATGGGATGGCCACAATGGGAAACTCCATTGGCCTGCTGCAGAAATGGAGGATCCTGCACCCTGTATTTGAAGAAAACACCAAAATAAAAGCAAAATACTGCAGATGATGGAAATCTGAAATATAAACAGAAAATACTGGATAAACTCAGCAGGTCTGGCAGCATCTGTGGAGAAATAAACAGTTAACATTTCAGGTCCATATGACACTTCATAGCTGAAGAGGAATAGAAAAGGAATGCTCTATGTCCCCTACCCCCTCTCCAACAGCATTTATCTGTTTTTATTGCACATGAAGTGAACTGATTTGCGGGATTATGAAGAAACAGCTGGAGTGTGGGACAACTCTTTCAAAGAGCTGCCACAGAGACAAACGGCCCCTACCAGTCCACAGAATCCAGGGGGCCATTTGACCCATCGAGTCTGCACCGAATCTCTGAAAAAGCACTCTACCTAGGCCCACTCCCCCAACCTACCCCCCAAAGTCAGCGCATTGATCAGGGGCAATCTACCTAACTGCACGTCCTTGGACTCAAAGGGGCAATTTAGCATGGCCAATCCACCTAATCTGCACATCTTTGGACTGTGGGAGGAACACCCAGATGAAACCCACACAGTCATGGGGAGAACACGCAATTCCACACAGTCACCCAAGGCTGAAATCAAACCCTTGTCTATGTGGGTTTCCTCCGGGTGCTCCGATTTCTCTCCAAAGATGTGCAGGTTAGGTGGATTAGCAGTGCTAAATTGCCCCTTAGTGTCACAAAGATGTGAAGGTTGGGTGGAGCTATGGGGCTTGGGGGATAATTTGGGGGAGTGTGCCTAGGTAGGGTGCTCGTTCAGAGGGTCAGTGCAGGCTCAATGGGCCAAATAGCCTCCTTCTGCACTGTAGCAATTCTATGATTCTATAACATCATGAATACTGTCTTCAATTTTGGTCACTTTGACACAAGGGGAATATCCGATGATGGAGACAGTGCAGAGAAGAATCATGAGGCTGATTTCCAATGTTCATGGATACAGAAACACTGGACCAAACTTAAACTATTTAACCTTCAAAGGAGGCAACAGAGGCCTTCACAGAATTTCATGGTGTCAAAAACCATAGATAAGATAAATCAGAACAGTCATTCAAGATGAACCTTGACAGTAGGATTAGGGCATCTAAATTCAAACAGATAAAGGTAGCTTCAGGATTAATGCCAAGAAGTTCTTTTCCACACAAGGTGTAAACAACAGTGGATATAGAACAGCACTGGCAAAACCCATAAAACATTTGGATGTTGTGATGTAATGATTCTCCTCATCTGTACCCATCTTGTGATTTTTTTTTAAAACATTTTGACGAGCAGCAAAAAAAAAAATCACCAACCACAAAATTAGTAATGCCAATTAGTAATTAGTTGTGAATAATACATTTTACATCAGCAAAGACATCCATCCTTTTCTCAGTTTCAAATGAGCATATTATTTCCCTTCATTCCAAGAAAATGAGGAAGTTATGAAACTTTCCCAGCAATTGCACCACCTATCAGACAAAACACTCTCATTGGAATGCTCTCTCTGTTAGTCATGCAAGAAACATGGCACTAAGACAGAGCAGTTCAATTTGACTGACTCCCCGGAAGTTGGCACAATGGACAATTTAATCTTGGAAAAGTAAAGCCACGTTAATATGTAAATCAACCAGCAAATTCAAAGAATTAAGAGATAAGGCATGAGTTGCAAATCTCCAGAAATTGCTCGCTGATGCGGGCACTCCACCATTTGCTTCACACAAGTGACATCTCGCCCTTAGCCTCGTGTTGCTTTTGACAAGCTTGTTAGATTTTTTACATTAATTGTCCATTAAGCTCACGACAGGGTAAGTGCCTTCTCATTGTTGTGATAGCTTCAAACGGTGGGGCGGCACAGTGGCGCAGTGGTTAGCATTGCTGCCTATGGCGCCGAGGACCCAGTTGCGATCCCGGCCCCGGGTCACTGTCCATGTGGAGTTTGCACATTCTCCCCGTGTTTCCGTGGGTCTCACCCCTACAAAGATGTGCAGGGTAGGTGGATTGGCCATGCTAAATTGCCCATTGGGGAAACAAAAGAATTTGGTAGTCTAATTTTTAAAAAAATTATCTCAAAAGGTACAAATCATGCATCTGAGCCATGAGGTGCTGGGCACAAGTCCCACTCCAGGGCTTGCACACAAAAATCAAGGTTGGAAATCCAGTGCAGCGCTGAGGTAATGCTGCACTGTCACAGGTGTTGCTCCTCAGGTGGGACAATCAACTGAGACCCTTCCTGCTCTTTGGTGAACTCCTGAAACCATTTTGAAGAAGTCCTTGGGAGTTAAGCCAGGGTCACAGCCTCAGTCAACATCACAAAAACGGATTGACTAGTTATTATTATGTTGTTTTGTGTGGGAACTTGCTGAGCACAAATTTGCTGCTGTGTTTCCTATATTAGATCAGTGACTTCGCTTCTAAAACTTCATTAGCTAGAAGTAGCTTTGCAATGGCCATGGGTCTTGAAAGGCACAATATGAATGTAAATCTTTCTTCTTTTAAGATTTTACTTCCTTTTCAGTTGTCTCCATTATTCTCTCACTTAATCCAACCTATCTTTCTCTATTTCCTTTTTCATATCTGATTTGACTAACATCCATTTTAATTTGTCTTCCTTCTCCGTCATTCCTCTGTTTACTATTTCTCAATTGTTACATTAGTTAAGGATATATAATGTTGGTCCATCTGTTCACATATGGTACCAGATCTCCCATTGCCCTTGTGTCGCTGTTATCAGCTCACACTGACAGCAAAATGCTTTTGAGTTGATGGACGCAGGAAAATATTGAAACAATAAACAAAGTCCCTGAGATAGCTGGCATCAGCAAGATTTATAACAATATTCACCAGTTGCATCAAAACTGCACTATTATTGCAATGACCCAGAATGTGCTGGCATGGATCTCACATCCTTGTCCTGTTAGTTAGGCTTTTTTTGTGCATTCTTTGGCTCAAAGATTTTTTTTGCCCACAAAGTTACTGGAAGTGTGAGATGTTAATGACACAGTGAAGCCAACAGGGCTTGGGGGTGCATCCATGGTGAACAATTGGATAAACAGTGTGAGGATGATTCAATGGAAATGAAAAAGTCCCGTATCGGGCCCATTTAGCGGGGTGTTTCCCAGCGCTTGCAGCACCGAGAATGACCCTGCTATTAAAGAGGACTCTACTTCATTTTTGGGCCTCGGCGAGGAACGCCCCACCAAGGCTGCACTTAGGCTAATTTCCTGCAGTAACAAGGTCAGTTTGTCAGTGCAGGAAGAGATTGGCGTGCTAGTTTTAAATATCAGCACCTCCCACTGTGGCCTCCAGACTCCCCCAATGCCCCAACTTACCAATCAAAGGGTCCTCGAGACCCCACACCCTGCCTCATAAGGGCAGAGCATGACCTGTCCCGATCCCCGGCATGGGCAAGGTGCCACCTGAGCATCTCTAACGTGGCACTCTGGCAGTACCCCTGCCAGCTTGGCAGTGCCACCTGGGCACCATGGATCCATTGAGGTCAGAATCCAGACTGTGACGCCAACGAGATCTTCTTAGATCTCACGAGGTGTATTGAGCATTTGTAATTCCCGGCCTTGTCAGGTCCCGAGTCCTTTAGATCGCACTCTATTTCTCCTTAGGTAATGAGATCAAAGTACTGAGAAAAGATTAGGGGAAGGACAGAGAAGGAGCAGGAATTCAATATCAAATCAAGTATATGAAGAGAAATAAAGAGGGAAAGAAATATTGGATCAAACGAGAGAGAGAAATGAAGACAGGTAAGAAAAGTAAGAAAAACATTCAAGTTTGACTATTTAAAAATCTCCAACAATTTACAATGTGAAGGTTGTGTATATTCAAGACAGAAGTTGATGGATTTTTGGCGAAGAAAATCAAAAGATATGGGATAGTGCAGGTTGATGGCGTTAAGGTGAAAGGTGAGCCACAACCTTGTTGAATAACAGAGCAAGATAGAAGGACCAAGTGGTCTACTTCTGATCCTATTTCATATGTTCCTGTAAATATGAATGAGACTCTGCATATAGTTGCTTATTTTCTGGACAAGAAAGGTCAGTTGGGAATAATTAACAATGATCATACTGCTAAAAATGTACTTATGCTGTTAATTGCCAGACTTAGCTTTCGGTGGCGAGTTCAATGGGCAATTAATGTGCAAATGCTGCAACTTCATGGAAATTCTGGTGAGGATGAGGGAGAGGTGTCATTTTTGAGAACAGAAGAATAGTGCATATCATCCAGTAACTTGTTCACAACAGATCTATCATCCTTGTCATGAGTTGTCAGGAGTTATGGCATGCTGATGGTAAAGGCCAAGCTGCCCAACTCCCAAAGGAAAACATGAAACAGCTGCCATAACGTTTTTGCAATTTGTGTATTATGAGGAGGTTTATTGAAGTCAGGGAGTAACTCTCAGACCAATTGTGGTGACTTTATATTAAAGTCAAACATTTATTAAAATAAGCAAATGAAAAAAAAATACACTTAAAAATAACTTTACACAGTTAACAGTACTTTTTAAACATTTCTAAAATGATCTTGGCTTAAAATATCCTCAGAGCTAACCCCTCCTTCCCCATTTTAATGCAACAGTCCTCATAGATGTCCTCAATCATAAAATTCCAGGAGCTTTGCCACATAATGGCCTGTTGCTTTAAGGTTTCTCTGGAGGGTGCCAGAAAACTGGTTCTCACAGGTCTGGCTTCATCCACGCTGATCTTTCAGATCTCACCAGCCACTACACACACAGTCTTCAATGTTTTCTTAAATCTATTTTTCCCCTTTGATTTTACACGCTGTTGTTTCTTAAAATCATTCAGCAGCTCCCTTTTCCCAGGATTGATCAACCCCTTTTTTAATTTTAGGCTACTATACTTTAAAAGTAAATTTACACTATTTGACCTCATCTATTTACAATCTTCCAATTATATATATTTCTTTTGAAATACGACTTCAAACCACTTATTTCTTTGCCTAATGTAAATTCTTATTTACGTTCTCCTGGCACCCTCTGTTCATCACCGTATCAAACCACTTGCCTTAACACTCTTCTTATTGATGATTGGCCTTTGGAGTCTTTCTGTCTTTAATTCACACGCTTGTTTTCCAGGATGACAATGTGACAGTGATAATGCAAAATATTAAAAATAATTTTCCTGACACAAGGGATTTGTTCATTATTAACGGCATGGGTCATTCACACACCTTGTGTTTTCAGCGAACTCCGGGTCATCATAGATGACCTACAGGATTTACTGCAGCAGTCACCATGGTTACTTACACATACTTTTACAGCTTCTGCGACCTTACCTGTTTCGTGGGATGAGAGCAGCAACGTCATGGGAAGTCCATCGCATCCAAGCCACCTACAACTCTAACTTTGAAGCATATTGCTATTCCTTTACTGCGGCCCAAATGCTTTACATAATCCTATTAGCGGACACCATCAGCAGAAGGTAAGTAAGAGGAGGCCAGGCCAGGCTTGGTTGCACTCTCATCTCCACACCAAAAGGCTGCGGACTCAAATCTCAATGCAAACAAATGGACATATAATGAACGTATAATCTTGGCTGACACTCCAGTACAGCACTGAGAGAATCCTGCACTAAGATGTGCAGTTTTTTGGATGAGAAGTTCAACTGAAGTCTCTTTTGCCCTTTTGAAAGGACGTAAAATATCCCCTGACAGAACTTTGAAAAAAGACCTGGGAGGTTCACCTGAGTGTCCTGCATTTTTATCCCTCAATCAATACCTGGTTACCTCACTGTTGTTTGTGCCGCTTGCTGTGTGTAAATTGGCTGCTGCATTTCCTATATCCCAAGCGTGACTATATTTCAAACTCACCTAATTGGTTTTAAAGTGGTTTGGATCATCTTGAGGTCAACAAAAGCAATATATAAACAATTTATTGATAGAGAGGGAATCAATGTGGAGGGGGAGAAGTGGATTAGTGGTAGAGATCAGCCATAAGCTTACTGAATGGTGGAGCAGGGCTCGACAGATCTGTCTTGCTCTTCTTCCTTATCTTCTACCATCCACCATAATAGTCTCAGATCAACGCGAGAAGGGTAATGAATGCAGCACCATCAGTGTGAGACACACTCCAAGTACAAATGAATTCAAAGAGTGAGATAATGGCCCTAAAAGATTTGGATTGCAATGGTTCAACAAGAAGGCCCACCACCACCTTCTCAAGGGAATCAAGGGGTGGGTGATAAATGTTGGCCTAGCTGGAGACACCCTCAACCTAATAATGAATGTCCTCAGGTCATAACTCAAGCAATTAAGGTAGGATCACACTGAAGGTCCCATCAGTCACCCCATTAAAGTATATGGAATCGGTATGGGTGCACCTTATTTGCAAATGACAGACAGGCACATCTTCCCATCCACCTGCCTCTTGTGGCATGAAAAGTAACACTTGAGGGGCATAGATAGACAGGAAGAAACATTTCCCCTTGGTGGAGGAATCAATGACCAGTGGGTGTAGATTTAATAGACCAGAGATTTAGAGGGGATGTGAGTAAAAACTTCTTCAACCAGAGAGTGGTGGGAGTCTGGAATTTGCTGCCAACATTTAAGAAGTGTTGAGATGTGAACCTGCCTGGCCAAGGCATACAAGGCAAAACGCTGGAAAATGGGATTAGAATACTTTAAGAACATAAGAACATAAGAATTAGGAACAGGAGTAGGCCATCTGGCCCCTCGAGCCTGCTCCGCCATTTAATGAGATCATGGCTGATCTTTGTGGACTCAGCTCCACTCTCCGGCCCGTACACCACATCCCCGAATCCCTTTATTCTTTAGAAAGGTATCTATCTTTTTCTTAAAAACGTTTAAAGAAGGAACCTCAACTGCTTCACTGGGCAAGGAATTCCAGAGATTCACAACCCTTTGGGTGAAGAAGTTCCTCCTACACTCCGTCCTAAATCTACCTCCCCTTATTTTGAGGCTGTGCCCCCTAGTTCTGCTTTCCCCGACCAGTGGAAACAATCTGCCCGCATCTATCCTATCTATTCCCTTCATAATTTTATATGTCTCAATAAGATCCCCCGCATCCTTCTAAACTCCAATGAGTACAGTCCCAGTCTACTCAACCTCTCGTCATAATCTAATCCCCTCAACTCTGGGATCAACCTTGTGAATCTCCTCTGCACAACCTCCAGTGCCAATATGTCCTTTCTCAGGTAAGGAGACCAAAACTGAACACAATACTCCAGATGCGGCCTCACCAACACCCTATACAATTGCAGCATAACCTCACTAGTCTTGAACTCCATCCCTCTAGCAATGAAAGACAAAACTCGATTAGCCTTCTTAATCACCTGTTGCACCTGCACACCAACGTTTTGCGACTCGTGCACCAGCACACCCAGGTCCCTCTGCACAGCAGCATGTTTTAACATCTTACCGTTTAAATAATAATCCATTCTGCTGTTATTCCTCCCAAAATGGATATCCTCGCACTTGGCAACATTGAATTCCATCTGCCAGACCCTAGCCCATTCACCTAACCTATCCAAATCCTTCTGCAGACTTCCGGTATCCTCTGCACCTTTTGCTTTACCACTAATCTTAGTGTCGTCTGCAAACTTTGACACATTGCACTTGGTCCCCAACTCCAAATCGTCTATGTAAATTGTGAACAACTGCGGGCCCAACACTGATCCTTGAGGGGCCCCACTAGTTACAGGTTGCCAACCAGAGAAACACCCATTTATCCCCACTCTCTGTTTTCTGTTAGTTAACCAATCCTCTACCCATGCTACCACTTTACCCTCAATGCCATGCATCTTTAGTTTATGCAGCAACCTTTTATGTGGCACCTTGTCAAAAGCTTTCTGGAAATCCAGATATACCACATCCATTGGCTCCCCGTTATCTACTGCACTGGTAACGGCCTCAAAAAATTCTACCAAATTAGTCAGACACGACCTACCCTTTGTGAACCCATGCTGCGTCTGCCCAATGGGACAATTTCCCTCCAGGTGCCCCGCTATTTCCTCCTTAATGATAGATTCCAGCATTTTCCCTACAACCGAAGTTAAGCTTCCCGGCCTATAATTACCCGCTTTCTGCCGACCTCCTATTTTAAACAGTGGTGTCACATTTGCTACTTTCCAATCCTCTGGGACCACCCCAGAGTCTAGTGAATTTTGATAAATTATCACTAGTGCGTTTACAATTTCCCTAGCCATCTCTTTTAACACTCTGTGATGCATCCCATCAGGGCCAGGAGACTTGTCTACCTTTAGCCCCATTAGCTTGCCCAATACTGCCTCCTTAGTGATTACAATCATCTCAAGGTCCTCACCTATCATATCCTTATTTCCATCAGTCACGGGCATGTTATTTGTGTCCTCCACTGTGAAGACTGACCCAAAAAACCTGTTCAGCTCCTCAGCCATTTCCCCATCTCCTATTATTAAATCTCCCTTCTCATCTTCCAAAGGACCAATATTTACCTTAGCCACTCTTTTTTGTCTTATATATTTGTAGAAGATTTTACTATCTGCTTTTATGTTCTGAGCCAGTTTACATTCATAGTCTACCTTACTCTTCTTTATGGCTTTTTTAGTAGCTTTCTGTTGTCCCCTAAAGACTTCCCAGTCCTCTAGTCTCCCACTAATTTTTGCCACTTTGTATGTTTTTTCCTTCAATTTGATACTCTCCCTCACCTCCTTAGATATCCACGGTCGATCTTTCCCCTTTCTACCGTCTTTCTTTTTTGTCGGTATGAACCTTTTCTGAACACTGTGAAAGATCGCTCGGAATGTTCTCCACTGTTCATCAACTGCTTCACCATGAAGTCTTTGCTCCCAGTCTACCTTAGCTAGTTCTTCTCTCATCCCATTGTAATCGCCTTTGTTTAAGCACAAAACACTAGTGTTTGATTTTACCTTGTCATCCTCCAACTGTATTTTAAATTCCACCATATTGTGGTCGCTCCTTCCAAGAGGATCCCGAACTATGAGATCATTAATCAATCCTGCCTCATTACACAGGACCAGATCTAGGACCGCTTGTTCCCTTGTAGGTTCCATTACATACTGTTCCAGGAAATTATCCCGGGCACATTCTATAAACTCCTCCTCAAGGCTGCCTTTACCAACCTGGTTAAACCAATCGATATGCAGATTAAAATCTCCCATGATAACCGCTGTACCATTTCTACATGCATCCATTATTTATTTGCTTATTGCCTGCCCTACCATCCTGTTACTATTTGGCGGCCTATAGACTACTCCTATCAGTGACCTTTTCGCCTTACTATTCCTGATTTCCACCCAAATTGATTCAACCTTGTCCTCCATAGCACCAATATCATCCCTTACTATTGCCCGGGTGCCATCCTTAAACAACAAAACTACACCACCGCCCTTACCGTCCATTCTATCCTTTCGTATAGTCTGATACCCTTGGATATTTAACTCCCAGTCGTGACCATCTTTTAACCATGTTTCAGTAGTGGCCACTAAATCATAGTCATTCACGATGATTTGCGCCATCAACTCATTTACCTTATTTTGTATACCACGAGCATTCAGGTAAAGTACACTTATGCTGTTTTTTATGTCTTTGTTATGAATCCTAACACCTTGATCAGTAACTTTTCGCAATTTATTTTTCCTCTTACCCTTTCTCCTAATTTTCCTTGTCTTTGAACCCATATCTCTACATAATAACCTGTCACGTAACCTGCTGCCATGATCTCCATTAACCATTATACTGTCCATAGCTTTACACTTCCCTTCCCCCCAACTTGCTAGTTTAAAGTCCTTGTGACCAACCTATTTATCCTATTCGCTAGAACACTGGTCCCAGAATGGTTCAGGTGAAGACCGTCCCAACGGTACAGGTCCCTCCTGCCCCAGTACTGATGCCAATGCCCCATGAAATGGAATCCCTCTTTCCCGCACCACTCCTTTAGCCACGTGTTAACTTCTCTAATTTTCTCAGCCCTATGCCAATTGGCATGTGGCTCGGGTAGTAATCCAGAGATTATAACCCTGGAGGACCTGCTCTTTAATTTAGTTCCTAGTGTTTGATAATCCCCAAACAGGTCCTCTTTCCTAGTCTTACCTATGTTGTTAGTCCCAACGTGGACCACAACAACTGGATCCTCCCCCTCCCTCTCCAAAATCCTTTCAAGCCAATCAGAGATGTCCCTCACCCTGGCACCGGGCAGGCAACATACCATGCGGGACTCTCGATCTGGCTTACAAAGGATGTCATCAATCCCCCTAATTATAGAATCCCCTACAACTACCACTTGTCTTTTTGCTCCCCCCTCTTGAATGGCTTCCTGTACCACGGTGCAGTGGTCAGTCAACGCATCCTCCCTACAGCCCTCTTCCTCATCCATACAGGGAGCAAGTACCTCATACCTGTTGGACAAGGCCAAGGGCTGAGGCTCCTCAACTCCTAAACTCAGGATCCCCCTACCTGCCTCCCTTGCAGTCACACCACTCTGTCCCTGACCACTGTCCGAATTAACAGAACTTATTCTACCGGGTGTGACTGCCTCCTGAAACAAAGCGTCCAGGTAATTTTCCCCCTCCCTGATGTGCCGCAGTGTGTGCAGCTCGGTCTCCAGCTCATCAATTCTGAGCCAAAGTTCCTCGAGCAGCCAACACTTGCTGCATGTGTGGTCACTAGCGGTCTCAATGGGATCCACCAGTTCCATCATCATACAGCAACAGCACATCACCTGTCCAGCCATATTCAACTAGATAATTAATTTAAATATATATATATATTTTTTTTTAAATTTTCTTTATAGAACCTCAAGGATAAACCCGAACACCAACAAAAACACAGCCACTCACCCGAACTCAGTCACTCACCTAAACTCAGATGCACTCTGTTCCAATCAGCACTCCGTGACTAAAGGCACTCCTGCCACACCTTTTGTGCACTCACCGCTCCCAGCAACTTTGGTGGTTGTTTTTGACTGGCGCAGACACAGTAGGCCGAAGGGCCTTTGCTGTGTTGTAGACCTCTATGATTCAATGTCTATCATTGGGGAGTATTGTCCAACACTCCACCGCAACCTCAGCCACATCCCTGAGACAATTTATTTAATAAAAATACATATTTGGCCTTTCTTCTTTGGTGGCATAGAACAAACCAGTGGGGGTCATGTGGATTCTGGTTTGCCTCAGGTCACCCGATGTACCAGCCCTCAGAGGTTGGATAGATCAAGACTAGGCCAAGTAAGTGGAAGCTGCCAGCTAGGGAATACCAGACTGTGGCTCTACACTTGCTGATGACATTTGCCTTGCAAAGTCAGGGCTGTCTTTAGCATGTTTGAATCCCTGCCATTTCTTCAGAATATTCTGTGATCACCTATGACATTGGTCGTCAGAAGCAGGAGAATTTTTTCATCCATTCATACTTTCAATTAGCACACCTATAACAGATTTTAAATCCAAACACTTGAGGCTGATTGCAATGTTATTGATAGTACATGAAGGATCTCTTATCGCCTATTCATTGAATAGAGGGAGAATGAGCGAGGTGAATAGATACACATATTCTATTTTTTAAACCTTGTATCAAAATTATTTTCTGTGGCAAATCATTTTAGAAAAGAATCCCTGAATGTGACCAAGAACCTCAGCACAATTCCGCTAGATCTGGGGGTGTGTTGAATGAGATTGAAAAAGCAAAACATGCCTTTAACTTCATGTCACAGCAGGCAGAGCTGCTGGTAAAGTCATAACAAAACCAGCAAAAAGAACATCCAAGAAACTACTAGCTAAGTCAGCTAAAGCAGGCAAAGACATAGCACATTTTCCAGTTTTTAGAAATATGGGAGGTGCACCACAGTTGGAATTCTAGCAAATGTTTCCTCTCTATATCCCCGAAGTCCCCAACTCCCTCCCTGCTTAGATCAGTAACACAGCGCGGGCAGAACAAGGTCCCACTAGGATTCTATTGTCTGCCGCATTTGCTGATCTAAGCAATGGCAACAATTTGGGATGTGAGATAAGATTGGGGGAAAAAATGCCATGATAGCCAACACTTCTGGAATTCCTTTGACAATTATAAATTTGGTTATCAGGCAAGAATTCACCATTTCTTTTTCAGTAACTGCCTTTCTAGTTATTCTATCCAATTGCTCTACTATTTCACCTGCACCCTTTTATTCCCACCATTACACTTGGTTTAATTATTTTATGAACATACCAATTCGGAGGAGTAGGCTACTTGGCCCCTCGACCCTGCTCCACCATTCAATAAGATCATGGCTGATCAATTTGTAACCTCACCTCCACGTTCCTGCCTATCCCAGATAATCTTTCACCTTTGTTAATCAAGAATCTATCCAGCTCTGCCTGAGAAATATTCAAAGATTCTGCTTCCACTGCCTTTTCAGGAAGAGTTCCAGAGACTCATGACGCTCTGAGAAAAAGTTTCTGCTCATCTCTATCTTAAACGAGTGACCCCTTATTTTTAAAGTGACCTCTAGTTCCACATTCTCTGACAAGAGGAAACATTTATTTTTTGCATTCACTAATGAAATGAGTACTGGGCCAGGTGGTGGTGAGACACTTTCTTGAATCATTGCAGTCCATCTGTTGTAGGTATCAACAGTGCTATTAGGAGGAAGTTCCAGATTTTTGAACCAGTGACATTGAAGGAATAGTGATATAGTTGCAAGTCAGGGGCAGGTGGTGATGTTCCCATGCATTTAATGCCTTGATCTTCTAGTTAGTAGAGGTCGCAGGTTTGGGAGGTACTGACGGAGACTTGGCAAATTTTTGCAATTAACTTCATAAATGTGTCACAGTTGGAGGAGTGATTGTTTAAGGTGGTAGATAGGGTGACAATCACGCTGGCTGCTTTGTCTTCAGTGGTATCAAGCTTTTGAGTATTGTAGGAACTGCACTCATCGGGCAAGTGGGGAGCATTACATCACATTCCTGGTTTCTGTGTTGTAGATGGCTGACAGGCTTTGAGGTGACAGAAGGCATGTTACATGTTGCTGAATTCCTAGCTTCTGCTAGGCGAGGCTAAATTTTCCTTATGTCTAAATATCTGTAGGTTAGGTTAATGGGTTATTGGGATAAGGTGGGGGAGAGGTATTGGGTGGAGTGCCCTTTCAGAGGGTCGGTGCAGATTCAGCGGGTTGAATGGCCTCCTTCTGCCCTGCAAGGATTCTATGTTTCTGACTTGTTCTTGTTGCCACAGTATTTATATGGGTTGTCCAATTAGGTTTCTGGTCAATGTAGTCTCTAGGTGGTCAAGGATTCATCAGTAGTTACCACTGCTGCCTCACGGCGCCGAGGACCAGGGTTTGATCCTGGCCCCGGGTCACTGTCCGTGTGGAATTTGCACATTCTCCCCTCGTCTGCGTGGGACTAATCCCCACAACCCAAAGATATGCAGGCTAGGTGGACTGGCCACTCTTTTGAGGTCCACCAACAATATAGGAGGAAACAAACTTAGGAACAAAGCAAGAAATGGCCACTCCTGTTAGGGGCACTGCCCGAACATGACAAAGATCAACGGAAACTTAAAAACATCAGAGTGCAATTAAAGGGGTCAATAATGTACCCCAACCCCTGCGGTGCCCAGCGGGCACAGAAGCTCTCGATGGTGCCAGTGGACATCGCATGCTCCCTTTCTAGGGACACATGGCTACGAATGTAGTTGCGGCAGAGAGACAGTCTGGCCAGACGACACCCTCGGTCGCCCGCTGCCTGGACCTATAAATGGTGTGCTTCGCCAGGCCCAGGAGCAGGTTCACAAGGAGGTCCTCCACCTTCCCTGCCCCTCTCCGCACCGAGTGCCCGTAGATCAGGAGCACGGTGCTGAAGTGCAAACAAAACTCCAGCAAATGATTGGTTAGAAAACTAAAAAGGGAGTGCAGCCTAAAACATGCAACGTAGATAAGGTCCATAGACTCCCCAATGCCACAAAAATGGCAGGCATGAACCGGTGATTGTACAGCACTGTTGCATGCAACACCCTTCACCCCAGGTCCCCAAGATAGGTGGACTGGCCACACTAAATTGCCCTTAATTGGAAAAAATAATTGGATATTCTATAATTTAAAAAAAGGATTCCTGTCGTAATACCAACATCATCAGTGGTAATACCAACATCAAGAGTTGGTTAGACTCTCTCACATTGGAGACGGTCATTCTCACAAACGTTACTTGCCATCTATTAGCCTATGCCTGAACAAAGAACAAAGAAATGTACAGCACAGGAACAGGCCCTTCGGCCCTCCAAGCCCGTGCCGACCATGCTGCCCGACTAAACTACAATCTTCTACACTTCCTGGGTCCGTATCCCTCTATTCCCATCCTATTCATGTATTTGTCAAGATGCCCCTTAAATGTCACTATCGTCCCTGCTTCCACCACCTCCTCCGGTAGCGAGTTCCAGGCACCCACTACCCTCTGCGTAAAAAACTTGCCTCGTACATCTACTCTAAACCTTGCCCCTCTCACCTTAAACCTATGCCCCCTAGTAATTGACCCCTCTACCCTGGGGAAAAGCCTCTGACTATCCACTCTGTCTATGCCCCTCATAATTTTGTATACCTCTATCAGGTCTCCCCTCAACCTCCTTCGTTCCAGTGAGAACAAACCAAGTTTATTCAACCGCTCCTCATAGCTAATGCCCTCCATACCAGGCAACATTCTGGTAAATCTCTTCTGAAATCTCTGAAAAGTGCCCAAGTCTTGCTGCATGCAGGTACAGACTGCTTCACTCTCTGTCGGATGAGTTGCAGACTGACCAGAGTAACAATCAGCAAACATCCCAATTTATGACTTTATAATAAAGGGAATATCATTGAAGTAGCTGAAGCTACTTGGGTCTAAGTCAGTATCCTGACAAACTCCTGCAGCAGTTTCTTGGGGCTGTGATGAGGTCAAGCATGCAAGTTATTTATCAGTGCATAGGAGAAATGAAGATCCAATTAAACAAAACTACCACGCAAGGATAATATTGGAGAACAGGGGTCGGAAGAAAAGTAAGTGGATAAATGCTGGAGTGGTGGTGCACAAATGGAGATTTGTTGCAATTGTTCAGAAAGTGAGTGATAGGTACAATTTCCAAGCCATTGCACCAAGAACACATACAGACCCCAAAATATTCAAGGTAACATCCAGCATTAAAATATTAGAAAGTATTAGTGGCATTTGTTTGAAATGGCAATCCAAACACTTGGTATAGAATTTCCAAGGTTTCCTGCCATAACCCTGTTGGAAACAATGCAAAAGCATTTTAAGTGTTTCTCGGGTTTTTGCTGAATGCATGGAAAGGCATTGAGAGAGCCACCATTTAGACTTCAGGTTCCGGCTCAGTTGACTGGACAGTTGCTTTGCGATGCAGAGAAAGGCCAACAGCATGGGTTCAATCCCTGTACCGGCTGAGGTTATTCACGTAGCCCTGCCTGCTCAACCTTACCCATCGCCTGGTGTGGTTTTCCTCAGGTTAAATTTGCACCAGTGAACTCTCTCCCTCAAAAGGAGGAAAGCAGCTTATGGTCACCTGGGACTATGGTGACTTTTCCTGTTGGGAAAAACTACTGAGTCATTGTGAGTATGCAGGCATTACACCGGAGGCATTTTATGCACAGCCCACATCTTACAAACAGCAAAGAGCTCCAATGGCTGAAGGAGAAATGGCTGCTAGGATACCAGAATATGCTGCCTATTGTAACAGGCATGCAGTTTACCATTCCAGCCAGCAGCACCAATACAGCAAGTAGCACAGTGGAGTGTCCTCCTGGTTTTTGCAACAAGTCAGGAGACCAGTGCAGATATGAAAACATGCCACTAAATGAGCCAAGCTAAAACATGAAGAAATATATTACTAGATTTTTGTTTGGAAAATCTCCTCAGGATGAGACTTTTCTGCCTTCAGATTGCAAAGTGGTAACTCCTATCTTGGATTATGAAGGGCAAATTTGTGTTCAAACTTTAGCATCTACTTATGCATTAGAATATGTTTCGTTCAGCTTGAAAATGTCCAAAGCAGGTGCACTCACATCTTTTAAGACCCACTTGGAGGACCAAATTCTGAGACAGTATAGTTGAGAGAAAAATGTGGAATGGAAGCATGAACTCAACAAGTGAGCAAAGAATGTGGATGAACAGACACCTTGTACTCAAAAGCAATGCCCTGAGAGCACGTATAGTCATCAAAAACTGGCAATCAGCACAGTGGTTTCATAACTAAACAGCATATTTTGGCTAAGATCAAGTGTAGTATCTGCTCTGCCTTTTGGCTCAGATCTGGTATGTCTCTCTTGTGGGGACCATGAATTGGATTCAATTTGAATTGGTTGTTGGAGCAGGCGAGGAGCTGGATTAGGGGTTTGCCCCTGTCCACACTCTGAGCCCTGGCTTTGTAACTCAGAAAAAGTAAAAGAGCCAAATCAGTTGAGTAAATAAAGCCACATACTGTGACCCCCCCCCCCCCCCTTATAAAAGCCATTGCCTGGATACATGGGATGGGAAATTGCAAGTGGAGGAGAGGTTTCATACAATATAACTGCTGACACTGGAACAGAGGATACAAGATTGGTTGGTTTTGATAGAGGTGATTGCCTCTCTTTGGGGAGGCAAGACAAGGAACCATTAATTCAATTATGTATTTAAGAGCAAGGAGAGTAATTTCAGGTTGATGAAAAATTGGACTTAGGTTGAAGGGTGAATTCAAGGGGCAATTCCTTCACCCAGACACAGGTGGGCTTTGGAAATTCACTGTCTGACAGGGTGGAAGAGGCAGATACCCTCAATGTTAAAAAAAATATTTGGATGCTCACTTTGTGTGCTGTAACCCACATGACTAGACCAAGGGAATTCAGCCAAGTGTCCTCCTTTTCCCTGCAAATAACCCAACACCCACATTTGACAAGGACACAAAAGGTAATTTGTCTGAACAATCCTCAACTCTAACAAAAGCAGAAACACATTTGTCCCTTTGCCAAATTGCACTTTTCTTGCATATCATTTTGGCACTAGTTTAGACCAATCTTTGGTTGGCCAAATGACCCAATTTGGTCCTGCAAAATTCTGCACCCTGGTATTCAGTCAGCTTGATATTAAATTTAAATTATTGCAGTGCATATTGGATGGAAGTCTTGGTTCTAGATAATCACAAATTGGGTCTAGTCTCAACAAAACTTAACTGTTGGGAATTATAGATCATAGTTTTTTCCAAGGGTATGGTGTTCAGGCTCAAAGCCGTGTTAGACTGTATACGGAATTATTTCAGTAATTGGCAATCGTACTTTTGCTGATGTGTCAATGTTGTACTGGCGTATTACATAGAATACTGCACAGAAGCTGATTGAGCCACCTCTACTATTCCATGCAACCTTGCCAACACACCTTTCTCCTTCACAGACAAGGGGAAGCTAGCCAAGTACATTTTGTTTTCTTCATTTGTGGGATATAGGTAGTGCTGGCTAGGCCAGCATATATTGCCCATCCCCAAGTGTCCTTCTTGAATTGCTACAGTCCATGTAGTGTAGGGACATGCACAGCACTGCTAGGGAGGGAGTTCCAGGATTTTGACCCAGCAACAGTGAAGGGATGGTAATATATTTCATAGTGAGGATGATGAGTGGCTTGGAGGAGAACTGCCAGATGGTGGTGTTTCCCTATGTCTGCCACCCTAGGTGGTAGCAGTCAGGGTTTGTAATATGTCGTCTAGACCCTTGGTGAGTTCCTGCAATTCATCTTGATCGCTGGAATGAAGAACTTGTCGTATGAAGAATGTTTGAGGACTCTGGGTCTGTACTTGGAGTTTAGAAGGATGAGAGGGGATCTTATTGAAACTTACAGGATAGAGTGGACTTGGAAAGGATGGTTCCACTTGTAGGAAAAACTAGAACCAGAGGACACCATCTCAGACTAAAGGGATGATCCTTAAAACAGATGAGGATTTTTTTCAGCCAGAGGTTGGTGAATCTGTGGAACTCTTTGCCGCAGAAGGCAGTGGAGGCCAATTCACCGAGTATCTTTAAGACAGAGATAGATACTTGATTAATAAGGGGATCAGGGGTTATGGGGAGAAGGCAGGAGAATGGGGATGAAAAAATATCAGTCATGATTGAATGGCAGAGCAGACTCGCTGGGCCAAGTGGCCTAATTCTGCTCTTGTGTCTTATCTTGAAGATGGTACTTGCTGAACTATTTCAAATAGTTGAAAATGCCGCATTCTAATTAGGATTAAAAAAATTCGAAAATGTTTACCAGATTTAAAAGGGACCTATCTGAATGAACCATAGTTTGGAACCTCCATAGTTTGGAACCTCCCTGCACATGTAATCTAATACAACCCTTCTGTATTTTACAAAGTCTCCATTAAGTCACCGTTCACCTTTCTGGTGTTTCTTTCATTTTCGTGAACAAAAATAATTACATTTCAAAATATGAAATTATTCAAAATTTGAAAGCCATAAATATAGTTTTGCTATTTTTTTTATTAAGTTTTGTCTACTATGGAAATAATCTTATATAATTAAATTATATATGTAGTTAAGTTCTGTAAAAACATATTACATTATATGGTTTAAACTTTAAATTCTAATACAAAGACAGTCCAGAATCAGAGTGGTTTAGCCGTTCACAGATATCAGGTTGCTCATTCCACTGAAGTAGGATTTTTCGTTCTCACACATAATCTCAAAATGTAGAGGTCTCCTGCAGAAGTTACATTCAGCAGAGGAATGGGACTTCAACTCCAATCCAACATTCTTCCAGGTTACCAGTAGTTTTTCTGTTCAGAAAATATGAAACATGACTTAGTCCATTTGTACTGTTTCATATTACCAAGATTTGATATTACCAAGATTAGTAATCAATTATAAAAACTACTGTAAATACATATAGTCAAAGTACAAGAGGTTGGTGGGGTGGCAGAGGAAGAGATGGGGAATGCAGGTAAATATTTGGGAAAATGTACAATTTTAATTGATTTTAGACTAGGATGGGCAACCAATTCAGTGGGGAACAAAACACGTCCAAGCCCATGCCACCCAACCCTCAAGAAATGTGGAATCGTGCAGGTTTAGCTCATTCTGTACCTACAAGCTACATGACAAAACAAACCATTCAACTGAACCAGTCCACCAAGTGAACTGCTAGTCCCAGAACCTCTGCCTTTAACACCATCTCACTCAAATAAGTTTAAATCCAGCTTGCTATCTTTTCGATATTTCTTTAGATCTACTTACCAACAAAATTATTCATCATCTCAGGGGTGTGATGTGGGGTTGGGGCAATACGCAAGAGCTCCTCACCACGTGCAACAGTGGGGTAGTTGATAGCTTGGACGTAAATGTTGTATTTGCTGAGCAGTTCATCACAGATTTCAGTGTTTTTAGCCGCATTTGCAACCTGAAGACAGGATAAATATACAATTTGAAACGTCAACTATTATTTCAATTTGCATTAGTAAAACAAAAATGTGACCATCTTCTTTGGCATCTTTTATTGCCTACTCCACTTCAAATTTTCTCACTTCAATTCACTCTTCAAATGGAGTTGAAGTTACTGGCCTTAAACTGCTACCTCACAGCACCAAGGACCCAATTTTGATTCCGACCTTGGGTGACTGCCTGTGTGGGGCTGGGACATTATCCCTCGTCCATGTGGGTTTCCTCTGGGTGTTCAGGTTTCCTCCCACAGTCCAAAGATGTGCAGGGTAGGTGGATAGGCCATGCTAAGTTGCCCCTTAGTGTCCAAAACGTAGATGGGATTATGTGGATAAGGCAGATGACTGGTCCCAGGTAGGATGCTCTTTTGAGGGTCGGTGTAGACTCAATGGGCCAAATGCCCTCCTTCTGCCCTGTAGGGGCTGCCCAACCCAGTCATTTTGCAACATTTAGACATTTTCTTACCAATGAGATAGAAGGAATTAATTTAGGAAGTAGTAGGGAGAGAGAAGAACACAAAGAAAAACAAAGATTTTAAAAATCGATACCTACTCTGATTGGGATGATGTGACTGGGACAATGAACCACAGGGAAACCAGTATCCATAAGCAACTGACGCATGTGTTTTACATTGCGTTGATGTCTGCGACGCAGTGCACGACCTTCTTCACTTTTCAGGAATTGGACGGACTGCAAAGCACCAGACAGTAACATAGGTGGTAATGAGGTAGTGAAAATGAAGCCAGCAGCATACGACCGGACAGTGTCTATAAGGGATGCAGTACTGGCTATGTACCCTCCAACGCAACCAAACGCTTTTCCTGCAGCAAAAAACAAAGAAAAATCATTTTCCACACTTCACTAGAGTACAAGTGAAGCACTTCAGCAACTGAGGCCAAAGCATGAAAGATGCTCTTTAGTAAAATAATCTTCAAAAGACACCCTTTACTTCATTGTTCATACTTGCATTGCCTGCCCAAACTGTTTGGCAAGATAATAGCTCATTTGTAGACTTCTACTTTTGATCTTTTTCTAAATTCTGTTGTAACCATTGATATCTGTAACTACAGATCTAATATTCTGCATAGCTGGCTCCACAAAAATTATGATCTTGATAAGTGGTGCTATTGTTTGAAGTGAGAAGGCTTCAGGCAGATTCAGTAGCAAGAGCTTGGTTTACACTTCTCTTAAGCTAAACATTTTTCCAGGTCATTGGCAAATGACAGCAACTCAGAAATAAATTTGCTTCAACTACAAGGTCAAACTGACATGACTACTGGTAATGAACAGTACATGAGGTTCGAGATCATCATGCATCGAGATGAGTACCAGTAACCCAGCTGTTTTATTCACAGTCCAAGTAAAGTCAATATAGCCCCAGATGACCATACACCACTTTCCCCTTTGAGGGAGAGCTGACTGGTGGGAATTTAACCGGAGGATCATCACTCCTAGGTGAGGGCAAGGTTGAGAAGGCAGGGCCTTCGTTAATAACCTCAGCCGATACAGGAATTGAAACTGCACTGTTGGCCTTACTCTGCATCACAAAGTAGCTGTCCAGCTAACGGAGCTAAACCAGCCACATTCACTACCAGTCAGCTCTCCCTCTCAAAAGGAGTAAGCAGCCTACCATCTAGGACTACAGTAACAAAGAATCAAACCATGAAAAATTCAAACTGGTACACATTGAAAAGTAGAAATCAAAAAATCAGCAGTATTTATTTAGACAATCTTCCATTTTGCAACGTTCTATATCAGCTTTCTTTTTGGGGAAGAGTTATAGTGGGTTTTGGGGTGAAGTGACGAGTCATTAGTGGGTGGGCTGACTTCAAGGTGTTCTTGTTTCTAGAACATGCAAAAACTTCACCTGAATGAGCATTATCCAAGTTAACTTTTCTAAAAATCCCACTTTACATCTTCCAGACCAGTTACTTTTTCAAAAATTAAAAAACAAAACCCCAGAGAGCACACAGGTAGGTTATAGGTGTGCATAACGGAGTAAAAATCCTTTAGCTGCTAGGAGATTCAGACACGAGCCAATTAGACAACCCAATTATTTTTTGCACATGTTCAATGTAATATTCTCAATTCAGTTTTGGTATTAATTTTACAAGCTGCTTTTTAAAATGAGTCAATAAATCCAATTGGAGCACAGCTTTACTCAATGGTCTGCAATCCAAAAGGATTGCAAGAGGGTTTGAGTATTAAAAAGTCTTGCTTGCAGATATGCAAAGCCTTGGTAAGTATACCTGGAGTATTCTTTGGCGGTTTTGGTCTCCTTGTCCAGGGAATGACATACTTGCCATAGCAGGGAGCGCAATAGCATATCAAACTGATGGAATTTAACCGGAGGATCATCACCATATGAGGAGAGATTAAAGAGACTGGGCCTACATTCCCTAGAATTAAGATGGAGGTGATCTGATTGAAGCATACAAATTTCTTACAAAGCTCAACAGGATAGATGCAGGAGGGCTTTTCCCTTGATTGGGAGAGGGGAGATCTAGGACCAGGGTAGACATCTCAGACCTAGGCCATTTAGGACTAAAAGGAAGAGTTTCTTCACTAGTGGTTGAGAATCTTGGAATTTTGTACCCCAGAAAACTGTGGAGGCCCAGTCAAAGATTGGTAGACTTAAAGAGATCAAGGGAAGATGGTGGGAAAATAGTGTTGAGGTAAAAGATCAGCCATGATCTAGTTGAGTGGCAGAGCAGAGACTCGGGGTGAAATGGCTGAATGGCGGAGCAGACTAGAGGGGTGAAACGGCCGACTCCTGCGCCTCTTTCCTATATTCCATCTACTGACATTTTTAACAAACAGATCATTTTTCCACCACTGGCCTGGGTAAACCCTGACAGTTATCTATGGATTGCAACCAGCTGTCAAGGCAACTGCAAGAGGAATCAGTGGCTTATGTTCTTCCCCATCACTGATCTTAAGTGAATCCTGGAAAAATTACTTTTGAATTGCAGCCAGCTGCTAAAGAACAGCGCTGCGTGCATAGGATAAATAAAGCTTCAAGCTGATCTCATAATAACAATATTTTGTTATTGTAAACTACAGATGGACCAGACCTTTGATACTGCTCATGGGGAATAAATGGGCAACAGTTTGAGTATCTTCGCAAACATATTTTAGCTGGAGCTTTAGAAGCGTCCCACATGTCAAATGAATTGAATTGGTATATTAGATTTTGTGGGATGGATTTGAAAACTGAACCTTAAAACCTTTCACTTTGGAAAAAGAAAGCATGAAATGCGATTTTCTGTGGGGGACTTTCAGCTTTCCCTTACCATAAAATTGCAACATCCTGCATGAGCGCTTTTGATTAAAATGTGCTCAAAGCTACTACGCAATGAGTTGTGAGTAACTGCCAAGTTAGAGCCCCGACCCATTGATTTGAGAGAACACAGAAACAGCTTTTAGTCCAAAACCATCTTCCAATGCTGGACTGAATGGTTTATAAAACGTTAAGTTGACATACTATCCACCTAACCTGCACATCTTTGGGTTGTGGGAGCGAAACCCACACAGCCATGGGGAGAATGTGCAAACTCCACACAAGACAGTGACCCGGATCCTCGCGCCGTGAGGCAGCAGTGCTAACCACTGGGCCATCGTGCCCAGAGATGGATTGAAACACTACTGCAAGTTTTGTTTGTGATTTACTGCACAGAAAAAAACAAGTCCATTTGCTACTCAGCTATTCTCATTCTACAGCTGCAGTCCTCTAAATTAAACCATTTCAAATATGTACCCAGCTCTTTTGCAACCTTCAATGGAATCTCCACCCACCACTCTGAAGCATCACATTCCAAACCCCAACTCTAATAAAACGTTTCTCCACATCTCATTCCTAACTCTTGCTGACCATCTCAAAATTGTGACCCCTAGACACTGATTTACCAACTAGTGGAAACAGAATATCCTTTTATACCCTGTCAAATTGTTCAGAATTCTGAATACCTTAAGTCATCACTTCATCTTCTTGACTCCAAGGGGAACAAGCCCAATTGCTCCAATCTTTGTTTGTATCCAAAATTCCTCATTCCTGGTATAACTCTAGTAAATCCCCTCTGCACTTTCTGGGGGTTCAGCATCCTTCCATAGATAAGATGCCCAGATGAACACAATATTCCAAATGTGGTCTGACCAATGATTTGTAGAAGTGTAGCATCCTTGCTTTTGTACTTATGCCTCTACTTATAAACCCAAGGATCCTAGAAGCCTTAACTGTTTCAACTTGCCTGGCCACCTTCAGATAATTAAGCATTTGAACCCAGAGGTCCCTCTGCTCCTATACTCCCCTCAAGTTGTACCATTGAGCCTATATTGTTCCCCATGTTTCTTCTACCAAAATGCATTACCTCATTTCTCTGCATTGAAGTTCATCTGGGAAGTGTCTGCCCATTTGGCCAACCTGTCAATGTGCCTCTGAAGTCACTCAGCGTCATCCTTACAATTCACGATTCTCCCTAGCTTCGCATCATCTAAAAAATTTAGAGATGTGCCCTCAATAAAGCCAGCGAAAGCAAGTGTCCCAACATGGAGCCCTAGGGAACACTACTTTCAATTTGTCTCAGTCTGAAAAATGCCCATCTATTCCTGCCCTTTGTTTCCCATCTCTTGGCTGCCAAGAACCCATCAATTTCAAACATTTGTTAACCAACCTGCCACATGGAATCATATGAAATGCGCCCAAATATACAATATCCATGGCACTACCCGGGTCACCCAATTCAATTTTTCAGATATGACTTGCCCTTGACAAAGCCATGTTGCCTGTCTATATTTATCCTCCATCAGTTTGATGTCAAGCTGACACGTCTGTAGTTTCCTGGGTTATCCTTTTTCCTTTTTTAAACAACGGTGTCATATTTTCAATCCTCCACTCCCCCGGGACGAACAAGTGTTCAGAAAGTCCAGGAAAATTTCTGTCAATGGCTCTGCATTATGCTCCTTTAAATCTAGGATGCACCCCATCTGGGCCTGGTGACATCCCAACCCAAGTGCTGCCAGCCTTTAAGCCTTCTTTATCTATCACCATACTGCTCTGTTGCTCAACACACACACATTTTGAACTGGGCCATTGTCATCATCTTCTAATTTGGTAAAGAAAAAAGCAAAGTGAGACTGGGGTGTCACTTTGAAAGGATGCCCCGACCTCAGTGAGCTTGGGTCCCCCACAGACAATGCCAACACCTGCAGACGTGGGCATTTCCCCCTCTATAGGGGTCACTGAGGCCCCCCCCTTCCCCAACCTTAATGACGTCTCTCCGAACTACCCCTTCACCCACCCCCCGCCATTGGCATGGCCCCTTCAGGTTCCAACCCTTGGCACTGCCCAGGTGCACTATCCTGTCCCCGATCACCATGGGGAGGGGGGGAGAAAGAAAGAAGAAATAGAAAAGAGGGGCCTACAATGGCTTCAGAGACCTCCCCGGAGTGACCATCACACCCATGTGGAGACCTGTACCAATCAACGCTAGGTTAATGCCTCACCAGTGTAGCCATGCGCCAGCAGAATGTTGCCTCAATCAGGCCACACATTTAAATATTATCAGATCACAGAGGGTGCTGTGGGTCGTGTGACTCGCGTGTGGTTTTGGACCTGGCACCATGCCAAATTTGGGCCTCTCCAGCAATGCTCTCAGCACAACGAGATCAGCACCAGGCGTACACAGGCAAAAAGTGCACTCGTGTGTTACAATGTTTTTCTTCCTTCTAATTAAAGTAACCCCAAACTTGTAACTCATCTGGAACACAAAAGGACTTGTAGAAGTTACTGGAAGCAAAGACGGATACCAAGAACGAAAACAAATAACCCAAAAATTAGTTATAATGAACACCCACTGTAGAGAAAATCCTCAACCTTCAGATCAAAGTCTTCACTTCTAACCTTGTGTTCACATGCTCTATTATATTCAGTTCATTTTGCTTACCCAGCGTTCCAGATATTATATCCATTTTGTGCATGACTCCATCTCGATCACCTATTCCTCCACCCCGAGAGCCATAAAGGCCAACAGCATGGACTTCGTCGACAAAAGTTATTGCACCATATTCATGTGCTACATCACACATTTCCTCCAAAGGACAGACTGCACCTAAGGATAGCATATTTAATAGTCTGTTACCAAAGTTGGGAAAACATTTAAAACATGTACATTTTTGAAAGACATTTAAATATCAAAAAGTACAAATTGAGATTGAGGCTTGGGGCTGTGACCAACCAAGTTGAATTTCATTTAAAAATGGTGTAGTCTAGATGATTATCATTCTCAAGTGTTTCACAAATGCATTTTAAATCTCAATCAAATGTGGAATTGGATTAGACAGTTTCTCCAATTGTTACACCTTTGGTGTAACAGCCAACTGCCCACATTTTTGGAAACACTTCCTCCAAATTATATTGGCAAAACTAGCATTCTATTCCCTCCCCATCCTAATTCAAGCTTCTTCTACATTCTTGAATTCCTTTACTCCCCTCCATTCTTCCTTCAGTACCAATGCATAATAATAATACTTTTGTCACAAGTAGGCTTACATTAACACTGCAATGAAATTACTGCAAAAAGCCCCTCATTGCCACATTTCGGCGCCTGTTCGGGTACAGAGGGAGAATTCAGAATGTCCAATTCACCTAACAGCATGTCTCTCGGGACTTTAAAAAAAATTTTTTTATAATCACTAGCAAAAGATTTTCTTCTCCTTCAGCAGTGCTTCACAAGTGAAAGGGTTCCCATCTTTACACGGTGGATAGGAATTCTGATAAGCACTGACCTTCAGCAAACTTGAAGCAAGGACTCTTTCCACTAACTGCTGCAATGTGAAACAGCAGTAAGGAGAGGGGCCATGTTAGCTTTTTAAAAACAGTTTTAGTTTCAAGCTGTAGATGATGACTGTATTCTTAAAACAAATCGGAAATTCATGAAACACATTAATGCAGACCAATCAGAAGTGCATTATTGCAACCAGAATGCCATCTGGGAAAAGTTGACAAAAAATGAGATCAATTGTTCATGTTAGAAACAAATAAAGTTTGTTCCATGTTGTGTTTTTAAAGAGAGCTTACAATTATTGACATGTTGTACCAACACTGGCCACATATGAACCCTTACACACTGAAAAATCAAGTTACCCATAAACCAGGGTTTCCTGAACTACGGTTTGTGACCCCCAAACAGGTCACAAAACAATTTTTGTGGTCGTGAGCTTCATAGCAGCAATGGCTGCTGTGCAACTTGGACTGAATACCACTAGCTTCTAGGTCCTTGCAAAGCCTTTCTTCCCCCCCCCGCCCCCTATGGTGGGATGGCCTAGACATATCTTAAAGGCCTGATTGCCACTGCTGCTAAAAAAAAGCTGCAGCTTGAACCCTTCTCACCCGACATCTGAAGCCACAGCTACACCCACCCTTCAGTATCTAAAGACCTCTACAACCACCCCATTCAACAACTCAAACTCAGCTTCTAGGGTCACATGAAAAGACACACTGGGGAAAAAAAGTTTGAGAAACACTGCCTTAAACCAACTCACATTACATACATTGTTAGGAAATGCAAATGTTGCTAGATCAGCTTGGCAAATTTTCCAATTTGCTTTGATTAATTTGCTGCTGTAAATTCACAAGCGACAGTAGTTCCCCTTAAAATTTAAAGTCTGTCTGCAGTGCATACCATCCATTGAATGGACCGTCTCAAAGGCTACAATCTTTGGAGTAGCTGGGTCTGATTTCTTCAACAGCTCCCGTAGATGATGAACATCATTGTGACGAAATATAAACTTGGGAACACCACTATTCCGTATCCCTTGAATCATGGAGGCATGGTTCCCAGCATCAGAGTAGATTTCACAGCCTAATCACAATAACAAAAAGGTAAACTTTCAGGATATGAATAGAACACTTGGGAGATCAGTGTATCAAAGCAAAGACTGCAGATGCTGTCAATTAAGTGAATTTTAATATTGTCCCAATAATGCACGTGAATTATGCAAGTGGACCGCCACAGAAGACACATCCAGAGTAAATAACTCAACTACTAGGGAGCTGAAGGAATGCCAGAGAACGTGTGTGTCTGGATGGCATCAACGCAGGAGCAAATGGATAAAGGAGGGGGAAGGGAAGTAGCCCACAAATAGACTTCTAGAAGACAAAAGTATGAATTGGGGCAGTGAAAAAGGAGCCATTGCTGAAATGTGGTCTGACTATGATTGGCTGGAGACGAATAGAGCCAAGGAAGGAAAACCCCAGTGAGCTGGAGACAGGAAAGGTGTTGGAGGACAGAGGAGGTTGGTATGTTTTATCATGTTAAAAACTATTGATGGATCGTGGAAAGAATGCACCAGTCATTTTAACAGGGTAGATTGCATGGCCCAAGGGGGTTTAACATGAGAGATAACAATGGTGAGAAACTCAGAAGTTGGACCATGAAAATCTTAAGGGATTCAGTAATATTTGGCAGGTGGAGCAAGTGTAGCCTGGGAAGGAGACTTTGCTAAGAGGTCAGGGTCAGAACTGTGAATTTGGACTCCCCAGTGGTCATTAGAGACAGCACATACCTGTGCCGTACAAATCAGAAGGTCACAGGTTTGGTGCTGAATGAGCAGAGCGGAGCCAGAATTTGTAAGGACACTACATTTAGTGTCCCACATCCCTTGGATAATGAGGGGGGAGATTTAATCAGGTCCTGCTTTGATTAATATCCAATTTGAGACTTTATGGATAGTAGGACGGTTGATTAGGTCTTCCAACTCACATGAAGAATTAGGGGCATTAGTGAGAAGTACCTACAGTTTTTTTTTAATAAACGGAAAATCAACACCTTCAGGTGAGGGCTATGGTAAATACTGCCTAAATAGGCCATTGAGGTATAATAGCTGGCAAATTTAAATAGCAACTCATACCTGGGAGCATTTTGGCCAATGTAAAGAGGGTAGAATCGTTGGCCACAAAGCATGATGAGAATAGTAGTGCTGCATCTTTGCCATGGAGATCAGCTAATTCATGCTCTAAATCAACATGATACTTGCTGGTTCCAGAAATATTCCTGGTCCCGCCCGCTCCAGCACCATGACATCGAAGGGTATCCCTAGAAAAAGATGGTAATAATGGCAAAAAATGTTATGCATGCAATTAAAGACGTTATGTATTTAAACATCCTCAATACCACAATTTTGTACTGATATCTAATGTTGCCTACATAGATCATAGCAGGGTCCCACATTAAACAACTCTTCACACACCAACCTGGATACTAATAGGAGGGATAAAAGATGGTCTTTGACCATGCTGCACTTCTGATGGGACTATATCCAAAGAAAAATGTTAAATGCAACGGACAAGGAATGGCTCAAGCTCATTAAAAACAAATTCCAAGAGTGAAACCAGTACTGTAAATCCCTCCGAAGGATTCTGAAGTCTTATGGGACACGTTGCAGCATACTTCCAGGGTAGCTCAATTCATAAACTCACATGATAGACGCCACAACTCTGGAGTGGCGACTCATTCCAAGGTAATCATTGCTGCACCAAACAGAAACCTCCTTCTTGACACTGACAGAATTGGAGTAGTCATCTGCCATGGGAAACACATCAGCACGACGATTCACAGTTTTGAAGACACGATAAGTATGATCCTTCTTCTTTTCATCAATCTTCTTTTCAAAAAAACCATCGTATTTGAAAGCCGAAACAGCTGCACAAGTACAGAATAAAGTTTTAAAGCTTAGAAATAAATCCAAGTAACATGAACGCGTCTGTTCAAAATACAAGTTTTGTAAGATTGGCATTCTTGCAGTTTTATTTTGTTGTAGACTCACATTTTGGCATGTTGTCCTGAATGAGATGAGAAATTGAAGACTTTTGCTTTGCCACATTCAGACTCTTCAGCAGACTAGTTTCCTTTTGTACACCTGCCTTTCTGAGGTTGGCAATAGCCGGATTAACTGAAGTCACAGCTAATTCTGGAGAGGATAAGCAGTACATTAGGTATGCAGTCATGCCCATGTCATAAGCAAAACAAAATCAATATAATTGCTACTTTAACAAAAGTGCGCAAAAGTCAATTCAGTAGCCTCGGGCACTTGAATTCTAAAAATAACTACCATCCAAACTGCCAGGTTGCGCAAGATTCAATTATGAAATGACTAGATCATGCACAGCAGTAAGAGACTAACAGCTTATTTATATATTGTCATTTGTAGTATAGAAATTGGCTGCCACATCTGCCAACAAAGGTTGTAAAGCACTTGGTACATCCTGCTGACACAATGGTATTATACAAATTCAAGTTTGCTCTTTGACAGCAGTCTTCAAGATTAAAGTACACCAAAATGAAATTGTGATTTAAAAGAAAAAAAAAAATCTAGATCATCCTACCTTTTCTCACAGCATGCATCTGTTGCACATCCTCTGAAAGCTCCACACTGGCTTTTCGGACAACAGTACTCTTGCCATGGCTCATCTCACCAGCAAGAAATGGGCATTTGGAAGCAACTGCCTGACCAGCATTAGGTACTGGGTGTCCGGAGGGAAGCTGGGGAGCCGGAACACTTGGAGCTGAAGCCGAGTTAGTAGGTTCTGTGGTACATGAAGAAAAGTATGCTCAAAAGAAAAGTTTGAAATTAAATCACGAGAAACTATTCATCATAAATAAGAGAAAATCAAGTGCTTGTAAATGGAATGTCTATATTTTAAATAATGTAAACATAATGTGCGCCGATCATAGAGAATCAGATTTTAAAAACAGTCCAAATTGAGGTAGTTTCTCCCCACATCTGCTACCCAAACAAACTCACTAAAAAAGATCACCACCACTTTGCAGTGTCAAAAAAATATGTGCCCAATCGAATGGCCTCACCATGCCCAACCCGGTGATGCAACAAGGCAATTAAATCTAGATATGCCTCTCAAGATTTACAATGCTCTGGATGCCCCATGAGATCTTGTGAGAAGTCACGATCTGGATCTTGCCCACCCAGGTGACACTGCCAGTTCAGTGTGTGCTGGGGATCGATGCCCAGGGGTGAGGTTTGGGTGGGGCTGGCAGCATTTAAAAATGGGACCCCAATCTCTTCCTGCACCGACGAGCTGGAGGCAAGTGTGGCCTCGGTGGGGCATTGTTCGCAGAGGTCCCCAGAAAAACCAAAGTTCCCTTTGATAGCAGGATCATTTCCAGCATTGCAGGCTCCAAGAAACCCCATTATCCATGCACAAATGCCCCCCCCCCCTCCCCAGTTAGATTACGCCCTATAGTTCACTTCAGCCAAGCTATTACAAGGGAAGGAGCCTGTGACCTCAACCTCTAAAATCAATGGATTGCAGGTTAAGTTCTACAGCAAATGGTTTCAGAATCAATTTTGCCAATTTAATCTATTGATAAGCCTCACAGGATATTTTAATGGTCTAAAATCACAAGCAGGAATGACTGTATTCTAACTGTCTTATTCCCTTCAAACATTTTGCATTTACATAAAAACAGTTCCCCAAAATTATAAGCAACTCCTTACTCTCATTCACTGGCGTGGTTTCTTTGGTCTGTTGACAGTGAGCAGCAGAGGTGGCTACAGTACGCGTTACAGGCTTGGCTCCTGCTCTCATCATCATAATGGGGCAGTGTTGTGCATAATAGATCAGTGATTTGCCAGCCTTCTGAAGAAAAGTCTGGGATACACGAGAAAGGAATGGGCAGCGACGAACAACTGCCTCCATTGCAGCTCTTAATCTATAGGGAAAGAAAGTGGTTTAATGTGAAGACTTTGTTGTTCAAGTACATTCATTGATTGCAACACCTCGGACTTTTATGAACAACCAAGAAGATTACACTTCAGAAAACAAATCGAAGCACGCACAAGATTTATGGTAATGATTCACAAATTTAATCAGGGATGTTAGAATTACAGGAAAGGGGGACCAACTGAAGGGAAGAATTAAAATAGGTTGTGCTGCACAAAACAAAAGCCAACTCGACAGCCTGAATCCAGATACAGAAACAGGTTTGACTGGTTGGGGCTGGGAGAGGAAGTCTTACTTTTCAACCTTTGTGAGGTAGGAGAGCAAACTTAGAAGATAATAAATGGAATAGAAAAAACAAAATTCAGCACTATTTCAACTGCAGGGCAAGGGAATAATCAATACAACTGGCAAAGGATAAATTTGGGACTCAAATTAGCAAGCACTTCACACAAAATGTTTAATAGGTCAGTCTTACTCAGGTCAGATAAGAGACTCATCAACTTGCACTTCCAGCATATTATGGCATAAAGTATTTGCATATTGAAGCACACAGGAGAATGACTGAACAGCATACACCAGGAAGTGTACAATGTAAATAAAATGACAACAAGCTTTTAATCTATATTAAAAAGACATACAATCAACTCTTGCCCCCAAAAAAGTCTTCAAACTGATGCTATATTATGGAAAATAATCTAGTAGTGATTTTCCTTTGGCTTGTTTTTAAACCAAGTGGCACTCCATCTTGACAATTATCACCTCCAGGATCTTGTTGGACATTGGGACGGATTTTAAATTTGAGCTACAGATTGCAGTTTTTAAATAGAAGCAAAACTAAATTTCTTTCAACATGCTGCAGTCAATCTTTACTGTTCAAGGAAACAAAAGTTTGTGTTCAATCAGATTCTATCTACTGGACCAGCACAAGAATAAAATATAAAAATCCATTAAGAAATCAGAAGATTGGGCAATCTAGAGAAAACCTAGCCATTCATTGCAATATTTAGAATCCAAATTAAATGCAAAATCTCAACTGACCAGCTCTCAAACGTAAACCCACCTGAATGAAGAGTTCCTCCATTGGTAATTCAGATACTGAACAGCAAACACACACCTCAAAAAGCTCATATTTATTAGACTCTCGCAAACACAGGAGAAAACATATAGCTTCAAGCTCGGGTGTGCAAGATACCATCTAAAATTTCCACAGTCGAGAGCCTCGAAATAAGACTCCGGAATTAGACAGCTGGTTCTGACATCCTTATCATCTCTTTGTGCACTGAGACAATAAGACAGAGAGGTTTCTATTATGTTCAAAGAGATAGGCTGCTGGAAATAACCCCGCAGTCTCCAAGCCTTAGGTGGAGAACATTTACTGGCATATTACACAATTTAAATACATCGGGGAAATGTTAACTACACGTACATAAAAATAAACTTACAAGGCAACAGGTTTGATCCTACACCTTGAGCTCCCAATGTCAGTTGTGCACCTTGGTAAATTCCCTGCATCCTCTTGCCCCTCCCTAGCAACTTGTTCAAAGATTAATTAAACAGCAGTGTGGGAGCACAATCCACACCAGGAGACAGAAAGAAAACAAATATAGCAGCTGAGAAATTGGATAGCCTAACAAGAGCGATGAGAAAAATAGTTTCTCAGAATAAATTATAAATAGGTCAATTATATGAAAACACAGGTCAGTACAACTTGTTATATTCGATTTCAGTAATAGCAACTAGATAACGTGGATGAGCTAAAGCTTCTATTACAAACCAGGTATAGGTTGATTAATACAGCCGCCCATGTACAGGTTGATTAATACACAGTTGCTGTTTGGATGACCAAGTTGTTCCTGATCTGTGCAATGCTGCTATTAAACCCCCCATGTCTCACATTTAACAATTCCTTTCCAAAAGGAATGCCACGTAGCACAAGTAATATTGGATCAGAACTACTAAAAATGGGTCAAGAAAGCCATTTGGGGTTCGAACCCAGCCCCAAGTCACTGTCCGTGTGGAGTTTCCACATTCTCCCAGTGTCTGTGTGGGTCTTGCCGCCACCGCCGCCCCCCCCACCAACCCAAAAGTGTGCAGCATTGGTAGATTGCCACACTAAACTGCCCACAAATTTATGGGAATTTTTTTTAACTAATCCCAGCACTAAATTAATTGGACAGATTATACAAACAGAGTTTGCATTGCTTGAATATAGAAGATTGTAGATTAATAAGGGGGTCAGGAGTTATGGAGAGAAATCAGGAGAATGAGGATGAGAAAAATATCAGCCATGATTGAATGGTGGAGCAGAGCTGATGGGCCAAGTGGCCTAATTCTGCTCCTATGTCTTATGGTCTCATTGTGGCTTTTAAAAACATTAACGATTTGAAAAGACAGATTTGAGGAAAGTATTTTCTGTGGTGAGGGAAAATCAAAAATGAAAAAGTCCAGAATCTTTAAAATTAGAGCTAGCCCATTTAGAACCAAAAATCAGAAGCATTATTTCCAAAGTGGTAAAATCTCGATCTCATTCCTCCTTCGCTTTTCTTCCCTGGAGTTGGAATTTTTTTCCTTGCCCTTCAGCTCAAAAATAAATATTGCATTAATAGCTTGAAAATATATATTGCATTAATTTCTGGGACGTGCAAGTGGATTTGGGAGGGTGAGGTCGAAATGGGAAAATCTTGAGTCCTTGGTGGACAACTAAAATTTACAGTTTATTATGGATAGGAGTTTGAGAACAAGCAGCTCTTTGAGCCTCATCTCAAAGCTTGCCAAAATAATGTAGCATAACACTATTTACAATCACACACATTGTCCTTTCGTGAGGTCATCCGTAAAGTGCACTCATCTAGTTTCCCTTGTACTGCTTATCACTGTTAATCATGGTGCAAACTGTAGAGTATGTTGTATTTATCCAAGCAACAAATATACCTTCACCTCTTAATATGAAATATTAAACTTAATAGGTTTCTCAAAAGGAACTCCCTATTTTAACAAGATATAAAAACAGCCAAAGTCTAAACCTGGTAGCTCAATTTTCTCATAGAACCCCTAGGGTCTAGGAAACCCATGATTTTAAGAGGATCCAATGGAAGAACTAAAGTCACCAGATTTTAAAATATTGCTGCCAATTAATGCAAGGACAGTTTTAAACGACAAGATAAGTGGTTACAATTACCACGGTCAAACAAGTCTTCTAGATACTGTTTGCCAAACCTTATTATTGCCAAACCTTATTATTACTGAAAAAAATTAAACAAAAGCTCATTCACCAAGAAAAATATGAAAAAAGTTAACTACAAAGCTATCCCTAGGGAACACTATCCCTCAAGTTTCCAAAACGCTAACAGGAGCAAAAACAAGCTCAATTATTTGCAGCCAATGTGCTTTAAAAGATAGCAATAAACATGAGGCAATCTGCTCTCAAGAACTCTATACCTGAAAGACTTCCAACAAGTGATATCCTACTATTGTTTAGCAAATATATCAATTGCCCATTCTTCTACATGCATACACACAGCTCACATGTTTCAACATGTGAGCTTTCAACATTATACCAAGCAGGCTTTTGAAAAAAAATTAATATAGACTTCCAGCAGAATGTCTCAAATAAGCATGCTGTTGCCAGACATCGTGCAAATATGAAGGAGGAAATAGTAACTTGTCTCTATTTAGATATATTGTGCAATAACATCCAAGTTGGAATATGCACAAAGAGCATAAACCTCAGACATATCTTTTCAGCACTGTTTAAGCGAGTAACAAAGCAGTATGATTACATGCAAACTTACAAATGCACCGATAATTGAAGATTTTTTCAATCCTTTATTTTTCACATAGCATGGCATACTGCCTGGGTCACATCTCAAGGGCAATTAGGGACAGGCAATAAATGCCAGCTGAGCCAATTTCTATTACATTACATTGACAATATTTATGATGCAGCACGACTATTACTCATGGCTGTCAGCAAAGCTAATCAGTGGCAATAAAGTAATTTAAATGGTGTCACTAAAAGTGAAACATATTACTTGTACCAACCATGCAACTGAGCAATGTTAATCCATTTAAAAGTATTTGAGACACTGGACAGATTAAAATATCCGTGACATTAAGACTTAAAAATAACATACAAGTGACAAAACATAATTTCACAACTGGATCAGTGAATGCTCCACAAGCAGCAACAAACATTCTTCACCCAGAAATTCAGAGTACCTGTCAAATTTCCCCTCAATCACAAACACACAATCAGCATATTTTGACAAACATTACTGTAGTAGTTGACAAAACATGGAAAAATGTTTGGCATATATTTTTTCATTAATAACAGTGGCACCTGATTTATAACACAAAGCAGACTGGAATAGTTACTATGAAATGAAAATGAAATGAAAAATCACTTTGTGACAATAAGCAATTTTCATTTCATAGTAACTGCAGAAGAGATCAGGAAAGATTAGGAAACACTCAGCAGGTCAGTCAGCTTCTGAGGAGGAGTGGAACCAAATTAATATTCCAGGCTGATAATAATAATCCTTATTGTCACAAGTAGGCTTACTTAACACTGAATGAAGTTACTGGGCAAATTTCCTAGTCGCCACATTCCAGCACCTGTTCGGGTACACTGAGGGAGAATTCAGAATGTTCAAATTACCTAACAGCACATCTTTCGGGACTTGAGGGGAAACTGGAGCATCCAGAGGAAACCCACACAGACACGGGGGAAAGTGTACACAGACAGTGACGCAAGCCAGGAATCAAACCTGGGACCCTGGCACTGTGAAGCAACAGTGCTAACCACTGTGCTATCATTGCTCTCTCCACACGTTGTCTGACCAGTTTAGCGTTCCTAGATTATCCCCCCCATCCCACCCTCCCACTGATCGCTTCTGTATGCAGCTTAGAAGATGGGCGCTTTATTATTTATTTTAGATCTGCAGCATTATTCTCTTGTTAGAGATCGACTGCCATGATTCCTATGGCAACAGTGGGCAGCAGTGGCACAGCGGTTAGCACAGGGTGCCCAAGAAACCAGGTTCAATTCCTGCCCACTGTCTGTGTGGAGTTTGCACATTCTCCCAAAAGAATTGGGTAGTCTAAATTTATATTTTAAAACATTTAAAATGACCATTCCGATCTCCAGTAAGAAGTCTTACACCACCAGGTTAAAGTCCCATACGTGTAGAGAAGAATAAAAGAAAAGATGGTCATTAACCTATGACATTCTCATTCAGGAATGTTTCCAGTTTAAACACACAAGAGGAACAGAGATCGAGACGCTGCTGGTGCTGCACAATCCAGGTATCTCCATATGATCTCAAACCACAACCAAACCCTGGCTCTCTCCCCCACCCCTGCTGCAGGGAAGCAGCCTCCCCACACCTGCAGGCGACCACTGCTGATGTCACCGAGGAACGGGGCCCATCCCCAGCCGCCACTCAAAGTCAGGAATAAAAACGTTATTCCGAAAAGGACGGTAGATAATAAACCGGGGAGGGGGTGCATCGGCTTCTTCTTACCGGCTGTTAATGCTACAGGTGACTGGGCCGGGGCGCTCGGTAAGCTGGGCTGCGCTGCGATTTGGATCCGCTCCCTGTGTTGTCCTGCACTGAGGACGAACTGGACGGAAGTCGCCCCGGAGCCGCGGCTAAGAACCTCCAGCGGTCACCAAACACCGCGAGACTTCACCAGGAAGCCCTTCCCTCCCAGCCCAGGGCCCCGCCCCGCATTGGAGACCTGCCCTCCTGACGTAACCCTCCCCCTCCTCCTGACGTAACCCTTCCCCCCCCCCCCCCCCCCGGCCGCTGTGCTCGCAGCCTCTGGAGCTCAGGCGCCCTCAGGTGTCTGCTGCCCTGTAACAACCGTGCCTGGCTGCCACTGAGCCCCAGCGGAAAGTGCTCTCGTTGAACATAAAAACTTTTTCTTGCATTTTTTAAAAATAAGCCCCACAATTCATAAAATAACTCACCCGCAAAAAAAAACCCGCCCCCCCCCCAAAAAAAAAAAATTAACTTCTAACACTTTTAATCATCTCATCCCTCTTGGCTACTTGAACCCACTCCTCCTGGTCAGGCCCATCAGTGAACTAAAACAAATCCTTTGTTCCGTGATCCTTGTGAACACACATTAGATGGGCTATTTACTATGTGACGTCAATGAGTGAAGCGCCTGTCCCTCAACAACCCGCTGCCTGTGACATCTCATCCTGACCCCAGTTGCTAAATTCAAGTCAACAGCCCCTTTTGCAAGTCAGCAACACCATCTTAATATTTATAGGACGGCAAAAGAGGAATTAAGTATGTATGGAAAGAGATAAACCCAAAACAACTTTGTTTAAACACTTAAAGCTGTGTGTTGGCCTTTGCCAAATTCACCAGGGTTAGTAGGTGAAGGGGCGGGGGTGATCTCCATTCATGATCGTCATCCAGTGACTGGAAGTGTACACACATAGAAGCTGACGCAAGAGGGAATCGAGAAGCAAATCCTGATGCAATGGCAATGAACTAGTGACCTGTGGAGTTGCAACACCAATAATATGCAAAGTGCTTTGGGACAACCCGAGATTGTGAAAGGGGCTATAAATATGCAAATCCCCCCTCCAATTTACTGGTGCCTAGCCTCCTTGTATTTGTGCTAAGGGATAGCTTCTCACTCTGTCCTCTGCTAACAAACACGTCCCTAAAATAACCACACCTCTTATTTCCCCATTATTCAGTGCTAGCGAATGAATATGACAATCAGCAGTTGTTTCCACCACTCGACTTCACTCACGGGTACATCATCCAGTAGAATTGGCATTACATTTGTACGGTTCTTTTCTACCCTTCGCTCGCAAAGTTTTTACTTTTCAATAATCACTGTCGCATTTCTAAGTTCCATCTTACCAACTTCTGAAAACAGAGAATGTTTTCACGAGTCTCAGTATCTAAACTTCAAAACTATCCACTATCCAAACAGGGGCTCGTTTAGCACACCCGGGGCCAGCAGCACGGTTCAGTTCCCGTACCAGCCTCCCCGAACAGGTGCCGGAATGTGGCAACTAGGGACTTTTCACAGTAACTTCATTTGAAGTCTACTTGTGACAATAAGCGATTTTCATTTCATTTCAAACAAGACATGGCAATGAACATAAAAACCCATGAACACAAATTCAACTAGGTTAAAATAAAATACGCCCTGGGAACATCACATCAGGCTTCATTTTTGAATTTGAGCAAAATTTAAGCAAGCAGACAACTGAGCAAGAGAATGCCGCAGATTTCCAAGAACAATTCTATTTGCTTCTTCAAAAAGAAAGTAAACCAACGTAACTAAATGCTAACCAATTTCTCCATTTACACAACTTCCCTCTTTCCAGCCTCCCGAGAGCTGAAGATAGGAAATATCTATCCACCCTGAAAGAGTCTTTATTCTATTCTCCCCTTGTCACATTCTCCCTGTGTCTGCATGGGTCTCACCCCCACAACCCAAAGATGTGCATTGGCCACACTAAATTGCCCCTTAATTGGAAAGCAAATAATTGGGGTCTCTGAATTTATGAGAAAAAAAAAAGACAGGCGCCGGAATGTGGCGACTAGGGGCTTTTCACAGTAATTTCATTTGAAGCCTACTTGTGACAATAAGCGATTTTCATTTCATTTCATTTTCATTTCATTTCATTTCATTTCTATTCAACTTCTCATAACTATTTAAAATTTGCCCTAATTAATGGACCCAACATATTCAAAGTTTACTAGAAATTTTCATAACTGAGTCAAAGGGCAGACTATTTAATTCTGGTAAAAAGGACCATGGCAGGGCAGGATGGTATCTCATGCCATATCTGGTTTAGCTCAGTTAGCGGGACAGCTGGTTCATGATGCAGAATAAGACCAACAGCACAGGTTCCACTCCCATACCGGCTGAGGTTATTCATGAAGATTCTGCCTTCTTGTCCTTGCTCCTCGCCTGAGGTGTGGTGATCTGCAGGTTTAATCCCAGGAGTCAGCTCTCCCCCTCAAAGGGGAAAGCAACCTATGGCCATCTGAATCACAGAATTATTATTTGTTTTAATTTAGCGTGCCCAATTATTTTTTTTCCAATTAAGGGGCAATTTAGCGTGGCCAATGCACCTTTCTGCACATCTTTGGGTTGTGGGGGTGAGACCCACGCAGACATGGGTAGAATGTGCAAACTGCACCCGGACAGTGATTCAGGGCCGGGATCGAAACTGAGTCCTCAGCACCGTAGGCAGCAGTGCTAACCATTGCGCCACTATGCCTGAAAGAATGAAAAAGAAACATGCTGGAAGTCTTATGGCCCTACGTCCGCACTAGAACCTGTGGGTTCGAGTTCTTGTTAACCACAGAAGAAGCGTTCATAGCATGGTGCAATGGGCCAATGAACCAGCTCTGGAATCCTTCCATCATTTCTCCATTTATTCACCAAAAGGGGAACAAACAGTTTGAGTGTGAAGGTACACTGAAAAAAAATACATGAAACCCAATAGTTCTCAATCCCACCTTCTCTATTTGTAAAGGAAAGGTTAAGGCACAATAGGAGGGAGTGGGTGAAGATCAGAATGGGCCAGCTTGACCTGAGCCGCCTGACAGGTGTAGAGGGGTGGGCAGCCCAGCTGGCAGGAGAGGAAGTTGACCATGCCTGCAGGGATGGAAGGGTTGGCAACAGCATTCATCCATAAAGAATCATGCATGTCATATTGAAAGCCAAGGGTCTCCCGTTCCTCCATGTCGGAGGCAGCTCATACAGTCACTCACTCTCTTTCCTCTCTCTCTTACAGCTGCCAACAAGAAGAGGGTTAGGCAGGAGGAAGAAGCCCTATCCAACAGTCGCAAAAACACACAGAGGGCAGATGTTATTGGGGAGAAGAAAGAGAGTGCAGCAGTGGAGGGATCACAGCAGTCACCTGCCCCTTCCAGCAGTACAGAGACACAGACCTCCGTGGGTACTGGATGTTATTCAGAAAGGGCCTCATATTCTGATGGTCACTGCACAGACACATGTCCACAGCAGGATGAGGCAAGGTCAGCCAAGCTGGTACACAGAGAGATGATGGGGAAGAGGCTCCTGCGACGTCCAAGTTGGATGATGAGTCTCAGGGATCGGGCCTGCGCAAGATGTTGGTGAGGTAGCAAAGGACGGGGGAACATCAGGTAGTCAGGTGGAGTCCCTCAGGGGTGACAAGTGATGCTAAGGAATCGATCCGCCTGCTCCCAAATGGAATGGTTCTAACCTGGGCGCCATGGTGGTCTCCACGGGAAGGGTGGAGGATACCATGGAGTATCTGGTCCAGCATATCCTGCCAGAGATGCACATAGACCTGTAGCCACGGGTGGACTTTCATAATGTATACGCAAGGGGAAATGGGGCATGTTGTCCTCCCTCCAGGTGCCCCTTCCCCTCAAGCAGTCAGGCAGGGTCCTCGGGTACCCGGGAGGAGGAGGAGCAGCAGGTGGGCACCCCGGGACTTCATTCAGCACTCCTGAAGGTGCCCTGCATTTGAGCGTGACCCCTTCATCTTCATCCTCTGTGACCACTGCTACCCCACAGTAGGACAACCAAAATAAGCCGGGGTCCTCCAGGATCAGGTACGTCTCCAGAGGATGCCTGCCATGTTCATTCAAGACAACAGGGCAAACATCACAGAAGCCTCCTATCTGACCAGATCCCACTTCCCCCTTTAACCATAACTATTCATTCCCTTCATCAATTCCATGTATGGGCCCCCCGAGGACTCATTTATTGATACTACAGACCCTCTCTCTGAACCCTTTTCCCTTCTTCATCCCCATGCCCTTGCACACCTGCATCACCCCCATCTCTGCCCCCAACACGGTCCTTCCCACCTCAACCATTCGACAACCCCCGCAGCTTTCCCCTGTCGTCCCCAACCTCTCCACACCACCTCTTGGAATTCACACCTACCCTACCGCTTCCTTCCTCCCCATCACATCTAATTACGCACAACCTCTTCTTTCCTCCCCTCCCCATCTAATTACACCCCACCCTCATCTTTCCGCCCCTTCCCATCTAATTACCCTGACGTCTTCTATCCTCCCCTCCCCAAGTAACTCTCCCCAGCCCCATCCCAGCAGCAAAGAGCATTGCCGCTCAATAGTACCTCCTGCAGCTGTCCACCTGCAGCTTGAAGATCCATGTGGTAGTTGCTCCACTCACCCACTGCTGCAAGTGATTGTCCAGGGTCCATAGTTGCAGGAGACCTCCGTCCTGATCTCCAGACTCTGCCCCAGCCCCCTCGTTAGGTAATTCCCAACATCTCCATGTCACCTTGGCTCAGATGTGACATCCTGCTGGAGGCGCAGACAATTAGGAGTGGGGGAGGGATAGGGAAGAAAGAAAACAATTCCGTTTGGGCCTTCAGGATGCAAAATAGTTTCACACGGGCCTCTGCTGGGGATGGCAACTCACTGGATTGGCCGGTAGTGCCAGTTCCCATAGTCATTGTACACCAGCGGTAAACTGAATTTCCAGCTCCCACTGCCCACCGTTCCACCTCCACCCCCACCATCAAATCCATCATCGGGGGTGGGGGGATAGGAGGCAGTGCTGGATATTTCCACCCAAAGTGTGCTTATAAGTTTTATTTTACACCATGTCCAACTACCAAGAAGACTAATAAGCTGCTAGAGTCTGCAACAAAAAGAGGTTTGCAGCTACACAGATGACTAGTTTAAAATCTTCATGTACAGTAACCAATTTCAAAGTAATACCTATCAAAGCAAAACAAGACAGACCTACTTGACATTATTCAGAAATAGCCCTTGTGAAAAGAGCACTGAGAGTTATGGGAACAGAACCCATCAATTAACCATATACAAAATGTTTTTGAAAGGATTGCCTTCCAGTATAGCTATGTCATATTCATTTTTATGCATTTTTATATCTATCTATCCATTGATCTAGTTAATAACTACCCTAAGTCAGATTCCCTATTGATATTACAAGAAATGACCTGATAGTGCATACTGAATAGTTCAATTTATTTAATTGAATTGCTGATCTCTCTACACATCTTCTCCACTGTTGTAGCACTATATTCTGTATGCTTCACCCGATGTCTATATTTATGTATTTACATTGTGGGGCAGCACGGTGGCGCAGTGGGTTAGCCCTGCTGCCTCACGACGCCGAGGTCCCAGGTTCGATGCCGGCTCTGGGTCACTGTCCGTGTGGAATTTGCACATTCTTCCCGTGTTTGCGTGGGTTTCACCCCCACAACCGAAAGATGTGCAGGGTGGGTGGATTGGCCACGCTAAATTGCCCCTTAATTGGAAAAAATGAATTGGGTACTCTAAAATTTAAAAATAAAACGTAGTTACATTGTGTATTTATTGGATGTCCTATGTTTTTCATGTATGGAACAATCTGCCTGGACTGTACGCAGAACAATACTTTTCATTGTACCCCGGTACAGGTGATAATAAATCTAAATCTGAATCTAACTACATTCAGATAACAATTACCAGGTGAAGTCTTTCAACATCAAATTAGAAGTTATACAGCTAAACAGGTATTTTGAGCAAAGTAACTAACTACCTGTGTACAAATAAGAGCTGAACTCCAGGGGTGAGGTGCCTTGACACCAAGGCAGTATTCAATCAAATTATGGCATCAAGGAGCCCTCGCAAAACTGGAGTGAATGGGAATCAGGGGAAAACTCTCCACTGCTTGGAGTCATACTGAGCAAGACGGAAGATTGTTGTTGGAGATCAATCATCTCAGTCCCTGGACATCACTGCAGGAGGTCCCCAGGTTAGTATCTGAGGCCCAATCATTTTCAGCTGCTTCATCAATTACCTTCCTTCCAACACAAGGTCAGATGTGAGGATGTTTGCTGATGAATGCACAATGTTCAACATCATTCACCATTCCTCAGACACTGAAGCAGTCCACGTACAAATGCAGCAAGAACTGAACAGTATCCAGGCTTGGGCTGACAAGTGCCAGGTAATGACCATCTTGAATGAGAGAGAATCTAATCATCGCCCCTTGACACTCAATGGCATTACCAACATTGAATTCCCCACTACTAACATCTAGGGGGTTACCATTGACCAGAAACTGAACGGGACCAGCCATATAAATACGATGACCACAAGAGCATGTCAGAAACTAGGAATCCTGTGGCAGGCAACTCACCTCCTACCTCCCCAAAGCCTGTCCACCACCTACAAGGCACAAGTCAGGAATGAGATGGAATGCTCTCCACTTGCCTGGATGAATGTAACTTCAACAATATTCAAGAAACTCAACACCTTCTAGGACAAAGCAGCTCACTTGATTGGCACCCCTTCCACAAAATTCACTCCCAGAGCGGTCAAGGCCATGGATGCGAGGCAGGCAACCATAGCAACCACCCCTACAGGCCAGATACAATTTGGAGTAATAAATGGAGGATGCATTCTTGCCATTGGGGAGTTAGGAAAATTGTGGATTCAATTCCCTCCCACTGAGATTTGAGAATGTAATTAAGGCTGCAGTTCAGTTTAGTACAGAGCTGCACTGCTGGAGGTGCTATCTTTTGGAAGGAAGGTTAAACCAAAGACTTATCTGTCCTCTCGAATGGATGTAAAGGATTCTATTTGAAAAGGAGCACAGGGTAAAACTCAACAGTACCTCTTTGGCTGAGGAACACTTTGGGATTTTATAAAAGGTGTTATAAAATGCAGACTCTTTATAAAAATTGGATACAGTATAAGAAAACAAGAGTCTGAATGGTTCACTACCTGACCTTAAATCGGAGCACCAACTGCAACAATAGTGGTAACATTTGCTGAAGCAAATCAAAGTCGGGAGTCAGACCCAAGTAAGAGTAAAGTGAATGTTAGGGGAGGGGGATTAAACAGAGCTGAAGTGGTAGATTTGAAAGAAGTTTTCAATTATTGTTGGCAATAGAAAAGGTGACAAGGTTAAAGGGAAGGAATTCCAGGGCATGAAAACAAGATGGTGCAGTGGAGGAAGGCATAAACTTGGAATGTAAATTCCTCAATCTGATTCTGCCAAGCTGGCATTTTCCCTGCACTGTGGTTCGGGCCTGGGAGTACCCTGCATGGGTGCATGGGTTGCCGGCGGGGCCTACAAACCCCCTTATTGGTGAGTTGGGGCTTTAAGATGGTTCGGTATCCCATCGGGGAGGTTGAGAGAACTGGACGTCATTTTTCTCCTTCGCACAGAGGAATTCTGGTGAGTGGAGCTCCTCAGTACAGAAAATGGCACTCAGTAAGAAAACTAATGATAATTAAAGTGATTTCCTGAGAGCTGTGGCACACTTGATATGGTCCCAGGGTATGTCAAGGAAGCGTCAAGATCCTGAAAAAGAAACTCTTTGATGAAAATAAAAATAGATCAGGGAGTGACCAGTTGGGATTTTCAGGCTGAAAGAATAGGTCGGAATTCTCCGACCCTCCCCCCCCGCAGGTTCGGAGAATCGGTGCAGCGCCGCGTGAATCACACTACGCCACCCCAACGCCGGGACGCAGAATAGGCGCCATCGGCACCGGCGTGGTCGGCACAGCACTGGTCGGGGTGTGCGCCGACTCTCCGGCCCGGGCCGGCGCGCCGATTCTCCGGCCCAAGTGGGCCGTTCTAACATCCTCTGAGCTGGCGGGACCTTGACATTGAAGGGTCTGGAGCGGCCTGTGGGTGGGGAGGAGGGGCCTGACCCCGGGGGGGGGGGGCCTCCATAGTGGCCTGGCCCGCGATCGGGGCCCACTGGTCGGCGTGCCGGCCTCTCTGACCCCCGGCCTCCTTTCCTCCGCGCCGGCTCTTGTAGCCCTGCGCCATTTGCTGTCAGGGCCGGCGCGGGGAAGAAGGCCACTGTGCATGCACTAGTTGGCGCCGGCCCAACTGTGCAAGCGCAGACCCTGTGGCGCCGAGTTCAGGCCGGAGTCGGCAGCTGTTCTAGCCCACTGTGGGCCGCAGAATGGGGTCCCGGAATGGGTGCTGACGCTGGAGTAAAACACTCCCGTTTTACTCCGGCGTCGGCACTTAGCTGCCCGTTGGGAGAATCCCGCCCAAGTATTTACGAAACATAGGGCCTGCACTTAATTTGAGTGGCAATCTGAAAATTGACTCAGGTCGGGCGAGAACTGTGTAGGGCAGTGTATTCCTGAGGCCTTCAGTCCAGGGGTACAGAGTCAGAGATAAGGAAGCACCCTTTTTACGACATTAGCGGCCGTAAAGCAGGCAAGAGGTAGGTTTAAATGTCCAGCCATTTTCAATTTGGAAGTTAAGTGGGTAGAATTGGGGGCTTGGGGAGGAGGGGGGTTTGTTAGGAGGGTCTGGTGATTGAGGAGTTTGGTCGATTGGGAGGGGTTGGGTGGTCAGTGGCGGGGGGGGGGGGGGGGGTTCTTGTGATCATGGTGGGGTCAGTTGGGATGTCAGGTGGTCGGGCGGGGGATGGTATCAGGTGGTTAGTGGATGGCAGCGATCAGGAAGGATCAGATGGTTGGAGAGGTCTGTCGAGTAGTCAATGGTGCAGGCGGTCAATTGGGGGGATCGGAGAGTATGAGTTGGTCATCAGGACCTGGTGGTTGGGGGGGGATTGGTTAGGGGTTGGGTGGTCAGCAGAGGATTTCGGTTGAGGGTGTGGAGGGGATCAGTCCATGAGGTTGTTGGGTGGTCAGTGGTGGGGGGGGGGAAGAGCTGTCGGTTGGGTGTTTGGTTGGTCGGGGGTGTGGGGCCGGGTAGATAATGTTGCAGGGGGTTAATTGGGGGGAGGGGTCGGTGAGGGACGTTGTTGGGTGGTCAATGGGAGATGGGGTGAGGAGGAGAGGATAGGGTAGTTGAGGGATCAGTTGGTAGGAAGGGGGATGGGTGCTCGGGGGTTGGTTAGTAGTGGGGCCGGTCAGTGGGGCTGGGTTCAGGTGGCTGAGGGCTCCCCTGGGATGGGGGGTCAGTACTATAGTTGCCCAGGAGTTAGAAGTTGTTTCAATTCTTCTGGCCTTTCCTTGGTAACTGTTCTTGTAAGACAGTCAGAACGATCCAATATTTGCGAATGAAGCTGTACGTTTGTTTGCTTCCAATTTCAGGACAATTGCCCAACAAGTTAGAACTTCCCAGGTAATCCTTATCTTGTGATTTCCTGGGGGATTCCCCCAATTCACCTTTGGCATTCCTCTTGGTCACAATGCCTTGGAGCTCATAAATTACATGCCATAGTGTTAAGTTAGTAGTACTTAACTTTGTTTAAGTAAAAGTTTTTGGCCAAAATATGAAACCTTGAGGTGTAATTATTTCAATTAATAACTGGGAGATTTAATTTATTTCTAAAAGTTACTGATCTCCAGTGAGGCCATTGCAAAGTGTAGTTGGACCTTTCCAGTGACATACTCAGTTGTCGTTCCTGAAAACGACACGTCCTTCCCAGCCTCTCTCATTTGAACCAACCACACTCTCTCCACCAAAATCTCCAGGCCTTCTTCCCTCATGGTGAAAACCGGCTGGAATCAGGTGCTGCCCATTATTCACTCCTTTGCAACCCACGTTCTTAGTGCAAGGGAAATACTTGGAGCCCTTTAGTAAAACATGATAACTGTAGAACTCGAACAGGAGAGACAACAGGAACACTCGGTAGGGTAAAAATGAATGACTGGTTTATTACGGTATACACAAGATCATAAAAACTATTACCATACCTCAAGAAAGCTTCTTTAAAATGCTTTGTTCCCAATTTCAGTTTCTTCTTAATTGTTTGTTCACCAGAGGCCCTGGAGCTCTGGATACAGCTCACACCAACACTGCTTTGCCCTGCTGTGGACTCTCCTGAGAAGCTCTCTCCAGCAGAATCAATTGTGAGATCCTGGCCTGTTTGTGTCTCTGGCCCTCTCTTCCTTATTACAAAATAATCCATCTACAGTTTTTCACACAGTCCTGTTGGTTGCTTGCTGACAGATACAAAATGGAGTAATCTCTCCTCCCTGATTTCACGCCCAAACCATGGATGTACAGGGCGCATGGCATCAGTATATGTGCCGGACGCGTGGCCTTCTCTCTGCTGCTCCCTCTGGCGGAATTACTCCATCGTTCATATTTAAAGGCCGGTCACGGCCGGCATTCTTTTTGTTACTTTCTGCTCTAAGAACCAAAGGGTCACCTCCTTGACTTCCCAGGTCAGGGTTTTTATACCCTTGTTAAGGGGAAACCCCACCCCCAGTTACCTGGGGTGTTTACACCCAACTGTGTACGGGAGAAGTCGAATGCAACATAACAATAACCTTTTCCTCAAAGTAAGACAACAGAACTACAAACAATTTTCTCATATTAGAACAAGTAATGGATAAATAGAAGTGATCACTTGGCAATAGTCAACAGGTGACAATTTATGATGAAATTTGGACTCTCAATTACAGTATAGCTTGTTAATTATTTCCAGATGCCATTTACACAAAATACAACGAGGTTTTACATGAGGTCTCTGCCAACTGTTCTGCAACAATTAGTACAGACTAAAGAAATGTGATGACGTTAGGCTAAGACAGTTGATTTTTGTCAACTGCAGAACGTAATGGAAACAGTCTGAAGCTATCAGCATGGTGCCAAGTGTGGTGTGCAGGCCCTGAATCATATTTTGAAACAAAGTGCACATATTTTTCAGGGTTGTTGAGAAGTCTCTAAAGCTTTGAAGGTTGAACAATGTACAAGAAGGGTATTTGGTTGAAAACTGGTCCCAAAGTTCACATATCAAAATTACAAATGTTGGCAAAATTGGTTCTAATTATTGATCGGGAACAGAGCGTAATTAAACAGCTTGAGATGTTGATTTTTCAAGTTTCTTTGGATACAGGTTGGAATATGTAATCCATGGCCAGACTGCTCAATTATTCAGGAACAACAGAATATTAATTTAGTGTGGTATTTCCTCTCGTCTTGTGCATTTTTGCAAATCTAATGCAAATTTCAAAAGAACAAGAAAACTGGAAGGAATACAGAAACACACAGCAGGTAAATCAGCATCCGCGGAAAGAACAAAGGGGTGGATTCTCCGTTTGAGAGACTAGTGTTGATGCCGGGACTGAATGGCGGGTGTTCCCCGGTCCCAATGGGGGCGCCAGTCACGGAGCTATTCACGACATGCTGGGCCAGCACTCCCACCACATAGAACTAGTGCAATTCCAACTTAAGCTGGTGTGGAATTCGCTGGGGTCAGGATTGGCACTAGAGAGCTTGACATATAAGCATTCCACCCCCCACACTCACCTCATTCCAACCAAGAAGATGGCCCCCCGCAGAGCTGCACCACGCTTCGCGTTCGCAGAGCTCGAGACATTGCTGGACACCATGGAGGAGAGGTGGGACACCCTTTTCCCGGGATGAGAAGGAGGCTGCCACCCGCCAAGGTCAATCGGGCCTGGGCGGAGGTGGCAGAGGCAGTGAGCACCGTGGGCCCCACCTCGAGGACCGGCCAGCAGTGCTGAAAGAAGCTGCATGTCCTCCTCAGGGCGGCACATGTGAGTCACCACCATGCCCCTGGCATCACCCTCATCCCATGCACCCACATCCCTCACCACTCCCACCCCCGTCCCGCAAACTGCAAACATCACCCCCTCAGAGGGTGATCGAACCCCAGCCGCCGCCCGCCATGGCCGGGTGCCCTGAGGCTACCCCAGGACCCCCTGTGCAGCCCACATCGGAGTGACTCACACTGTGCATTATCTGTACCCCCAGGAGAAGATGGCCCTCAACCGCCAGGAGCGGGAGAGGATCGGAGGCGTCCGCTGGACCAGTGGGCCCTCAATGTCGCGGAGCAGAGGGTGATGAACCTGATTGGTAGAGTGGGAGGGTGGGTTGTCGCCCAGGCAGAGGTCGGCATGGGACAACCAAGTGAGCCCCCAATGAATTGCGATGTCCCTGTGGCATGTGACTCACCCCTCTCTCCCACACCATGCCTATCTGCAATCGCACCATGCGTCTTGTCTTTTGTCTTGCAGGATCACCTTCCGACGAGGCAGGGCCATCTGGGGTCCCTTGCCTCCAGCCGCAACCTCGCAACTCACCTGCCAACGAGGCCAGACCGTCCAGGGCCCCTCGCCCACAGCCACAATCCTGCAACATCAGTTCGGGAACGACACCAAATTTTTGTCACTGCTGTCACCAGCACCCTCTACCATCCCAGAGACACTCACCTCGGTTGGGCACTTTAGTGAAGAGGCTCCTGGGACACTATCTGCTGCGCACTTCACACATGCAGCAGTACACCAGGTGGAGATAGGAACCCCCGAGGGGCCCAACCCTAAGCACTAGCTGCCGTCCAGACAGGTCTCGGATTTCTGGAAAGGGTGGTCCCATCAATACTGGAGATACAGGTGCAAAGCCAGAGACTACTGGAGGGGGTGTCAGCAAGCTTCCTGCCCTTCAAGGGGCCGTTGGAGGAGTTCATCTGCCTGCAGGAGCAGAAGGCGGTGCCAACAATGCGTGCTACCCAGGCCAACACCGAACGTGTGGCGTCCACAGTGGTAACCATGGGTCAGGATGTCCAAGGCCTGGGGCACACTGTGCGGGCGATGGCTGAGGCCCAGGACAGGGCAGCAATGTCACAGGCAGCCATGTACTAGGGCCACATAGACATTGCTGCGGAGCTCCAGAGCATGGCCCAGTCACAAAGGGCCATGGCTGCGGGAAGCGAGAGCATTGACCGTGCGCTGGCTGACCTGGGCCGTCACAGAGGAAAGTCGCACAGGTCTTGAGGGATGTGGTACAGTCCATGTGCTCTATGGCCACGAGGACTCCAGCACTGGCAGCGCCAGATGACGGCGGAGGCCTTGGAGCTCACTCCGGCCACACTACTGTCCCCAGGAGTAGCCCAGGGGCCATCGGGCACCCCGAGAGAAGAGGAGGTAATGGGGCCCATGCTGGTGACTCCCGCAGTGGAGGTGCTGGAATACGCAGCACCTCCAAATCCCTGAATCTACAAATTAGAACATTAGACACCAGTTAAGCTGGCACCGGGGCAGCACATAGGATAGCGTTATTTTACATTGCACCATTACAATTAAACACCTATTCACCATTGTTCCAAACTGCCTAGGTCCTCTATCTGAAGGATGGCGTGGGCTGGGTGCAGAGGGTGTGCTGGGTGGGATGGGGCGGTGTGGGGGGAATGGGTGTAAGAGGCTGGTGGTATGGGGGTGTTTGACGGCCCCCAGGATAGTCCGATGTCCCCCCCGGGGTCACCCTCGGAGGCGGCAGGGAACGAGGCCAGAGATGTGGGGGCGCAATGTGGCAGATCCTAGGCGGTGAGTGACCCATCATCACTCACCACCCCCATAATCACCACTCTCCCTACCCAGAATCCCAACCCCAGCCCTGCCTCCCCTGAACATTTGTGGGCCCTTGCGATGGAATGGCCAGCATGCATGCAGGGATCACCCGGGCGGACAGTGGAATGTGATACCGATGTTTTCAGATGGTACGGACCACTCGAGCTCATTGCACAGCGGGCCGTCTCATCCTCCATCCCATGGACCAGACCCACTTAGACTGCCAATTTAGGGCCAACACCCCGTGGTGAAGTTGTTGGGGAGCTCGTGGTCAGGGGGGGGGGAGGTGCTGGGTTGGGGGGATGTAATGCAGGAAGGTGGGACATGGGAGGGGGTGGGTTGCAATCGGGGCCAATGTGGGGCAGTGGGACAGGGTGGCTCGGCTGCCAGAGGTCAGGTCTCCTAGTCGGCGGAACTGGGGGTTATGAGGTTCTCCTGTGCACAGCGGCCCTGGCACACACATTGTGTGGCCTCCTGTGCCTGCCCAGGCCCCATGCTCTGCCCATCCTGCCCATCCTCCTCATTGGAGGAGTCCTGGTGTTGCTCCTCTCCCTCCTCCAGCATGTCTCCCGTCTGCAGCACGATGTTATGCAGGACATAGCAGGCCAGCACAATGTAGGAGACCCTCCTCGGAGTATAATGGAGGGCCCAACCAGAGCGTCCCAGGCAATGGAACGGCATCTTTAGAACACCGTTGCACTGCTCAATGATGGTCCTGGTCGCTGCATGGGCGTTGTTATAACAGCTCTCTGCATCAGCGTCTGGACGTCTGGACAGGCATCATTAGGCACGTTTGTCACCCAGGAGCCAACCCCTCACCCGAGGGAGCACCTCTAAGGTGTTGGGCACCGTCGTGAGCGCCAGGACCAATGCATCATGCATGCTGCCTGGATATCGGGCACAGACGTGCATGATGTTCAGCCAGGGGTCACACACCAACTACACATTCATGGAGTGGAAGCCCTTCCTATTCATGAAGGGTACTCCCTCATGCGCTGGTGCCCGTAGGAGAATATGTGTCCCATCGATCAGACCCTGGACCTGGACCATGCCAGCTATGGCAGCGAATCCGGCTGCCTGGGTAATCTGGTGGGCTCAGTCCACATTGAAGTTAATACAGTCCACTGCCCGGTAACATAGGGTATTCGTGACAGTGCGGAAGCACCTGTGCACGAACATCTGGGAGATCCCAGGAAAGGTCCCCACTTGACATCGGGAAGGATCCCACGGCGAAGATGTTCGGGCCGACCGTCATCTTGACGGCCACCAGAAGAGGGTATCCTCCCCCATGCCCCTGTGGTTCCAGGGGCGGCATCATCTGGTACAGATGCCGCACGGTATCCCCGGTGAGCGATATGCTCGGCCTGGCAGGTCCTTGAAGGACAGGCGGCGACTGTATATGCATGGCCTGATGCGTCGCCTCCTCCTTGGCCTTTTGGAGGGCCAGCTCCCCAGCCTCACTGACTGGCTCCTGCTCCTCTGGGGCAGGTTCTTGTTCTGCAGGGGCAGCTCCTGTGCCTGCATCCTCAGTGTGTCCATAAAGGCTGCTGCCGGGGAGACTCTTACCCCACCACCCATCCCTGCCGGCAGGGGTACCGGTGGCTGGCACCACACATGCCAGCAATATGCTCTGGGGCCCCTGTCTTGCATCTCCCGGGGGGTCTGCTTTGGGTGTCCTCCTTGGATACCCCTCCAGCAGGGTGGCACCGGGATATAGGGTGGGGGGGGGCAGCGTGTGCCACCGACCACCTCCATGCTTGGTGGCATGCATGTGGGCAGTGCCCCCAGATGGGCTGGGCGAAGGGGTGTGCGCACCTGTTGGGACCAGAGCTGTAGTGTGCAGTGGGTCCTGTGTGCGACACACAGGTTGCGGCAGATTGGGAGCAGGGGCGTAGTGTGCTGGCAGGGTCTGGAGACAGCCGGTGGTCTTGCAGAGTGGGCTAGCTGATAGTGCCACTTGTGGGGTCTCTGCCCTGAAACAGGCAGAGTGCCAGGGAGGGTGCCAAAAGCATGCATCTGCTTTCCGGGGTGCGCTCTGCCCGTCCCCTGCTTCCCCTGCAGTGGGGCAGCATTTCAGATGAGTGAACTGGGGAGTGCCAACGCCTGGTGGGCTACTGGGTGCCCATGGCCACGCAAGTCCCGTTGATAGGCCGGCTGGGTAATATAATAATAATCTTTATTAGTGTCGCAAGTAGGCTTACATTAACTCTGCAATGAAGTTACTGTGAAAACCCCCGAGCCGCCACACTCTGGCGCCTTTTCGGGTACACTGAGGGAGAATTAGAATGTCAAATTCACCTAACAATTCTGGGGGTTCCTAGGGAGTTGGCCTGAGGTGGGCACCCATACGAACAGGGGTGCTCTGCACATTTACACGACACAGTAGGCAGTCAGTGGGGTGCCAAACCAGATGGCTGCCTAGCAGGCTGCAGCAACGACGGCCCGTGCCCAGCCACCCCAGAGCTAGGGGGAACATCCCAACCCCACGGCCCGTCTCTGGGCCACCCTCCACTACTTCCCCCAGTCAGCGGCACAACTGTTAACATGCTATTGCGATTTTGGAAACTGTTTCTGCCTCCTCTCTCTCCCTCAGCAGCCACGGCACTCGCCCGGTCCCCGCTTTTAAATACCACAAGTGAACCTTGCTGGTGTCATTTCCGCTTGGTGGTGGCGGAGCATCGCGGAGGCCCGGAGAATACTGGTCCAAACTCAGTATTGACGTGCTAACGCACGCAAATGCAGCTTTTGCGTGCCAGTGCGGGGCATGGAACGCCTTGATGCTGCCAGCGAGGCACTGGACGGTGGGCTTGGCACCTGCCGCCAAACTCGCATTTCGGCTGACGCCCGATTCAGCGCCCGATCGCAATTCCCGATTCGGGCATCGCGAAGTGGTGAATTCAGCTCAAAATCAACATCGGACTTTAATCCATTCATGGTTTGATTCCCATCCAATCACTGTAACGTCCTCCCAGCCCTGCAACTGTAGCAAACACTCCGTTACTTTAAAAAAACAATCCTGGAATATTCATTCTTTCTTTTCGCCCCCACTTTGGCAGCTGTGCCTTCCAGGGAGGGGAGGAAGTGGCGCAGTGGCATTTTCACTGGGCTAGTAATCCAGAGACCCAGGGTAATGCTCTGGTGATCCAGGGTCCCATCTCAGCATGGCAGACAGGGATATTTGAATTCAATAAACATCTGAAATTAAAAGTGTAATGATGGCCATAAAACCATTGTCAATTGTCGTAAAAACTCATCTTTACCCTAATGTCCTATAGGGAAGGAAACCATCCTCACCTGGTCTGGCCTACAGATGACTCCATATCCACAGCAATGTGGGCGACTTTTAAATGCCTTCTAAAATGGCCAAGCAAGCCATTCAATTCAGGGGCAATTGGAGATGGGCAATAAATGCTGGCCCAGCCAGTGATGCCCACATCCCATGAATGAATTTTTAAAAAAATGTCATACCCCATGCTTTCGAATTCCTTTCCCCTTCTCCATTTAAGACTCTCTTTAAAGTGCATCGCTGTGCCTAAAGATTTGCCCATCCATTCCAATATTTCTTTCTTTGCCTTAGGCCTATTGCTTTGATTATGTTTTTCATAAAATCTTGTTGAATTCCTACAGTGTAGAAGGAAGCCATTTGGCCCAACAATTACTACACTATATGTACTTTTCTTTGATCTTTAAATGCAATTTTTACTGTTCTCATCTTTTTGTAACTCACATTGAAATGGTTCTATTTTAAAATTACAAATGATATCCTCTGTGATTGTGACCATGGTGTATTGTTCTTCCTTGTCCTTGACGCCTCTTGAACCTTTGATATAGTTGATCACACCGCTCTCATTGTAAGAAAACTGGTTTACGATGTCCTGACAAATATATGCCAGGGAGCCAGACAACTCCTTCACATCCTCGCATTAACATCACTAAGGAACTTTATGAAGTTATCCCATCCAGTTTGAGAGGTAGGGATGAGTGATGCCTGATGAGGCTGCTTATCAAAATGCCTATCTCAACCAGTTCAGATTAAATTTAAGTTTTGGTTTCACGCCTTAATTAAGACACCACAGCAACTTCTTCACATTCACACGCTTTTACTCTTCGGGGAATGGTGAGAGAAGGATTTCCGAGCTGGTTATGAGCCTGTTGAACTCTCTTTCCGTGGCCAACAAATCCTGGCATTGGACTCGAGCTCGGCGTTTCTTGTTAAGTGGTCACAAGACTGCGTCACAAGGCGTTCACAGCAACAGAATTATTGGCCCAGGACCTCCAGTATTCATATGGTTGTACCCTGGCAGTAGCTCAGAAAATGCAGCTGGGGGACATTTTGGAAGTCCCAATGCAAAGACACAATAGGATTTGCCGAGGAAGTTTCCATTTCTGACACTTTTGAATCTTCAAAAAATATCTCCAACTCTGAGCTAGAGTTGGAGACTTCAGAGGGTTCCAAATAACTGACCAGAATAGTTACCCAGAAAAGAAAACGTAATTACAACGGACACCCCTTATTATCCATTGACCACTCGACCCTCCCCCCCACCTCCCACTCAATCCTCTCATCATCCCGACCCACTGACCCTATGATCCTCCCAGACCCTCCGGCACCCCCAATCTTCCGACTCCCTGCTGGCCTTCTGACAGACCCAACTAACAACACCCCTCCCTCCAGCCTCCCGAACTTGTGACCCCCCCAACCCTCTGGAATCCCTGACGTTCTGACCCACCAACCTTCTTGTTCCTCTGAACTCCCCCCCTCCCAGACTTAACTTTACTATCCTATGACCCTACCCAGCTGGCACCCTACCCACACTATCACTCTACGCTGCTGGTGCTCTACCATCCTACTACCCTGGCAGTCTACCCACTCTTCCACCCTACCCGTAAAATCGCTATAGTGCAGAAGGAGGCCATTCAACCCATCGAGTCTGCACTGACCCTCTGAAAGAGCACCCAAATTAGGCCCATTTCCCCCGCCCTATTCCCCGAACACCACCTAACCATTGGATATTAAGGGGCAATTTAACATGGCCAATCCACCTAATCTTTGGACTTGGGAGGAAACCGAAGCACCCGGAGGAAACCGATGCAAACATGGGGAGGACGTACAAGCTCCACAGTGAGGGTCACCCAAGGCCGGAATTGAACCCAGGTCCCTGATGCTGTGAGGCAGCAGTGTTAACCATTGTGCCACCATGCCACTCTTCCACCCACCCTTCTACCTATCTCACTAGCCACCCTGCCATCGACCACCCTTCCCAGGCTACCACCCTGCCCCCCTACTCACACTGCCACATACAACCCTACCACCCATCACCCTGTGACTCTACCACTGTGCTACCATTCCCAGCTGGAATCCATCACCATGTCACCCTATACTGACCCCACACACTTAGCCTCATTCACTGACACAGTGAAAAGCTACTCAAAAGTCTCAAAGTCTTTCACTGTGTTCGTGAATGAGGATTTACCAAAATACAGCTGCTAATCCCACAAAAAGGGGAGTGGCTTGGCTCCTCCTCAATGATCCTCACATTTACCGAAAAACAAATTCAGTAACAAAGCTGGGCAAGTGTCCGAAGTATCAGTGGAGGAGCATTTTGCAGACAGTGATCATAACTCCATTACATTCAAGATTGTTTTGGAAAAGGGCAAGGATGGGGCTGAAATCAAAGTTCTAAACTGGGCGAAGGCCGATTTTAATAAAATCAGATATGATTTGGCCAGAGTGGACTGGGAGCAGACACTATTAGTTAAATCTGTGACAGAACAGTGGGACGCATTCATAGAACATAGAACATAGAACGATACAGCGCAGTACAGGCCCTTCGGCCCACGATGTTGCACCGAAACAAAAGCCATCTAACCTACACTATGCCATTATCATCCATATGTTTATCCAATAAACTTTTAATGAAGGAAATAGGGAGGATGTAGGGTCAAGATGTTCCAATAAACAATAAAGGTGGGCCCAACAAACCAGTGAATCCTGGATATCGAGGGATATACAGCATTGGAGGCTCATGGCAGATATTGAGGCTCAAAACAGCAGAAGCCCTCGAGGTGTATAAAATATGCAAGAGGGAACTTAAAAGGAAATTAGGAGAGCAAAAAGGGTACATAATAGGCCACTGGCAGGTAAAATCCTGTTTTACATTAACGGTAAAAGGATAACTAGGGAATGAGTAGGGCTCATTAAGGACCATAGTGGTAATTTGTGAGTGGAGTCAGAGGATGTAGGTAGGGTTCAAAATGAATAATTTGTGCCAGTGTTCACTCCTGAGAGGGACAGTGTGGGTACAGAAATCAGGGAGAAGGACTGTGATAAAATTGAAGGGATTAACATAGACGGATAGGAGGTTCTGAGTGGTCTGGCAGGCTTAAAGGTAGACAAATCTCCTGGGCCAGATGAAATGTATCCCAGACTGTTGAGTGAGGCAAGGGAGGAAATAGCAGGGGTGCTGGAAATAATATTCAATTCCTCTCTGGCCACAGGAGAGGTGCCGGAGGACTGGGCGATAGTTAATGTGGTACCATTGTTCAAGAAGGGAGGAAGGGATAATCCGGGAAACTGCAGGCCAGTCAGTCTAACCTCAGTGATGGCAAAACTATTGGAAGCACTTCTGAGAGATAGAAGTAATCTACATTTGGAGAGGCAGGGATTAGTCAAGAGCAGTCAGCATGGTTTTGTTAAGGGGAAGTCATGTCTGACCAACCTGATTGAATTTTCCAAAGAAGTGACCAGGTGTGTAGATGAGGGAAATACATTTGACGTAGTCTACTTGGACTTCAGCAAGGCTTTGGATAACGTCCCATATGGGAGTCTGATAGAAAGGGTAAGCGCTCATGGGATCCAAGGAAGTTTGGCAAATTGAATCCAAAATTGGCTGAGTGGCTGGAAGCAGAAGGTGATGGTCGAGGGATGTTTTTCTGACTGGAGGCCTGTGTCCAGTGGGGTCCTTCAGGGATCAGTGTTGGGGCCCTTGCTGTTTGTGGTTTACCTAAATGATTTAGACATGAATGTAGGAGGGTTAATCAGTAAGTTTGCGGATGAAACAAAAATTGGTGGGGTGGTAAATAGTGAGGAGGATAGCCTTCGATTATAGGAGGATATAGACGGGCTGGGCAGATGGGCTGATCAGTGGCAAATGGAATTCAATCCAGATAGGTATGGGGTGATGTACTTGGGCAAGACAAACAAGGCAAGGGAATACATGATAAAATGCAGGACCTTGGGAAGCACTGAGGATCAGTGGGACCTTGGTATGCATGTGCACCGGTCTTGTTAGGCAGCAGAGCAGATGGATACAGTGGTTAAGAAGACATATGGTGTACTTGCCTTTATTAGTCGAGGCATAGAGTTTAAGAGCAGGGAGGTTATGCTGGAACTGTGTAAAACACTGGTTAGGCCATAGCTAGAGTATTGTGTGCAGTTCTGGAATCCACATTACAGGAGGGATGTGCTAGCACTGGAAAGAATGCAGAGGAGATTTACCAGGATGCTGCCTGGGCTGGAGCGTTTTAATTATGAAGAGAGATTGGATAGACTTGGATTATTTTCCTTGGAGCACAGGAGACTGAGGGGGACATGATTGAGATGTATAAAATTATGAGGGGCATAGAGTAGACAGGAACAAACCTCTCCACTTGGTGGAGGGGTCAAAGACCAGGGGGCGTAGATTTAAGATGAGGGACAGGAAGTTTAGAGGGGATTTGAGGAAGAACATAGGGTGGTGGGAGTGTTGGTCTCGCTGCTTGAAAGGGTGGCAGAGGCAGAGACCCTCATAACATTTAAGAAGTATTTAAACGTGCACTTGCGATCCTAATGCATACAAGGCTGTGGGCAAGTTCTGGAAAATGGGATTAGAATAATTAGGTGGTTGTTTTTGACCAGTGCAGATGCGGTGCACCCAAGGGCTTTTTCTGTGCTGTATGATTCTATGACTATGATTCTATGAGAAGCCCAGTTATGCGCCTTATTTCAGAAAGGCCCCAGTTTGGAGTCAAGGTCAGAAATGCAGAGCTCCAATACTGGCCGCGACCAGAACTTGTAGATCTTGCGGTGGAAGAATCCAGGCCACTGTGTCAAAAAATAGGAGCAGAATGGCAATCCGATGGTGATTACCACCCTTGAAACATAAAACCAAATTAATTAATTCTATCTTGCCAGATCATCAAAGAGAGTCGACAACTGGTGACGTAGTAACGACTATTTATTCATCTAAAATCGCAACTTATAATTGGGTAAGTGAACACTGAAAATATGAATAAATGTAGTCAGAGTGGAATAACAAATAATTAATGGAACGGAATCTCTGAACAAAAGTAGTTACACAATGTGGCACGGTGGTTAGCACTGCTGGCTCACTGCGGCCGGATCATGGGTTCGATTCCAGCCTTGGGTGACTGTCTGTGTGGAGCTTGCGCATTCTCCCCGTGTCTGCATGAGTTTACTCCGCATGCTCCAGTTTCCTCCCACAGTTTAAGGATGTGCAAGTTAGGTGGATTGGCCATGCTAAATTGCTCCTTAGTGTCCAAACGTTTAGGTGAGTTTAAAGGGATATGGCGGGGATTGGCCTAGGTACGATGCTCTTTCGACCGGATTGTGCAGACCTGATGGCCTGAATGGCCTCATTCTGCACTGTAGGGGTTTTATATCACTGCATGTTAGATGAATGGATGTTGAGCATTAATTCTAATTCTGACTACAATCAGAGATTACAGATTCCTAAATCTGATAAGATAACAGTTTGTGGATAACTGGTCTATTGGATAGACCTATATGAACTAGATACTAGTGATTAGCAATTTTTCAGAGCTTACATAACCTCACCCTTATGAACTGTGTAGAGTAAACTCATTGCTTCTGTGGGGAACAAGCAATATCTTCTGTGTACTATGGAGCGTAAGTAAGTACAGCGTACTTACAGCGTAAGTAAATTCAGATGAGATTTGATCATTGATTCTCAGGGACGAGAGGGAGTATTGCACAAGGCATATAGGTTTTATTACAGCTAGAAAGAAAACTACAGTTCAATAATTAAAGAGTTAAAATATAAAGATTATACTTACATCGTAGTTAAAAAAGAGATATAACCTGCTTAGAGTTTCAAAGTTTTGAGGTGATCAAAGTCAAAGTAGCCAGATGGCAACACATACGTGCATCTAATCTCACTTTGAGAATGTTTTAATTGAACTTGGCTTTATGTTTTCATTAAATCACTCATATCAGGGGAATTTGAGCTTGCTTTTATACCTTTATATCAATTGTTTCCTCCATCAAAACAGTTTTCAGTTGGCTCATTCACACAGCTTCACACTATATTCATTCTCCTGCTGCTAAAGAGAAAAACTGTCCTTTTTGAGCCCTGCTTGTTCTGACCACGACAGGCTGGAATCCTATCTCCCAATTATTAGCTTCCATTTCCTTAGCAACCGAAGGCACATCTGTGTCACAGCCAGGAAAAACAATCAAGAAACTCCTTACCTCAGAATCTGTTCTAATGAGAAACAGTCTAAAAGATACAACCTTTGAAATCATTTCATCACAACTACACAAAAAATTATAATAGAAATTACAGTGAAAACCGGCCCGATAAGAATTAAAACTTGTGAGAGAATATGAGTCCATTGATGTTGACCTATGTTGTGCCTGTCTCCTATTATCTCTGCTCTCCTAGCTTTGGTATGTCTTCTTATTATTGCTAAATTTCATTGCTGCAAATTAATTTAGTAGTGCTTTGATGGACGGTTTAGCTCAGTGGGTTTGTGATGCAGAACAAGGCCAGCAGCGCAGGTTCAATTCCCGCACCGGCTGAGGTTATTCAACCTTGCCCCTTGCCTGAGGTGTGGTGACCCTCAGGTTAAATCTGCTCCAGCCAGCTCTCCCCCTCAAAGAGGAAAGCCGTCTATGGTCATCTGAGACTATGGAGACTTTGGGCGGGATTCTCCGGTATTCGGTGGGCGCCCCCCCCCCCCCCCCCGAGTACTCCGCAGGCCACCCTCAGAGCCAGGTCCCGCCAGTACAGACCTTGTGCAATTCACGCCGGCGGGACTGGGCGAAAATGGGCGGCCGCTCGGCCCATCGGGGACCGGAGAATCGCCAGGGGGGACCACTGCCAACGGCCCCCGACCGGCGCGGCGCGACACTCACCAAAAAACCAGTGCCGGAGAATTCGGCAACCGGCGTCGGAGCGGCGGGATTCACGCCCCCCCCCGCCCGCCGATTCTCCGACCGGGCGAGGGGTCGGAGAATCCCGCCCTTTATCTTTACCTTTCTTTGCTTTGGTGTGGCCGCCCACTCAAGATTGTTTCAATCCTCTGTGGCAGTTGTGGAATTGGATATCCAAACCACACAATGTCACTAATTGCTCAATTAATTTTCTCTCGGGTTTGCCGGAAGTTGTGAACATTCTACTTCAAGCTCGCTAAAATTTGTAGCTGTTCATTCACTGTCCCTGTCATGACCTGGTTCTTGCCTTTCACAAGATGGTTCAATGGCTTTCTCATGATTTCATCATGTCCCATCGTGCCATTTTCCATTCTGTCTATGATGACAGAGTGTGCTGTGTGTTGACATTTCCTTGGAACAACATCTGTATTTCACCTTGAATTCCTCTTCACAAACTGCCTGAGCTTCTCACATCTGCTGGGTGGCGCCTCGCCCGTGTTTGTTTTTCTGCAAGAACCTGATAGCAAAGCAATTTTGTGAAAATTCAAACACAGCAGGGATGGTTTCACATCTCATTTGGTTACATAAGGCCCGCCTGCAAGTGTAAGATATATAATTGCTTGACGAAAGCACTGTTGCAATATCACTAAATTATCTACTTTAAAGAATAATCTCTTTAACTTGGAACAACCGCTGATAAAAACACACAAGATTAGCTCTCTGGCTTATTTCCCAAGGTTTCTGTCTCTCTCCCTCTTCGAGCTGGCTGGCAGCCAACAACAGAAAGAGACGGTCTCCTAGAAATGGAATTAACGTTTTCAATCTCCCATACAGATGCCGATCTGTCGTTATCATTTGGACATCGTTTGACCAGTTATCTTTTTCTGTTTTCAACGGTTTTCATCTTTTCATTTATTCACTTATTTCCTCAGGTAGGGAAGGGTTCAAAATATTCAAATATATTCCATCTTTTATTTCAGGCAGCCAATTCCAGGTACTGTGTTGTCTGAGGCAGCCTTTTACATAATAATTTCAACCAAACACATGGTCCCAATTAGATTTAGGAGGACAATTACCTGAGCTATAACAAAATCTGTTAGTATATCTTCCAACCCATGATATTATGCCACCACCACCCATAATTCCCGGCGTAGATGCTCCCTTTTTAATGTCAGCGTCTTTTCATAGCTAAGTCACTTTCTCATTATTAAGGTTTTTGAAATACAAAAGTGAATCAAGAGAAACGGTTCCTTTATGACTCCTCAGTCTCATTTTCCAATATCCCCTGATTACCCTGAAATGGCTGTCTCTGATGCTTTGTCTTTGCGTCACTTATGTGATGGAGGTCTATTTATGTCAACTATAAAATTTCAATTTTATTTGCTGGGCTGCCAGATGGAATTTTTTTGAAGTGGAAGGTTCAACTGTTGACACAAACACACCGACATAAAATGGCTGCCAGAGGTCACTTGACATGACTGAAATATGCGGGTAGGTCAAGTTTCTGGAAGCTTCCAAAGTGGATTACAATTGGGACATGTGCAGACAGCCTTCCTGTGGAAATTCACATCTTCACATGTCAAGGATTACTTCAAAGATGGACCGAAACTTAAAATGACTGCCACCATTTACATCATCACAGTATAACCACATCCTACTTCGATCAAACTCTTTTTTTTTTAAATTTAGTGTACCCAATTCATTTTTTCCAATTAAGGGGCAATTTAGCGTGGCCAATCCACCTACCCTGCATATCTTTGGGTTGTGAGGGCGAAACCCACGCAAACACGGGGAGAATGTGCAAACTCCACACGGTCAGTGACCCAGAGCCGGGATCGAACCTGGGACCTTGGCGCCGTGAGGCCACTATGCCACGGTGCTGTCCTCATTTCGATCAGACTCGATGTGGAGAGTCTAGAGAAACAATGGCCAGCTTGGAGTTGTTGAGATGTTGTTCCTTACTCAGCATATGGGATAATGAGTCATTCAGAAACAATCACCTTCAGGCTTGTTCAACATATGGCCCGCGGAGCCTCTCTATGCAGCCCCTGGAGCCAGATTTCAAAATTCCTGTCACAGAGGTGAGGTTCAATGAAAGAATCTGCATGGAGCTGCTCCTTCAATCACAGGCCATTTCTTTCCCATTTGCTGCTGATAAGCTAACTAGTGGGTCTATCAGCAGCAATTGTGGGAGAGACACAGTCTCTGATTGGAGGAGCAGTGAACACCAGCATTGATGAGTGTGCTGAGGGCTGCTGGGCTGAGGGAAGGGAAGGTTGTCAGGGGAGCCAGGTACATCGGGTACAGGGACTGTGCTGTTCTGGCGACCCAGGGAGGGTGAGGTTGCGTTGGGCTCCAGAGAGGGTGATGTTTTGCTGTGCTCAGTGAGGAGACGGTACTTGTGGGAGTGAGAGAGTGTAAGTGAGTGAGTGGGTATGGGAATGAGTGACTGTGTGGGAGTGGGAATGAGTGAGTGTGTGGGTATAGGAATGAGTGACTGTGTGGGTGTGTGTGGGAGTGAGTGAGTGACTGTCTGAATGTGTATGGCAGTGAGTGACTGTGTGGGTGTGAGTGACTGTGTGGGTGTGTGTGGGAGTAACTGAATGAGTGTGTGTGGGAGTGAGTGAGTGAGTGAGTAGTTTTTTGATTTATAAACTAAGATTTCTGGGGTGCACTAGTTTGCAATAAGCCCCCCAGTCATGAATTACAGAAGGTTCTAGAGACTTAACCATATGGAAAGAAAGAACACTTTAAATGATGAACTCAGAAAGTTTATTAAGCAAAAAAATGTAACAAGTCAAGGGCAATACTATGGCGTAGTGGTTAGCACAGCTGTCTCACGGCGGTGAGGTCCCAGGTTTGATCCCGGCTCTGGGTCACTGTCCGTGTGGAGTTTGCACATTCTCCCCATGTTTGCATGGGTTTCACCCCCTCAACCCAAAGATGTGCAGGGTAGGTGGATTGGCCACGCTAAAGTGCCCCTTAATTGGAAAAATTGAATTGGGTACTCTAAATTTATTTTTTAAAATGTAACAAGTCCGAAAGATAAAAAGCAGAGTCAATTAACAGAAATTAACAGTAAGAGGCGAAAGCTTAAACTTAATAATTGTGCAGACTTTGCACCAAACTCCTAACACCAAGTTGTGAAATGAAAACTCCAAAAACAGCTCTCAGCACTTCTCCATAAACATCACTCTCTTCCCATCTCTCTTTTTTTCGCGAGACATCGTGATCCATTCGGCTCATATAAATATGTGCTCAATGGATTCTCTGGGGCCTGGGATTCACTGGCCGTGCCTGGGAGACCTTGCCAGGGCGCTGTTTAGTACGTGGACCAGTTATAGCGCCGCCGGGGGTGTCTCGCAGGCCATTGGAGACTATCGGTGGTTGGGAGAGTGCAGGGTGGCACCCTCGCATGCCTCCTGACACATGGGTACCTTGGCACTGTCAGCCTGGGACCCTGGCAGTGCCACCTGGACATGCTGGCAGTGCCATCCTGACACTGCCAGGTTACCTGGGTGGCACTTGCAGGGTGCCAGGAGCACTGCCAGAGTGCTAGGCTGCAAGTGCCAGGGTGTTTGGAGGCCAGGTTGGCACTGCCAGGGTGGGACCTTGCCAGTTAGAGAGGGGTTCTTGGGGGTCTACCTGAGGTTGGAGGGGGGTGAGGGGGGGTCACAGAAACTGGGGGGGGGGGGCACTTGAAAGGGAGAGATGGGGAGAAGATCGGGGCAACCGGTCAAAATGGTGCCCGATCTGTGAGGAGCCTTTCCTACTGGTGAGTTCAGTGTGCCCAGCAGGAAAACTCTGTAAGAGCAGCCTTGGCATAGACAATCTCCCTGAGACCAAAAATAACATCAAAGTGGTGTTAAAGAGCAGGGCGTTTCTTTGCACTGCAGCTGCCGAGGAACACCCCACTAAATGCACCGTTCAGCGGACTTTAACTTGAGTCTGCTGAATTGCGCCCAATGTTTCTTCCATATATCATTTATTTTAAATAAGTTCAGAGTACCCTGTTGTGTTCTCTATTTTACTTTATCTCAGGGCAGCATGGTGGCAGAATGGTTAGCACAGCTGCCTCACGGCGCCGAGGTCCCAGGTTCGATCCCGGCTCTGGGTCACTGTCCGTGTGGAGTTTGCACATTCTCCCCGTGTTTGCATGGGTTTCGCCCCCACAACCGAAAGATGTGCAGGGTAGGTAGTTTGGCCACGCTAAATTGCCCCTTAATTGGAAAAATGAATTGGGTACTCTAAATTTAAAAAAATAAAAAATATATATTTTGCTTTATCTGGATGGCTTGGATGCATAGTGTTGCAAAAAGAACACAAAGCTTTGTTGACGAACAAACTTATAAATTTATTTACACTACTAAGATTCGTCCACATTCCTAAAGAGAACGGGAGGGTTTAAACTAGTATGGCAGGGGGTGGGTACCGGAGCAATAGGTCAGAAGGTGAAAGCACTGAGGGAGAACTAGGGAATAGGGCCAGTATGGCTCTGAGGAAGAGCAGACAGAGAGATGTTGCTGAAAACAGCGGGTCTGAAGTGCATATGTTTTAATGCAAGAAGTATTACGGGTATGGCAGATAAATTCAGAGCTTGGATTAGTACTTGGAACTATGATGTTGTTGCCATTACAGAGACCTGGTTGAGGGAAGGACAGGATTGGTAGCTAAACGTTCCAGGATTTAGATGTTTCAGGAGAGGGGGATGTAAAAGGGGTGGCGGAATTGCGCTTGTAGTGCGGGAGAATATCACAGCTGTACTACGGGAGGACACCTCAGAGGGCAGCGAGGCTATATGGGTAGAGATCAGGAATAAGAACGGTGCAGTCACAATGTTGGGGGTTTCCTACAGGCCTCCCAACAGCCAGCGGGAGATAGAGGAGCAGATAGGTAGACAGATTTTGGAAACGAGTAAAAACAACAGGGTTGTTGTGATGGGAGACTTCAACTTCCCCAATATTGACTGGGACTCAGTTAGTGCTAGGGGCCTGGACGGGGCAGAGTTTGTAAGGAGCATCCAGGAGGGCTTCTTAAAACAATATGTAGCCAGTCCAACAAGGGAAGGGCTGTACTGGACCTGGTATTGGGGAATGAGCCCGGCCAGGTGGTAGAAGTTTCAGTAGGGAAGCATTTCGGGAACAGTGACCACAATTCAGTAAGTTTTAAAGTGCTGGTGGACAAGGATAACAGTGATCCTAGGCTGAATGTGCTAAATTGGGGGACGGCTTATTATAACAATATTAGGCGGGAATTGAAGAACCTAGATTGGGAGCAGATGTTTGAGGGTAAATCAACATCTGACATGTGGGAGGCTTTCAAATGTCAGTTGAAAGGAATTCAGGACTGGCATGGTCCTGTGCGGAAGAAGAATAAATACGGCAAATTTCGGGAACCTTGGATAACGAGAGATATTGTAGGCCTTGTCAAAAAGAAAAAGGAGGCATTTGTCAGGATTAGAAGGCTGGGTAGAGGCGAAGCCTGTGTGGAATATAAAGAAAGTAGGAAGGAACTTAAGCAAGGAGTCAGGAGGGCTAGAAGAGGTCACAAAAAGTCATTGGCAAATAGGGTTAAGGAAACTCCCAAGGCTTTTTACACGTACATAAAAAGCAAGAGGGTAGCCAGGGAAAGGGTTGGCCCACTGAGGGATAGGCAAGGGAATCTATGTGTGGAGCCAGAGGAAATGGGCGAGGTACTAAATGAATACTTTGCATCAGTATTCACCAAAGAGAAGAATTGGTGGATGTTGAGTCTGGAGAAGGGTGTGTAGATAGCCTGGGTCACATTGAGATCCAAAAAGACGAGGGGCGGGATTCTCCAACCCCCCGCCGGATCGGAGAATCGCCGGGGGCTGGAGTGAATCCTGCCCCCGCCGGTTGCCAAATTCTCTGGCACCGGATATTCAGCGGGGGCAGGAATTGCGCTGCGCCGGTCGGCGGGCCCCCCCCTGGCGATTCTCCGGCCCGCGATGGGCCGAAGTCCCGCTGCTGGAATACCTGTCCTGCCGGCGAGAATCAAACCACCTCTCTTACCGGCGGACTAGGTGGCGCGGGAGGGCTCCGGGGTCCTGGGGGGGGCACGGGGCGATCTGGCCGGTGGGTGCCCCCACGGTGGCATGGCCCACGATCGGGGCCCACCGATCCACGGGCAGGCCTGTGCCGTGAGGGCACTCTTTTTCCCTCCGCCTTGGCCACAGCCTTCACCATGGCCGACGCGTAAGAGACAACCCCCCCCCTGCGCATGCGCGGGGATGACATCAGCAGCCGCTGACGCTCCCGCGCATGCACGGACTTCCGCTGGCCGGCGAAGTCCTTTCGGCCCTGGCTGGCATGGTGCCAAAGGCCTTCCACGCCAGCCGGTGGAGCGGAAACCACTCCGCCGCATGCCTAGCCCCTCACGGATGTGGCTTGGCCCCGAAAGGTACGGAGGAATCCGCACCTTTGGGGCGGCCCGATGCCGGAGTGGTTCCCGCCACTCCATCCCGCCGGGACCCACCGGGTAGGGGAGAATCCCGGCCGAGGTGTTGGGCGTCTTGAAAAATATTACGGTAGATAAGTCCCCAGGGCTGGATGGGATCAACCCCAGAATACTGAAGGAGGCTACAGAGGAAATTGCTGAGGCCTTGACCGAAATCTTTGGATCCTCACTGTTTTCAGGTGATGTCTCGGAGGACTGGAGAATAGCCAATGTTGTTCCTTTGTTTAAGAAGGGTAGCAAGAGTTGCTAATTGTGTTTCCCTTTATTTGGCTCTGAATATGGCGGCCAATATGGTCGCCTTCCTTAATTCTAATTACGTTTTGCTCTAGAGTCGCCAGGTATCTCTCGATACCGCCACAAGGTTTAAACCGAATGCTGATCAAAGACTCGATACACCAGTTAGTTAGTTCAAAGTCAAATGCTTATTTATTTACACACAAAGTTAAATAGAATCATGCACAAATACTACAGACTAAACTATCACTACTGTTAAAGCTTATACTTAGCTTCGGGCGCCCACTCAGTCAGAGGAACAATGGCCGTTGTTCGGTTCTGAGGCTGCTGGGGTGGAACTTGTACGGGATAACAGCTAAGGTCATCTGTCTGGTAGCGTACGTTGACCTTGGACTTACTTGTTCTGGTGCAGCTGTTGGGCAGGTCTCTCCTCGGTGAGAGCCGGAGCCAAGAGAACGATTCTCTCTTGGGGGAGCCTTCTTATACCCAAAAGGGGCTTTGCGCGCTTTTGGGTGGGCCTTGAACTTGGCCCCAATTTATTGGGCCGTTTCTCAATCGTTCCTATCGATTTCCTCCAATAAAAGGGTGGGTGCCTAATGGCTGTGCATGTCCTAGATGGCCGTTGGCCTGCTTTGTTCTGGTCTCCTCTGGCGCCTTAGTATCGTTTACTCAAATGTTACTCTTTTGTCCCCAGAGATGGCCCATTAGTATGCTAATGGGTTTGCAGTTTTGGTCTTGTCTGGGAGCTGCGGCTCCAATATGCAGACAAACCCTGAACCTGCTTGTTTTCTCAGTGTTGTCCATTTTCCCTGCAATCTTTGCAAAGTGTCCATTTTGTAACTGGGAAGTGGCCATCCCAGGTGGCTACACTCCCTCCTTGTGATCCTCAACGTGAAGGATCACATTACCGCGTCGTCTTCGTTCTCTGACCTAGCGGGGCACCCATAAGCACTCACGGACTCTACACTGCCCTATCCTATGAAACGCAATTTTTACCTAAAATCATTTTACTTACATACATCATTATAAAACTCTACGGGATGACATTCAGGCATGCATTACAAAATTAAAAAACTGGAACCTCTAACTATCCTCAATAAACTATCCTCATTCAAACAATCAACAATAATTCTACAACACTTTAAATGTACAAATAGCAGCAACACAAGTTTCTCTGGCTTGACAGTCAAGCACAGAGTTTTACATTTCTTTATTGAAGAAAACACACATAAAGAAAAACGGATGCACTTTAATTCACTCAAAGGGTTGGGGGTTTGGTGAAGTCTGAAAATAGGGGACCTAAACGTGTATACCGGGGTGCGAGAGCGGTAGGCTCTCCTTCGCCATTTTCTGAGTCTAAGTGTCTGCACGACACTGCAGAGTATCGCCAGTACTAAGAGTGATTCTATTATGTACGATAGTGAATACCAGGTTATAAACTTGTCACACCAGGTCGGGGTGTCGGTAACTATCTCGGGGTTAACTATCTCAGGGTACAGTGTATGGTAGGGTTGGGAATCATTCACGGCCTGTGTGGTAGGGGTCAGGGTGGTAGCGGCCGCGCGCAACTGAAGGGATCCCGCTAAGATCCAGGTGTAGGACATGAAGGCTGTCTTCATCTTTCCGTCTTTCTGTCTTCTTCTTTTTCTTCCTCTGGGGTTCCTGAGGTTCCGGAGTTCTATGGACACGAGCATAATATCTGTTATTATCTTGCTTAAGATCTCGTATGTCTGTCTGTCTGTCCTTTGTTGCCAATTATAATCCAGGGAACTACAGGCCGGTGAACCTTACGTCAGTGGTAGGGAAATTACTGGAGAGAATTCTTCGAGACAGGATCTACTCCCATTTGGAAGCAAATGGACGTATTAGTGAGAGGCAGCATGGTTTTGTGAAGGGGAGGTCGTGTCTCACTAACTTGATAGAGTTTTTTGAAGAGATCACAAAGATGATTGATGCAGGTAGGACAGTGGATGTTGTCTATATGGACTTCAGTAAGGCCTTTGACAAGGTCCCTCATGGTAGACTAGTGCAAAAGGTGAAGTCACATGGGATCGGGGTGAGCTGGCAAGGTGGATACAGAACTGGCTAGGTCATAGAAGGCAGAGAGTAGCAATGGAAGGGTGCTTTTCTTTTTAAAAAAAATATATATTTTATTCAAGATTTTTGGCCAAACATAACAGTACGTAGTGTTTCTTTTACACAACAATAAAGCAATATAAATAACAGTGGCCAGTTTTAAATAAATAATATATAAACTAAAACAAAAACAAAACTGAATGGCAACTGCCTTGTCCAAAATAAATACTCTCCAAAAATACAATCCAACAATCCAATATACAATTACCTATAGCAACTACCTATACATATTATACATATACAATAACATCTCTGGAGTCCGTTCGATTCCCCCCCCCCCCTTTCTCTCCCCCCCCTCCCCCCTGGGTTGCTGCTGTTGTCTACTTCTTTTCCATTCCCTCTATCTTTCTGTGAGGTAATCGACGAACGGGTGCCACCGCCTGGTGAACCCCTGAGCCGAACCCCTTAACACAAACTTAATCCGTTCTAACTTTATAAACCCTGCCATGTCGTTTATCCAGGTCTCCACACCCGGGGGTTTGGCTTCCTTCCACATTAACAATATCCTGCGCCGGGCTACTAGGGACGCAAAGGCCAACACGTCAGCCTCTCTCGCCTCTTGCACTCCCGGCTCTTCTGCAACCCCAAATATAGCCAACCCCCAGCTTGGTTCGACCCGGACCCCCACCACCTTCGAAAGCACCTTTGCCACCCCCACCCAGAACCCCTGTAGTGCCGGGCATGACCAGAACATGTGGGTGTGATTCGCTCGGCCTCTCGAGCATCTCGCACACCTATCCTCTACCCCCCAAAATTTACTAAGCTGTGCTCCAGTCATATGCGCCCTGTGTAACACCTTAAATTGTATCAGGCTTAGCCTGGCACACGAGGACGATGAGTTTACCCTACGTAGGGCATCAGCCCACAGCTCCTCCTCAATCTCCTCCCCCAGTTCTTCTTCCCATTTCCCTTTCAGCTCATCTACCATGATCTCCCCCTCGTCCCTCATTTCCCTGTATATGTCCGACACCTTACCATCCCCCACCCATGTCTCTGAGATCACTCTATCCTGCACCTCCTGCGTCGGGAGCTGCGGGAATTCCCTCACCTGTTGCCTCGCAAAAGCCCTCAATTGCATGTACCGAAATGCATTCCCTTGGGGCAACCCATATTTTTCCGTCAGCGCTCCCAGACTCGCAAACGTCCCATCTACAAACAGATCTCTCAGTTGTACTACCCCAGCTCTTTGCCATGCTCCAAATCCCCCATCCATTCTCCCCGGAACGAACCTATGATTGTTTCTTATCGGGGACTGCACCGAAGCTCCCGTCCTTCCCCTATGCCATCTCCACTGCCCCCAAATTTTCAATGTAGCCACCACCACCGGGCCTGTGGTGTATTTCTTTGGTGAGAACGGCAACGGCGCCGTCACCATTGCTTGTAGGCTAGTCCCCCTGCAGGACGCCCTCTCCAATCTCTTCCACGCCGCTCCCTCCCCTTCTCCCATCCACTTACACACCATTGAAACATTGGCGGCCCAGTAGTACTCACTTAGGCTCGGTAGTGCCAGCACCCCCCTGTCCCCACTACGCTGCAAGAATCCCCTCCTCACTCTCGGGGTCTTCCCAGCCCACACAAAACTCATAATACTCTTCTCGATTATTTTGAAAAAAGCCTTCGTGATCACCTCCGGGAGGCACTGAAACACAAAAAGGAATCTCGGGAGGACCACCATTTTAACCGCCTGCACCCTACCTGCCAATGACAGGGACACCATGTCCCATCTCTTAAAGTCCTCCTCCATCTGTTCCACCAACCGCGTTAAATTAAGCCTGTGTAATGTACCCCAATTCTTGGCTATCTGGATCCCCAAGTACCGGAAGTCCCTTGTTACCTTCCTCAACGGTAAATCCTCTATCTCTCTGCTCTGCTCCCCTGGATGCACCACAAACAACTCACTTTTCCCCATGTTCAGTTTATACCCTGAAAAATCCCCAAACTCCCCAAGTATCCACATTATCTCTGGCATCCCCTCCGCCGGGTCCGCCACATATAGCAACAAATCATCCGCATACAGAGATACCCGGTGTTCTTCTCCCCCCCTGAGTACTCCCCTCCACTTCCTGGAACCCCTCAATGCTATGGCCAGGGGTTCAATCACCAGTGCAAACAATAACGGGGACAGAGGACATCCCTGCCTCGTCCCTCTATGGAGCCGAAAATAGTCAGACCCCCGTCCATTCGTGACCACGCTCGCCATCGGGGCCCTATACAGCAACTGTACCCACCTGATATACCCATCCCCAAAACCAAATCTCCTCAGCACCTCCCACAAATAATCCCACTCCACTCTATCAAATGCTTTCTCGGCATCCATCGCCACCACTATCTCCGCTTCCCCCTCTGGTGGGGGCATCATCATTACCCCTAGCAGCCTCCGTATATTTGTATTCAGCTGTCTCCCCTTCACAAACCCAGTTTGGTCCTCATGAACCACCCCCGGGACACAATCCTCTATCCTCATTGCCATTACCTTGGCCAGAATCTTAGCGTCCACATTCAGGAGGAAAATGGGCCTGTAGGACCCGCATTGCAGCGGGTCTTTTTCCTTCTTTAGGAGGAGCGATATCGTTGCCTCTGACATAGTCGGGGGCAGCTGCCCCCTTTCCCTCGCCTCATTAAAGGTTCTCATCAGTAGCGGGGCCAGCAAGTCCATATATTTCCTATAGAATTCAACTGGGAATCCGTCTGGTCCCGGGGCCTTCCCCACCTGCATGCTCCCAATCCCTTTCACCACTTCCTCCGTCTCAATCTGTGCTCCCAGTCCCACCCTCTCCTGCTCCTCCACCTTAGGAAATTCCAGCTGATCCAGAAAGCACATCATTCTCTCCTTCCCATCCGGGGGCTGAGCTTCATATAATCTTTCGTAAAATGCCTTGAACACTCCATTTACTCTCTCCGCTCCCCGCTCCATCTCTCCCTCCTCATCTCTCACCCCCCCCTATCTCCCTCGCTGCTCCCCTTTTCCTCAGTTGGTGGGCCAGCAACCTGCTCGTCTTCTCCCCGTATTCGTACTGTACACCCTGTGCCTTCCTCCATTGTGCCTCTGCATTACCCGTAGTCAACAAGTCAAATTCTACATGTAGCCTTTGCCTTTCCCTGTCCAGTCCCTCCTCCGGTGCCTCCGCATATTGTCTGTCCACCCTCAGAAGTTCTTTCAACAACCGCTCCCTTTCCCTACCCTCCTGCTTTCCTTTATGTGCCCTAATAGATATCAGCTCCCCTCTAACCACTGCCTTCAGCGCCTCCCAGACCACTCCCACCTGTACCTCCCCATTATCATTGAGTTCCAAGTACCTTTCAATACACCCCCTCACCCTTAAACACACACCCTCATCTGCCAATAATCCCATGTCCATTCTCCAGGGTGGACGCTGTTGTTTTTCTTCCCCTATCTCCAGGTCCACCCAATGTGGAGCATGATCCGAAATGGCTATAGCCGTGTACTCCGTCCCCGTCACCTTTGGGATCAGTGCCCTTCCCAAAACAAAAAAATAAATCTATTCGTGAATAAACTTTGTGGACATAGGAGAAAAACGAAAACTCCTTACTCCTAGGTCTACTAAATCTCCAGGGGTCTACTCCTCCCATCTGCTCCATAAAGTCCTTAAGCACCCTAGCTGCAGCCGGCCTCCTTCCGGTCCTGGACCTCGATCTGTCCAGCCCTGGGTCCAGCACCGTATTAAAATCTCCACCCATTACCAACTTCCCCACTTCTAGGTCCAGGATTCGTCCTAACATACGCCTCATAAAGTTGGCATCATCCCAGTTTGGGGCATACACGTTCACTAATACCACCGCCTCCCCTTGCAGTTTGCCACTCACCATCACGTATCTGCCCCCACTATCCGCCACTATAGTCTTTGCCTCAAACATTACCCGCTTCCCCACTAGTATGGCCACCCCCTGTTTTTTGCGTCTAGCCCCGAATGAAACACCTGCCCCACCCATCCTTTGTGCAGTCTGACCTGGTCTATCAGCTTCAGATGCGTCTCTTGAAGCATAACCACATCTGCCTTAAGTTTCTTTAGGTGTGCGAGTACCCGTGCCCTCTTAATCGGCCCGTTCAGCCCTCTCACATTCCACGTGATCAACCGGGTTGGGGGCTCTTTACCCCCCACCCCCCTGACGAATAGCCATCTCCTTTTTTCCCAATCCAGCTCCTCACCCGGTTCCCATGTAGCCGTATCTCCCCCAAGCGGCGCCCCCCGCCCCGACCACCCCCCCCATACCAGCTCCCCCTTCTCCCCAGCAGCAGCAATCCAGTTAACACCCCCCCCCGCCCCGCTAGATCCCAAACTAGCGTAATTGCACCCCCCCCATGTTGCTCCCAGAAGTCAGCAAACTCTGGCCGACCTCGGCTTCCCCCCGTGACCTCTGCTCACACTGTGCGAGGCCCCCTCCTTCCTGCTTCGCTGTTCCCGCCATGATTACCATAGCACGGGAACAAAGCCCGCACTTCCCTTTTGGCCCCGCCCCCAATGGCCGGCGCCCTCAGATCCTCATCCTCCCTCCCCCCCTCCCCCACGACATGGGGAAGAGAGAAAAGTTACAGGGTCGCAGGATTAACAATTTGGGAAGTCATCTTCCCTCTTTTCCCCCCCTTCATCCCACATATTCACCCCCCCACTTTGTCCCAAACGTTCTTTTTATGGCCCGCTCACTCCAGTTTCTCCTCGACAATAAATGTCCACGCCTCATCTGCCGTTTCGAAGTAGTGGTGTTTCCCTTGATGTGTGACCCACAGTCTTGCCGGCTGCAGCATTCCAAATTTAATCTTCCGTTTGTGCAGCACCGCCTTGGCCCGATTAAAGCTTGCCCTCCTTCTCGCCACCTCCGCACTCCAATCTTGATATACGCGGATCGCCGCGTTCTCCCACCTACTGCTCCGAGTTTTCTTTGCCCATCTGAGGACCATCTCTCTGTCCTTATATTGGAGAAATCTCACCACTATGGCTCGAGGAATTTCTCCAGCCCTTGGTCTTCGCGCCATAAGTCGATAGGCTCCCTCCACCTCCAGCGGACCCATCGGGGCCTCCGATCCCATTAACGAGTGCAGCATCGTGCTCACATATGCCCCGACGTCCGCCCCTTCTGCACCTTCGGGAAGACCAAGAATCCTTAGGTTCTTCCTCCTCACATTATTGTCCAGCACCTCCAGCCTTTCCACACACCTTTTGTGTTGTGCCTCGTGCATCTCCGTTTTCACCACCAGGCCCTGTATGTCGTCCTCATTCTCAGCAGCCTTTGCCTTCACGACCCGAAGCTCCTGTTCCTGGGTCTTTTGCTCCTCCTTTAGCCCCTCAATCGCTTGTAATATCAGGGCCAACAGCTCCTTCTTCATCTCCTTTTTGAGTTCTTCTGCGCAACGCCGCAGGAACTCTTGTTGGTCAGGGCCCCATGTTAAACTGTCTCCTTCTGACGCCATCTTGCTTTGTGCCTGCCTTCCGGGCCGCTGCTCTAGAGGATCCACCGCAATCCGGCCACTTTCCTCTTTTTTTTCCATCCGTGTCCATGGGGGATTCCCTTCTGGATTACAGCACAGTGTTTTTTGCCATTAAAATTGCCGTTGGGGCTCCTATCAAGAGCCCAAAAGTCCGTTCCACCGGGAGCTGCCGAAACGTGCGACCTAGCTGGTCATCGCCGCACCCGGAAGTCGGAAGGGTGCTTTTCTAATTGGAGGGCTGTGACTAGTGGTGTTCCGCAGGGAACAGTGCTGGGACCTTTGCTGTTCGTAGTATATATCAATGATTTGGAGGAAAATGTAACTGGTCTGATTAGTATGTTTGCAAACGACAAAAAGGTAGGTGGAATTGCGGATAGTGATGAGGACTGTCAGAGGATACAGCAGGATTTAAATTGTTTGGAGACTTGGGCGGAGAGATGGCAGATGGAGTTTAATCTGGACAAATGTGAGGTAATGCATTTTGGAAGGTCTAATGCAGGTAGGGAATATAGTGAATGGTAGAACCCTGAAGAGTATTGAAAGTCAGAGAGATCTAGGTGTACAGGTCCACAGGTCACTGAAAGGGGTGGAGAAGGTAGTCAAGAAGGCAAACGGCATGCTTGCCTTCATTGGCCGGGGCATTGAGTATAAGAATTGGCAAGTCATGTTGCAGCGGTATAGAACCTTAGTTAGGCCACACTTGGAATATAGTGTTCAATTCTGGTCGCTACACTACCGGAAGGATGTGGAAGCTTTTGAGAGGGTGCAGAAGATATTTACCAGGATGTTGCCTGATATGGAGGGCATTAGCTATGAGGAGCGGTTGAATGAATTTGGTTTGTTCTCACTGGAACGACGGAGGTTGAGGGGTGACCCGATAGAGGTCGACAAAATTATGAAGGGCATAGACAGAGTGGATAGTCAGAGGCTTTTCCCCAGGGTAGAAGGGTCAATTACTAGGGGGCATAGGTTTAAGGTGCTTGGAGGGCCGAAAGGCCTGTTCCTGTGCTGTACTTTTCTTTATTCTTTAACAAAGAGAACAAAGAAAAAGTACAGCACAGGAACAGGCCTTTCGGCCCTCCAAGCCTGTGCCGATCCAGATCCTCTATCTAAAACTGTTGCCTATTCTCTAAGGATCTCTATCCCTCTGCTCCCTGCCCATTCATGTATCTGTCTAGATACATCTTAAATGACGCTATCGTGCCCGCCTCTACCACCTCCACCGGCAATACTTTCCAGGCACCCACCATCCTCTGCGTAAAGAACTTTCCACGCATATCTCCCTTAAACTTTTCCCCTCTCACCTTGAACTCATGACCCCTAGTAATTGAGTCCCCCACTCTGGGAAAAAGTTTCTTGCTATCCACCCTGTCTATATCTCTCATGATTTTGTAGACCTCAATGAGGTCACCCCTCAACCTCCGTCTTTCGAATGAAAATAATCCTAATCTACTCAACCTCTCTTCATAGCTAGTGTCCTCCAGGCAGAAGGTGACTGTATTAAACTATGCTATCTCCAACTACAGAACTCTCAAATGCACAATTGCTCTCTCTCATGCCTCACCATCCTCTCCCTGAATCCCAGACGTCATATGATGTATATATGACTGTTCTGTGGTTCCCTCTAGTGGTAAGAAACATTCTCATTAACTTGTTAACTCTTTACATCCCAGTCAACATACATATCATGACGTACCCAATTATTTTTTCCAATTAAGGGGCGATTTAGAGTGGCCAATCCACCTAGCCTGCACATCTATGAATTGTGGGGGTGAAACCCACACAGGCACAGGAAGAATGGGCAAACTCCACACAGTGTGGGAGTGAGTGATTGAGTGCGTGTGTGGAGGGGGGTGCGAGAGGCTGAGTGAGTGCGTGGAGTGGGGTGCAAGACACTGAGTGAGTGATGAGGGTGAGGGTGAGTCTGCCTTACGCCCAGTCTCAGATTTCTCACTCACTCTCACCACCACACACCAACCCAAACACATGGACCCACTCACACTCATCCACCAACATAGACTGGACCTTGGTACACTCATTTTCATTTATTCCACTTTTTAAATAGAAAAATTAATTGCTTAGAAACTCAACTTTGTTTTGAAATTCAATTTATTATTGTGCAAAAACTAAATTGCTCATCTGCACCTTTAATGAGACAAAATATACAAATGTGCTATCCAGACCCTGAGCGAAAAGGTTGAACAAGTCTGATCTAGGCCATGACACAAAATAATAACAATCTATATTAATGTCACAAGTCGGTTTACATGTAACACTGCAATGACGTTACTGTGAAAATCCCCTAGTCGCCACACTCCGGCGCCTGTTCAGGTACACTGAGGATGAATTCAGAATGTCCAATTTACCTAACAAGCATGTCTTTCGGGACTTGTGGGAAGAAACCGTAGCCCCCGTGTGGTAGTCTGTGTAGAGGTATTACGGTACCTGGTAATGCTGGAACACCATTGGTAGATATTGTATGTTTCCTATTGGTCAAGCTGTATGGTAGCTCCGCCCTGCAAGGCGGGGTATAAGTGCCCGTGCCACCCCAGCAGTCTTCATTCTGTACCTGAGCTGCTGGGGGAAACATCTAGCTTACTAAAGCCTTCAGTTGGACTACAACCTCGCTTTAGTGGTCATTGATCGTGCATCAATTTAATAAGCTAGACTTAAAAGGATGGAGCTCCAAATCAAGCCAGAGTGTCTGCAACTCAGCCCCCACGCGGCGAACTCAGCGGCAATCTTCAAGCACTGGCTGGCGTGTTTTAAAGGATATCTCGGAACGGCCGAAAACACACCCACGGGAGAACAGAAAATGCAAGTCCTGCACTCGAGGGTGAGCCTGGAGATTTGCACCCTCATTGAGGACGCGGAAGACTTCGATGCAGCAATGGAGCTGCTAAAAGGACATTATATTCGCCCGGTAAACCAGGTCTACGCCTGACATTAGCTAGCAATGAGGCGACAAATCCCTGGGGAATCGCTGGAAGAATTCTACCGTGCGCTCCTGGTGTTGGGGAGAAACTGGAGCTGCCCGCAAGTTTTGGCGAGCGACCACACAGAACTCTTGATCCGGGACGCTTTCATGGCAGGTATGCAGTCCTCCCAAATCCGCCAGCGATTGCTGGAAAAAGACACTCTAGGTCTCAAGGAGGCACGGGCCCTTGCAGGTTCCCTGGATGTGGCCTCCAGAACCGCCCGCGCTTACGTTCCCGACCGCGCGGCAGTCCCCTGGGCAGCATGGAACCCCTCCGCAGCCGACGCGAGACATCCCCCATCCCCCTACAAGCTTGTGCTGCAAAGCGGCCTGGCAACCCCGGGAGGCCCCGCTGCTACTTTTGCGGGCAGGCCAAGCACCCCCGGCAGCGCTGCCCGGCCCGCGCATCCATCTGCAAGGGGTGCGGTAAAAAGGGACACTTCGTGGTGGTATGCCAGGCCCATACGTTCGCCGCGGTCTCCGGCGGCGAATGCGGACCGCCACCACAAACTCTCCACGGTCCCCATGCGGCCAGCGGGCGCTGCCATCTTCCTACTCCAGGGCCATGTGCGGCCCCCGGGATCTGCCATCATATCCCGCGGACGCCACGTTCGATGGACGGGCGCCACCATTTTGTGCACCCCCAGCCATGTGTAACCTATGGGAGCCGCCATCTTGGATGGACTCCCAGGACCCCAGCTCGGCTGACCGCACACCGCCCGAAGAGAACACTCAACTGCTCGGTGACCCTGTATCAGTCCCGGCCTCGAACAGTCTCAACTGCTACAACAACAGTACTAGTCAAAGGGCACGAGACGTCCTGCTTAATCGACTCTGGGAGCATGGAGAGCTTCATACACCCCAACACGGTAAGGCGCTGTTCTCTCCTCGTCCACCCCGTTAATCAGAAAATCTCCCTGGCCTCTGGTTCCCACTCAGTAGAGATAAAAGGATTTTGTGTAGCAAACCTCACAGTCCAGGGAAGGGAGTTTAAAAATTAGCGGCTCTACGTCCTTCCCCACCTCTGCGCAGCCACACTCCTAGGTTTAGACTTCCAGTGTAATCTCCAAAGTCTAACTTTCAAATTCGGCGGCCCAATACCCCCCTCACTGTCTGCGGCCTCGTGACCCTCAAGGTTGATCCGCCTTCCCTGTTTGCGAACCTCACCCCGGATTGCAAACCCGTCGCCACCAGGAGCAGACGGTACAGTGCCCAGGATCGGATCTTTATTAGGTCAGAGGTCCAAAGGCTACTGAGGGAAGGAGTCATTGAAGCTAGCAACAGTCCCTGGAGAGCTCAAGTAGTGGTGGTAAAGGCATCAACAGGTTTACGCAGCTGGACGCGTACCCCCTCCCCCGCATATCCAACCTGGTAAACATGATTGCGCATTACAAGGTCTTCTCCACAATGGATCTTAAGTCCGCCTACCACCAGCTCCCCATCCGCACTACTGACCGCAAATGCACTGCCTTCGAGGCAGACGGGCAGCTCTATCACTTCTTAAGGGTTCCCTTCGGTGTCACCAACGGGGTCTCGGTCTTCTAGCGCGAGATGGACCGAATGGTTGACCGGTACGGTTTACGGGCAACATTCCCGTATCTCGATAATGTCACCACCTGCGGCCACAACCAACAGGACCATGACACCAACCTCCGAAAATTCCTACAGACCGCGAAAATCCTTACCTTTACATACAACAAGGATAAATGCGTGTTTAGCACCGACCGCCTAGCCATCCTCGGTTACGTAGTGTGAAATGGAGTTATAGGCCCCGACCCTGAATGCATGCGCCCCCTTATGGAGTTCCCCCTCCCTCACTGCTCCAAGGCCCTGAAACGCTGCCTCGGGTTTTTCTCTTACTATGCCCAGTGGGTCCCCAACTATGCGGACAAGGCCCGTCCCCTGATCCAATACACAGCTTTTCCCCTGTCGTTAGAGGCCCGCCAGGCCTTCAGCCGCACCAAAGCAGACATTGCAAAGGCCACGATGCACGCCATTGACGAGTCCCTCCCCTTCCAGGTCGAGAGCGACGCGTCTGACGTAGCTCTGGCGGCCACCCTCAACCAAGCGGGCAGACCCGTGGCCTTCTTCTCACGTACCCTCCATGCTTCCGAAATCCGCCACTCCTCAGTCGAAAAGGAGGCCCAGGCCATAGTCGAAGCTGTGCGACATTGGAGGCATTACCTGGCCAGCAAGAAATTCACTCTCCTCACTGACCAACGGTCGGTTGCTTTCATGTTCGATAATGCACAGTGGGGCAAGATAAAAAACGATAAGATCTTGCAGTGGAGGATGGAACTCTCCACCTACAACTACGAGATCTTGTATCGTCCCGGGAAGCTAAACGAGCCTCCAGATGCCCTGTCCCGCGGCACATGTGCCAACACACAAGTGGACTGCCTCCGAGCCCTCCACGAGGACCTCTGCCACCCGGGGGTCACTCGCTTTTTCCACTTTATCAAGACCCGCAACCTGCCCTACTCCATCGAGGAGGTCAGGACAGCCACCAGGGACTGCCAAATCTGCGCGGAGTGCAAGCCGCACTTCTACCGGCCAGAGAAAGCGCACCTGATAAAGGCTTCCCATCCCTTTGAACGCCTCAGCATGGACTTCAAAGACCCCCTCCCCTCCACCGACCGCAACACGTACTTCCTGAACGTGATTGACGAGTACTCCCGGTTCCCATTCGCCATCCCCTGCCCCGACATGACCGCAACCACCGTCATCAAGGCCCTCCATAGCATCTTTGCACTGTTTGGGTTCCCCGCTTACATACATAGTGATAAGCGGTCTTCCTTTATGAGCGACGAACTGCGTCAATTCCTGCTCAGCAAGGGCATCGCCTTGAGCAGGACGACCAGTTACAACCCCTGGGGTAACGGACAGGTAGAGAGGGAGAACGGAACGGTCTGGAAGACCGTCCTACTGGCCCTATGGTCCAGGAATCTCCAGTCTCCTGCTGGCAAGAAGTCCTTCCGGATGCCCTCCACTCCATCAGGTCACTGCTTTTTATGACAACCAACCAAACACCTCACGAACGTCTCGTGGTTTTCCCCAGGAAGTCCTCCTCCGGGACCTCGCTCCCGACTTGGCTGGCAGCTCCCGGACCCATTCTGCTCCGAAAACACGTGCGGGCGCACAAGTCGGACCCGTTGGTCGAGATGGTCCATCTTCTCCACGCTAACCCCCAGTACGCCTACATGGCGTACCCCGACGGCCGACAAGATACGGGCTCCCTACGAGACCTGGCACCCGCCGGAGCCCCACGCACACCCCAGCCACCAGTCCCACCCTCCCTCCCACCAGTGCACCTTACAGGAGGATTGATCCTTCCGCCGGCCCCGTCTAGGCCCCCCCACCCACCGACGCACCCCGCAGATGCTCCCTTCCCAGGTCAACCGTTTTCCCCACCAGCGCCGTCTAGGGGTGTCGAAGCTGCCACAGAGATCGAGGCCACGCTCCCGGAGTCACAGACACCCGAGCCTCCACCGGAGTCACCACCGAAGCTTCGACGATCACAGAGGACGACCAGGGCCCCCGATCGACTGATTGCTTCCTTTTAAAGTGTATAGTTAATTATGAATCATGAATTGTAAATAGTAAATAGAATTGTAAATAGTTACAAAACGCTGTACGGAGATTTCACGGTACCTCCATAACTATAATTTCTACCACGTTACCATGTTGTAATATCAGGCCACCACCTCCGCCGGATTCTTTTTTAACAGGGAGTGAATGTGGTAGTCTGTGTAGAGATATTACGGTACCTGGTAATGCTGGAACACCATTGGTAGATATTGTATGTTTCCTATTGGTCAAGCTGTATGGTAGCTCCGCCCTGCAAGGCGGGGTATAAAAGCCCGTGCCGCCCCAGCAGCCTTCATTCTGTACCTGAGCTGCTGGGGGAAACATCTAGCTTATTAAAGCCTTCAGTTGGACTACAACCTCGCTTTTGTGGTCATTGATCGTGCATCACCCCGGACGAAACGCATGCAGACATGGCGAGAACTACTCAAAACTCTCCAGACATGAGTAATTAATCACCTTTTATGGAATTGTCACTCAGTATGGAGAGAGGTTATGTGATTAGAATCGCCAATTTGAAATAATTTTAGTTACAAAACCCTCCTTGTTTTGGAGGAATCAGGAAAAATAGCATCTGAAAATAAACAATAGCAGCATCCAAAGGCCATACTGTGGATAGCAGGCAGAGAAACTTTAAAGGAGACTTCAAATTCCAAAGTAGTATTTCTGGGAAAAACCCACGGTCTACAGCTTAGAAACCCGCACAGCCGCAAGCAACAATGAAGGACCAGGGCAGATGCAGCCACTATCACAGAATCACAGAATTGTTACAACGCAGTCGGAGGCCATTTGGCCCATCAGGTCAACACTAGCTCTCCAAACGAGCATCATGACTTGGTGCTATTCTCCTGCTTTTTCCCTGTACCCCTGCACATTGTTTATATTCAAATAATCATCTCTCTAGTGCCCTCTTGAATGTCTTGGTTGAACTTGCCTCCTCCACACTTCCAGGTAGGGCAATCTCGACCCGAACCACTCATTGTGTGAAAACGTTTTTTTCACGTCACAATCGCTCCTTTTGGAAAATATTTTAAATCATTATTGATCCTTTTACGAGTGGGAACAGTTTTTCCCAATCTATTCTGTCAGCCCCATCATGATTTTAAATATCCCTATCACATCTCCTCCTAGTTTCCTTCTCTCCATTGAGAACAGTCCCAACCACTCGAATTTATCCTCATAATTAAAGTTTCTCATCCTTGGAACCATTCTTGTAAACCTCTTCTGCACTCTCTCCAATGCGTTCAAATCATTCCTATAGTGTGGTGCACAGAACTGTACACAATATTCCAGCTGAGATCAAACTAGTCCCTTGTAAAAATTCAGAATAACCTTCTTGCTCTTGTGCTCTATGCCCCTGATGCTCGATCAATAACTCCAGAAGTGAGATTGGAGACAATTGAAGGCTTTATTACACTAGATGTTTCCCCCAGCAGCGCGGGTACAGAAGGCAGCTGCTGGGGAGACACGGGCTCTTATACTCCGCCTTACTGGGCGGAACCAGCAGGCAGGCTTAACCAATGAAAACAGTATCTCCTACACCAATGGTCTTACAGCATTACAGGGTACCGTAATACCTCTAATACCGACTACCACATTCACCCCCTGATAAAAAAAGAGTCCAGTGGGGGTGGTGGCCTCGCATTACACAGTGGTAGAGGTTAAGGTTATGGAGGTACCCGGTATACATCAGTACAGTGGTTTTGCCTCGTTACATCGCAACTATTTACAAAATTTATTTACAGTTCAGAATGAAGCAATTAGTCGATCGGGGGCCTTGGCCCTCCTCTGCGATCGTCGTAGCTTCAGTGGTGATGCAGGCGCCAGCTCGGGCATCTGTGGCTCCGGGAGAATGACTTTGGCTTCTTTGGCAGCTTCATCACCCCTAGATGGGACTGGTGGGAGGACCGATCCACCTGGAAGGAGGTGGCTGTGGGGTGCGCCGGTGGGAGGGAGGGTGGGATTGGTGGTGGGGGGGTGTTTGGGGATCCAGCCAGCGCCAGGTCCCGTAGGGAGACCGTATCCTGTCGCCACATAGGCGTATTGAGGGTTAGCGTGGAGGAGATGGACCCTCTCGACCAATGGGTCCGACTTGTGCGCCCGCATGTGTTTGCAGAGCAGGATGGGTCCAGGAGCTGCCAGCCAGGTTGAGAGCGAGGTCCCGGAAGAGGACTTCTTAGGGAAGACAAGGAGACGTTTGTGGGTTGTTTGATTGGTCGTGGTACACAGCAGTGACCGGATGGAGTGGAGGGCATCCGGGAGGACCTCCTGCCAGTAGGGGACTGGGAGATTCCTGGACCGTAGGGCCAGTAGGATGGTCTTCCAGACCCTTCTGTTCTCCCTCTCTACCTGTCCGTTTCTCCGGGGGTTGTAACTGGTCGTCCTGCTCGAGGCAATGCCCTTGCTGAGCAGGAATTGACGCAGTTCGTCGCTCATAAAGGAGGACTCCCTATCGCTGTGTATGTAGGCGGGGAAACCGAACAGCGTAAAGATACTGTGGAGGGCTTTTATGACGGTGGCTGTGGTCATGTCAGGGCAGGGAATGGCGAATGGGAACCGGGAGTACTCGTCAATCACGTTCAGAAAGTACGTGTTGCGGTCGGTGGAGGGGAGGGGCCCTTTGAAGTCCATACTGAGGCGTTCAAAGGGATGGGAAGTCTTTATCAGGTGCGCTCTCTCTGGCCTGTAGAAGTGCGGCTTGCACTCCGCGCAGATTTGGCAATTCCTGGTGGCTGTCCTGACCTCCTCGATGGAGTAGGGCAGGTTGCGGGTTTTAATGAAATGGAAGAATCGAGTGACCCCCGGGTGGCAGAGGTCCTCGTGGAGGGCTCGGAGGCGGTCCACTTGTGCGTTGGCACATGTGCCGTGGGATAGGGCATCAGGAGGCTCGTTTAGCTTCCCGGGACGATATAAGATCACATAGTTGTAGGTGGAGAGTTCGATCCTCCACCGTAAGATCTTGTCGTTCTTTATCTTGCCCCACTGTGCATTATCGAACATGAAGGCCACCGACCGTTGGTCAGTGAGGAGAGAGAATCTCCTGCCGGCCAGGTAATGCCTCCAATGCCGCACAACTTCTACTATGGCCTGGGCCTCCTTTTCAACTGAGGAATGGTGAATTTCTGAAGCATGGAGGGTGTGTGAGAAGAAGGCCACGGGTCTGCCCGCTTGGTTGAGGGTGGCCGCCAGAGCTACGTCGGACGCGTCGCTCTCGACTTGGAAGGGAGGGACTTGTCGATGGCGTGCATTGTGGCCTTTCCGATGTCCGCTTTGATGCGGCTGAAGGCCTAGCGGGCCTCTGTCGACAGGGGAAAAACCGTGGATTGGATTAGTGGGCAGGCCTTGTCCGCATAGTTGGGGGACCCCCTGGGCATAATAAGAGAAAAATCCCAGGCAGCGTTTCAGGGCCTTGGAGCAGTGAGGGAGGGGGAACTCCATGAGGGGGCGCATGCGTTCAGGGTCTGGGCCTATAACTTCCATCATGCACTACGTAGCAGAGGATGGCTAGACGGGCGGTGCTGAACACGCATTTATCCATATTATATGTGAGATTAAGGATTTTTGCGGTATGGAGCAATGTTTTGAGGTTTGTGTCGTCGTCCTGCTGGTCGTGGCCGCAGATGGTGACGTTATCGAGGTACGGAAACGTGGCCCGCAAACCGTACCGGTCAACCATTCAGTCCATCTCTCGAGACTCCATTAGTGACACCGAAGGGAACCCTTAGGAAGTAGTAGAGCCGCCCATCTGCTTCGAAAGCAGTGTATTTGCGGTCGCTAGGGCGGATGGGGAGCTGGTGGTAGGCAGACTTTAGATCCACCGTGGGAAAGACCTTGGGCGCGATTCTCCACTCCCACGCTGGTTGGGAGAATCGCCTGGGCTGCCAAAATTTCCGGGGACGCCGGTCCGCACCCTCACGCGATTCTCCCAAGCGGTGGGAACGGCCCGGTCGAGTTTCGCGGTGTCTCCGGCGATTCTCCGGCACCCCCGCTATTCTCAGGCCCGGATGGGCCGAGCGGCCAGGCAAAAACGGCGGGTTCCCCCTGGCGCCGTCCACACCTGGTTGCTGCAGTCGTGGGCGGTGCGTGAACGCTGGGGGGGGGGCGGCCTGTGGGGGGGCGAGGGGGGATCCTGCACCGGGCTTCACCTGGAATATGGGGTGGCCCGCGATCGGTGCCCACCGATCACCGGGCCGTCCTCTCTGAAGGAGGACCTCCTTCCTTCCGCGGCCCCGCAAGATCCTTCCCCCATCTTCTTGCGGGGCGGACTTAGAGAGGACGGCAACCACGCATGCGCGGGTTGGCGCCGGCCAACCTGCGCATGCGCGGATGACGTCCGTTATGCGGCGCCGGCCACGTCACCTATGTGGCGCCGCTTTTACACGGGCGACAAGGCCTGGCGCATGTAGATGACGCGGCCCCGATACTGGCCCATTGTCAGGGCCTGAATTGGTCGGGCCGTTCCGCGCCGTCGTGAACTTCGATGGCATTCACGACGGCGCGGCCACTTCGGCGTGGGAGTGGAGAATCCCACCCCTTGTATTGTGCGATCCTGTTGACCAGATTGGATATGCGGGGGAGAGGGTACGCGTCCAGCTGCGTATACCTGTTGATGGTCTGGCTATAATCGATGACCATCCTATGCTCCTCCCCGGTCTTTACAACCACTACTTGAGCTCTCCAGGGACTGTTGCTAGCCTCAATGACACCTTCCCTCAGTAATCGCTGGACCTCCGACCTAATAAAGGTCCAGTCCTGGGCGCTGTACCGTCTGCTCCTGGTGGCGTTGGGTTTGCAATCCGGGGTGAGGTTCGCAAACAGGGAAGGCGGATCGACCTTGAGGGTCGCGAGGCTGCAGACAGTGAGGGGGGGTATAGGGCCGTCAAATTTAAAGGTTAAGCTTTGGAGGTTGCATTGAAAATCTAACCCTAGGAGTGTGGCAGCGCAGAGGTGGGGAAGGATGTAGAGCCGGTAATTTTTAAACTCCCTTCCCTGGACCGTGAGATTCACTATGCAGAACCCCTTGATCTCCACTGAATGAGACCTGGAGGCCAGGGAGATTTTTTGGTTAACTGGGTGAACGGGGAGAGAACAGCGCCTTACCGTGTTGGGGTGTATGAAGCTCTCCGTGCTCCCAGAGTTGATCAGACATGATGTTTCATGCCCATTGATGAGCACGGTCGTTGTTGCAGTCGAGAGTGTTCGGGGCCGAGACTGGTCCAGGGTCACCGAGGCTAGTCGTGGCAGAAGTTCTCCTCGGCCGGTGTGTGGTCATCCGAGTCGGGGTCCTGAGAGTCCAGCCAAGATGGTGGCGCCCACTGGTTGCACATGGCTGGGGGTGCACAAGATGGCGGCACCCATCCATCACACGTGGTGTCCAATAGACAAGATGGCGGCGCCCGGAGGCCACACGTGGCCATGAATGAGGAAGATGGCGGCGCCCGCTGGCCGCACGTGGCCAGTGGAGAGGGTTGTGGTGGCGGTCCCGATTTGCCTCCGGAGACCGCAGCGACCGCCTGGGCCTGGCATACCGCCACAAAGTGGCCCTTTTTGCCGCATCCTTTGCAGAGGGATGAGCGGGCCGGACAGCGCTGTCGGGGGTGCTTGGCTTGCCCGCACAAATAGCAGCGGGGCCCCCCGGGGCTGCCTGGCAGTCTCGCAGCACAAACTTGTGGGGGGTTGGGGGATGCATCGGAGTCGGTCGCGGGGGGGGTTCTACGCTGCCCAAGGGGCTGCCGCACGGTCGGGGACAGAAGCGTGGGCGTTTCGGGGGGCCACATTCAGGAAGCGGCAAGGGCCCGTGCCTCCTTGAGGTTTAGTGTCTCTTTCTCCAGCAATCGCTGGCGGATTTGGGAGGACAGCATACCTGCAACAAATGTGTCCTGGATCAAAAGTTCTGTGTGGTCGCTGGCCGAAACTTGCGGGCAGTTACAGTTCCTCCCCAACACCAGGAGCACACGGTAGAACTCCTCCAGCGATCCCCCAGGGATTTGTCGCCTCGTCGCTAGTAGATGTCGGGCGTAGACCTGGTTTACAGGGTGAATATAGTGTCCTTTCAGCAGATTCATTGCGGCCTCGAAATCGTCCGCGTCCTCGATGAGAGTGTAGATCTCTGGGCTCACCCTCGAGTGCAGAACTTGCATTTTCTGGTCCTCCGTTGGTGTAATTGTGGCTGTCCTGAGATATCTATTGAAGCACGCCAGCCAGTGCTTGAAGGCTGCCGCGTAGTTTGCCGCGTGGGGGCTGAGTTGCAGACACTCCGGCTTGATTTGGAGCTCCATTTTTAAAAATCTAGTGTAATAAATTGATGTTTGATCAATAACTCCAGAAGCAAGATTGGAGACAATTGAATGCTTTATTACACTAGATGTTTCCCCCAGCAGCGCGGGTACAGAAGGCAGCTGCTGGGGAGACACAGGCTCTTATACTCCGCCTTACTGGGCGGAACCAGCAGGCAGGCTTAACCAATGAAAACAGTACCTCCTACACCAATGGTCTTACAGCATTACAGGGTACTGTAATACCTCTAATACCGACTACCACAGCCCCTATTAATAAAACCCAGAATACTATCTGCTTTCTTAATTGCCCTCTCCACCTGACCTGCCACCTTTAATTTTATATATATATACACCCATAAGACCATAAGACATAGGAGCAGAAGTAGGCCATTTGGCCCATTGAGTCTTCTCTGCCATTCAATGAGATTATGACTGATCTGATAGGATGGCGGGATTCTCCAATCGCCGACGCTAAAATCGAGTTCGGCGATCGGCCGGAGAATCCACCTTTATGCTGGAATCAGGGGCGGTGCTGTTTTTGCGATGCCCGCCCACTCAAAAGCCATCGGGACGGCCTCAGGACCTCACCTGAGGCCCTCCCCCAATGCTCCGCCCCCGCTGGGACGAGTCCCCAACGGCGTGAGGCGCGTGTCCTCACAACTTTCGGGGGCCTCGCGTGGCGGCTGCGGACTGTGTGCAGCGCCACCACAGTCGGGAGGCGAGCCGTTCCGCTGGCAGGGGGAGCTTCAGCGGGGGCTGGGGGACTGGTGGGGGTGGTCTGGGGGTGGTCCGTGGGTGGCGAAGGGGTTACAGGGGGACAGTTTTTGGCAGGCCGTGTTCGCGCGCGGCCATCGCCGTGTTGCACAGTGCAGCCACGGATCTGCCAATTCTGTGTCTATATCCACAGGTACAGTTCGGGGCTTTACGCTGCGTGGCTGCTAGCCCCCCACCGAGCGGAGGATCACTGCTTGGGCGGCGCCGACTTTCTGGCCGTAAGACCAGACCGATCTTGCGGACATACCTGCAAAATCAGAGATTCCAGCCTTCTAATCCTCAACTCCACTTTCCCACCTTAGCCCCATAACACTTGATTCCCTGCACTTGAATAACATCCTGTACCACAGTGCCAAGGTCAGTCAATTCATCCACTCTGCTGTCCACACTCTCATCCAAGCAAGCGTGAAAGAACCTCAAACATGTTGGACAATTGTAGAGGCTGACACTCCTGCCCTCTGGGTCCCCTTACCTGTCTCAGCTGCAGTCACATCCTCCTGTCCCTGCCAACGTTCCAAACCAAACGATTCTATCCTAAAAGGTGCGACCGCCTGCTGAAACAAAGCATCTAGGTAAGCCTCATCTGCCCTGAAGTGTCACAGTATCCACAACTCAGCCTCCAGCTCAGTAACTGAGCTGAAGCTCCTCAAGCCGCAGACACTTACTGCAAATGTGGTTGCCCTGGGTTACAGCATTGTCCATGGGCTCCCACATACTGCATCCTTGACACATCACCTGTCCTGCCATATTCATGAACTTTAATTAATTACTTAATTATTTTATTCAATTATTTATTTTATTACACTTGTCTGCATTGAACTTCATCTGCCACCTATCTGCCCACTGCACCAACACGTCTAGGTCCTTGTTAATTTCTACACTGTCCTTCCCACAGTTTACAATACTTCCAAGTTTTGTATCATCCGCAAACTTTGAAACTGTCCCCTGCACCCCAAGATCTACATCATTAATATATATCAGGAAGTCCTCCACTGGTGGCCATGAAGTGAATGACCACACATAAGGTGGTTCCAGCTTGGGGATTTGGTTTTTGGCCAATTTTGCCCATTTAACAGGTGCTCTTCAGGTGCAAAACTGGGTTATTTGGAGAATTTGGATTCCTCCTCCAGCGTGGGATGTCTGGAAGCTATAATGTGAGGAATATGTGGAGTAAGAGGCCCTCGTCTGACACAGAAAGCCCTGTGCTGCAGGAGGGGAGAAAATGGCAGAGGTGTCTGTGTCGTCACTGCCCTCTCAGTGGACAACTGAGAGGCTGGTGGAATTTCTGGCGGTGGAGTTTAGGGCGTAAAGGCAGGTGGTCATGGACAATCTGGCAAAGGTGACTGAGTCCATTCAGGTAGTTCTGGACAGGGTGGAACAATGGTTGGAGGTACAGGACTTGACGATTCGGGAGGGGGAGGAAACAGTCACAGACCAAAACAATCGCGTTGCCTCCTTGGAGGCAGAGGTGGCAATGTTGGTGGTGGGACAGAAGACATTGAAGGCCAAAGTCGACGACCTGGAGAATCGTTCCAGACGTCAAACTTTGAGGATCGTTGGGCTGTCGGAGGGCATAGAAGGTGCGAATGCCAAGGACTGCATGGCGAAGATGTTTGGGAAGCTGGTGGGAGAGGGGGCTCTTCGCAAACCCTCCCAAAGTCAACCGGGCCCATCAATCGTTGCGACAGAAGCCCAGATCTGAGGAGCCACCATGGACGATCATAGTCTGATTCCACAGGTATTTGGGGAAAGAAAATACCTGAGGTGGGCGAAGGAAATTCGTGAATGCAGATGGGAGGGCCACACCATCAGAAATTAGCAAGATGTTAGAGCAGAGCTGGCAAAAACGTGAGTGGGGTTCAGTAAGGCCAAGGCGACTCTTTATAAGAGCAAAGTGTGGTTTGGAGTGGTGTACCCGGCTCACCTGCGGGTCACGTTCGGAGACAGGGACCATTACTACAACACGCCGCAGAAAGCAAATGTCTTTGTAAAGAAACATGGACAGGGGGAAGTTTGAACGAAGTAGTTGGTTACACCTGAGTTGTGTTTTTATTTAGTTATCATGCTTTTTGTACTTTTCATGTTTCTGTTATGTCTTTAATCTTGTATCCAGGTTACTGGTTTTAGGTTTCTCATAGTATTGCTGGAAATGGTGAGGGGCGAGGGGGTGGGTGTGGGGATGTGTTTGTATAATGTTCAATATTAAATTTGGGTTTGGGCAGGAGGGATGGTTGCTAGTTTATTGTGTGTATACCTTTCACCAGGTGGGGATCACTGCTAGTAGGGATACTAGTTAATGGTAGCGAAGTCGCGGAGAGGGCCACAGCTGGTTATCAAGGTGGGGAGGTGTTCTTTGTTTCTTTTGCTCGTTAAGGTAACAAGCCAATGGGTGGTTGGGTTTTCTTTGGATGGAATCAGGGAGGGGAGGGGTGGGGGTTGGTGGGAATGGGGTAGGTTGTTTGTTTGCAGCTTGGGGGGTGGGATGGGGCAGGGAAGAGGAAGGGGGATAAGAACAAAGAACAAAGAAAATTTCAGCGCAGGAACAGGCCCTTCGGCCCTCCCAGCCTGCGCCGATCCAGATCCTTTATCTAAAGCTGTCTTCTATTTTCCAAGGATCTACTTCCCTCTGTTCCCCGCCCGTTCATATATCTGTCTAGATGCATCTTAAATTATGCTATTGTGCCCGCCTCTACCACCTCCACTGGCAAAGTGTTCCAGGCACCCACCACCCTCTGCGTAAAAAGCTTTCCACGAACATCTCCCTTAAACTTTCCCCCTCTCATCTTGAAATCATGACCCCTTGTAATTGACACCCCCACTCTTGGAAAAAGCTTGTTGCTATCCACCCTGTCCATACCTCTCATAATTTTGTAGACCTCAATCAGGTCCCCCCTCAACCTCCGTCTTTCCAACAAAAACAATCCTAATCTACTCAGCCTTTCTTCATAGCTAGCACCCTCCATACCAGGCAACATCCTGGTGAACCTCCTCTGCACCCTCTCTCAAGCATCCACATCCTTCTGGTAATGTGGCGACCAGAACGGCACGCAGTATTCCGAATGTGGCCTAACCAAAGTCCTATACAACTGTAACATGACCTGCCGACTCATGTATTCAATACCTCGTCCGATGAAGGCAAGCATGCTGTATGCCTTCTTGACCACTCTATCGACCTGCGTTACCACCTTCAGGGTACAATGGACCTGAATTCCCAGATCTCTCTATACATCAATTTTCCTCAGGACTCTTCCATTGACCGTATTAGATTAAATTAGATCTTGCAAAATGCATCACCTCGCATTTGCCTGGATTGAACTCCAACTGCCATTTCTCTGCCCAACTCTCCAATCTATCTATATTTTGCTGTATTCTCTGACAATCCTCCTCACTATCTGCAACTCCACCAATCTTAGTATCATCTGCAAACTTGCTAATCAGGCCATCTATACCTTCGTCCAGATCATTTATGTATATCACAAACAACAGTGTCCCTGTGGAACACCACTAGTCACCTTTCTCCATTTTGAGACACTCCCTTCCACCACTGCTCTCTGTCTCTTGTTGCTCAGCCAGTTCTTTGTCCATCTAGCTAGTACACCCTGAACCCCATACGACTTTACTTTTTCCATCAACCTGCCATGGGAAACTTTATCAAACGCCTTACTGAAGTCCATGTATATGACATCTACAGCCCTTCCCTCATCAATTAACTTTGTCACTTCCTCAAAGAATTCTATTAGGTTTGTAAGACATGACCTTCCCTGCACAAAACCATGCTTCCTATCACTGATATTTTCTTCCAAATGTGAATAGATCCTATCCCTCAGTATCTTCTCCAACAGTTTGTCTACCACTGACGTCAAGCTCACAGGTCTATAATTCCCTGGATTATCCCTGCTACCCTTCTTAAACAAAGGGACAACATTAGCAATTCTCCAGTCCTCCGGGACCTCACCCGTGCTCAAGGATGCTACAAAGATATCTGTTAAGGCCCCAGCTATTTTGTCCCTTGCTTCCCTCAGTAACCTGGGATAGATCCCATCCGGACCTGGGGACCTGTCCACCTTAATGCCTTTTAGAATACCCAAAACTTCCCCCTTCCTTATGCCGACTTGACCTAGAGTATTTAAACATCCATCCCTAGCCTCAACATCCGTCTTGTCCCTCTCCTTGGTGAATACCGAGGCAAAGTACTCATTAAGAATCTCACCCATTTCCTCTGACTCCACGCATAAATTCCCTCTTTTGTCTTTGAGTGGGCCAATCCTTTCCCTAGTTACCCTCTTGCTCCTTATATACGAATAAAAGGCTTTGGGATTTTCCTTAACCCTGTTAGCCAAATATATTTCATGACCCCTTTTAGCCCTCTTTATTGCGCGTTTGAGATTTGTCCTACTTTCCAGATATTCCTCCAAAGCTTCATCAGATTTAAGTCGCCTAGATCTTATGTATGCTTCCTTTTTAATCTTAGCTAGTCTCACAATTCCACCCGTCATCCATGGTTCCCTAATCTTGCCATTTCTATCCCTCATTTTCACAGGGACATGTCTGTCCTGCACTCGAATCAACCTTTCCTTAAAAGACTCCCACATTTCAAATGTGGATTTACCCAATCAACCCAATCAATTCCCTAGCTCCTGCCAAATTTTGTTATACTTGGCCTGTCCCCAATTTAGCACTCTTCCTTTAGGACCACTCTCGTCTTTGTCCATGAGTATTCTAAAACTTACGGAATTGTGATCGCTATTCCCAAAGTAATCACCGACTGAAACTTCAACCACTAGGCCGGGATCATTCCCCAATACCAGGTCCAGTGTGGCCCCTTCCCGAGTTGGACTATTTACATACTGCTCTAAAAAACTCTCCTGGATGCTCCTTACAAATTCTGCTCCATCTACGCCTCCAACACTACTTGAGTCCCATTCAATGTTGGAGAAGTTAAAATCTCCCATCACGACCACCCTATTGCTCCTACATTTTTCTATAATCTGTCTACATATTTGTATCTCTACTTCACGCTTGCTTTTGGGAGGCCTGTAGTAAAGTCCCAACAATGTTACTGCACACTTCCTATTTCTCAGTTCTACCCATATTGCCTCAGTGCTCGAATCCTCCATCGTGCCTGACCAGTAATCCAACTCCTCCACCCCTATTACCTCCCTCTCTGTCGCTCCTGAAGCATCGGTACCCTGGATTTTTAGTTGCCAATCTTGCCCTTCCCTCAACCAAGTCTCAGTAATGGGTTGGGGGAGGGGAGATTGCTGTCGATGAAGGTTTCTTTGTTGAGATATTGGTTTGAGGGGGATGGTGGTGTCCATCTTGAGTGGACCTGGAGCTGAGGTAAGGTCCCTGTCAGATTTCTTTGCGGTTGAGGAATGGCTGATCGTAGTGGGAGGGATGGGGGGGGGGGGGGGGGGAGGGGGTATCCAGAGACCCCCAATAAGGCTCGTTATATTAATGTAAGGGGGTTAAGTGGGCCAGTTAAAAGGTTTCCCATGTTTGCCCACATAAAGAGTTTGAAGGCAGATGTGGATTTCTTGCAGGAGTCACATCTGAAAGTTAGAGCTCAAACAAGGCTGAGGGAGCGGTAGGTGGGGCAAGTGATCCACTCGAGCTTTGATGCGAGGACGAAGGGGACCGAGATGCTGATCAATAGGAGGGTGGCCTTTTCGGTGGCTAATATTTTGGTGTATTCAAGAGGAGATATTTCAATGTGAGCGGGGTGTTGATGGGTGCTCTGGTGGTCTTGGTAATGTATAGGCTCTCAACTGGGAGGATACGGACTTTATCAAGAGGGTGTTGGTGGCTATCCCTGACCTGGACTCACATCATGGGGGGTGGGGGGGTACTTTAATTACGTGCTTGATCCCAGACTAGATAGGGCATGCCCCAAGTCCCTTTCGACATCGGGAGTGGCAATCGAGCTACTGGTGTGTTTTTTAAAATATGGTGAGAAAGCGAGCCGTTTATTGGCTCAGCAGCTGTGGCGGCAAGTGGCCTTTCAGGGGGTAGCACAGGTTGGGGGGGGGGGGGATTTGGTTTCTGCTCCAGGAAAGATCAATGGGGCATTTGGGAGACCTTTTACTGGGGGCTATACAAGGCTGAGCCTCCGAAGGAAGACTCGACTATGGTACAGTTTCTGGAAGGGTTGGTTTTCATGGAGAGGAGAGGGAAAGAGGGCAGGATGGAGACGCCACTCGGGCTGGAGGAAATTCTGAAATATATTTTGCGCAATGCAGTCAGGAAGGCACCGTGCACGGATGGATTCCCTGTGGAATTTAATACAAATTTTGCGACAGAGTTGGGGCCACACCTGTTGGACATGTTTAACGATTCTCTGACCCAGTGGGTGTTGTTGGCAACACTGGTGCAGGCATCAATCTCCGTAATCCTGAGAAAGGATTTAGATCCTGGGGGTGTGGGTCATATAGGCTCTTAGGTCTGTTGAACGCTGACGCAAGGTTGCTGGTGAAGGTGTTGGCTACTCGTTTGGAGGGGATTTGTTAAGGTCGGCCGACATTAGAAGACTCCTGATTGTGGCACTGTCGCCCTCATCGGAGACCGAAGCAGAGGTGATCATCTCTATGGATGCGGAGAAAGCGTTCAACCAGGTGGAGCAGCGGTACCTTTTTGAGGTACTGAGGTGGTTTGGTTTTGGGCCTAAATTCATTTTGTGGATTCAGCTTTTGTATCGGGGTCCCCACTGCAAGCGTTTGAACCAATGCACTAAATTCAGGGTACTTTCGGTTGTATAGGGATACAAAACAGGGATGTCCCATTACTGTTTGCCTTGACAATCGAGCCATTTGCTATTGCACTGAGGTTGTTGGCCGGATGGAAGGGCATAGAGAGGGGAGGTAGGGAGCATATGGTGTCCTTGCACGCCGACGACTTATTGTTGTATATTACGGATTCTCTCGCAAATGTAGGGAAGATAATGGAGATATTTAGAAAGTTTGGCTCCTTCTCAGGATAAATATTGAACGTGGGCAGGAGTGTGGTTTCTCCGGTGAACCCTTTGGGGCAGGGAGCTGATCTGGAGGAGTTAGGAGGGGTTATTGGGTTACGGGGATAGGGTGGAAGGGAAGGCTTCAGTGGGTCAGTGCAGACTCGATGGGCTGAATGGCCTCCTTCTGCACTGTATGTTCTGTGTTCTAAGTTCCATGGAGAGGCTACCGCTTCAGCTGGCCAGGACTAGTTTTAGGTTCTTGGGGATGTGGGTGGCTCATGATTGGGCCTTGTCGCACAAGTTGTGTGGTGTTCTTTGTGTTACTTATGTGGGATGGATTGCATAGTGTTCCACAAAGACCACAGTGTAGCTTTTACTTGAACAAAGCTATGATTTTATTTGCAATACTAAGCTGGGTTTCGACACTTAGTCCTTTTATAATTCCGAATTGATCAATAACATCTAACTACACTCCTCTACTGCTGATCTCACTCACTGGTATAACTATAATCTAACCTTCTCACACTAACTGCTCTGATGGTCTTCTCTAGCTGTCTCCTGCTTACTCCTCCCCTAAAGTCTAGTATCACTGCTTTATATAGTAGTATTTGCAGCTCCCTCTAGTGGCTATTCATGGCACTACATTAACCCTTGCCATGCTGATAGTTATGATAATACCACAAGTTGAACCTGGCCAGTCTAGTAGAGGGGGTGAAGGCGGACATGAAGAAATGGGCTGCCTCCCGTTATCATTGGCGGGAACGATTCAGACGGTTAAAATGAACTCTCGTCCAAGGTCCTTATTTCTGTTTCACTGTCTTGCAATATTTCTGCCTCAGTCGTTTTTTAGTAGAATTAACAAGCTCATTTCGAGCTTTGTGTGCGCGGGTAAGATTCTAAGGGAGGGGGGGGCAGAAGGGTAGACAGTCGGAGGGGTTGGTATTACCTAATTTGATTGAGAAAGTGGGGAGTGGGTCGTGGATTCGGGGTCGGTTTGGGGTCAGATGGAGAAAGTTTCCTGTATAGGTCCGAGTTTGAGGGCACTAGTTAATGCTTGTCCTCCATTCTCTCCAGCCATGTATTCCATGAGCCCAGTGGTCATGACTTCTCTGAGAATATGCAACCAATTCAGACAGCACTTTGAACTGGAGTCAATGTTTTTAGGTATTTGCAGCTATGGAACTTTGTGCAGAAGGAACTCTCTTCATTTCCTCAGTTGCCAGTGTCCTCTCTTATTGATAAGGTGCTGTCCCTTAACGAGATAGGGGAAAGGAGGATATTAGGGGTGGGATTCTCTGTTTCTGAGACTAAAGGCTGAGTTCTCTGCTGTCGACATTCTCCGTTTTGCTGGCAGCCCGGGAGTTTCACATGACCAGGGCATAGATGAGTGGTTCTTTCTGGGGATAAAGAGTCGATGTGAGAGTTGTTCAAGGGGGCCGGCGAACCACTCGTATGTGTTTTGGTCCTGCCCTAAGCTGGTCAATTTCTGGGTTTCCTTCTCTGAAACAATGTCAGAGATTTTGGGAGTTAGAGTAGAGCCGTGCCCAGTGGTTGCGATCTTTGGAGAGTTGGGACTTGCCAGGGCTGCAGGAGGGGGAGAAGGCTGATGTCTTGGCCTTCGCCTCTCTGATAGCCCGGAGGCGGGTTTTGCTCGGATGGAGGGCATCGGTGCTGCCTAAGGCGATGGCATGGCTGGTGGAATTGGCGCAATTCCTGCACTTGGAAAAAATTAAGTGCGCCATTCGGGGATCGGAGGAGGGGTTCTATTTGAGATAGATGCCGTTCATTACCTTCTTTAATGAGCTGGTTGTTGTCGGCAAATGGGGAATGGGTGGTTAGGTGGGGAGGACGGAGGTTTCTGGATAAAGAAGGGAAAGGTGGAGCTGGATTGTGGTGTAGTTTTATAAAAATTGTTTAAATCTGTTTGTCCTTTTTGTATGTTGTAAAATTGAATCTTTCTTGAATAAATATATTTTAAAATTATACATAATAATAATCTTTATTAGCGTTACAAGTAGGCTTACATTAACACAGCAATGAAGTTACTGTGAAAATCTCCTAGTCGCCACACTCCGGCGCCTGATTGGGTCCACGGAAGAAGAATTCAGAATGTCCAATTCACCTAACAGCACGTCTTTCGGGACATGTGGGAGTAAACCGGAGCGCCCGGAGGAAACCCGCGCAGACACAGGGAGAATGTGCAGACTCCGCACAGAGAGTGACTTATTGTATATATAAGTATATATATAGGGCAAGCAAAGGTCCCAATACCGATTCCTGGGGAACAACACAAACCTCCCTCCAGCCCGAAAACTATCCACTGACCTTTACTCTCGGCTTCCTATTATTGAGCCAAGAGTGGCAAGCTATTGGGGCTTTAAAAAAAAATAGGAACTGAAAACCAGCTGGAAACTTTTGCAACTGCCCAAGGTCTGAAACAGCCCTTCCTGTTCTGTCAGTTCATGATGATTGAGGCGAAAGGCCACATGTCAGACTAAAACCAGTCACAGGAACCTGGGCCGTTTTGAAAGCTCGGATGGAGTTTTCTGCCTGCAGCTCCTGCAATAGAGGCACAGAGCAACAACATCAAGGATGCCAACACTTCCATGGTGTTACGACCATAAGACCATAAGACATAGGAGCCATTAAGTAAGGAAGTAAGGCCATTCGGCCCATCGAGTCCACTCCACCATTCAATCATGGCTGATATCAACTCCATTTACCCGCTCTCACTCCATAGCCCTTAATTCCTCGAGAAATCAAGAATTTATCAACTTCTGTCTTAAAGACACTCAACGTCCCGGCCTCCACCGCCCTCTGTGGCAATGTATTCCACAGACCCACCACTCTCTGGCTGAAGAAATTTCTCCTCATCTCTGTTCTAAAGTGACTCCCTTGTATTCTAAGGCTGTGCCCCCGGGTCCTAGTCTCCCCTGCTAATGGAAACAACTTCCCTACATCCACCCTATCTAAGCCATTCATTATCTTGTAAGTTTTTATTAGATCTCCCCTCAACCTCCTAAACTCCAATGAAGATAATCCCAGGATCCTCAGACGTTCATCGTATGTTAGGCCTACCATTCCTGGGATCATCCGTGTGAATCTCCGCTGGACCCGCTCCAATGCCAGTCTGTCCTTCCTGAGGTGTGGGGCCCAAAATTGCTCACAGTATTCTAAATGGGGCCTAACTAATGCTTTACAAAGCTTCAGAAGTACATCCCTGCTTTTATATTCCAAGCCTCTTGAGATAAATGACAACATTGCATTTGCTTTCTTAATTACGGACTCAACCTGCAAGTTTACCTTTAGAGAATCCTGGACTAGGACTCCCAAGTCCCTTTGCACTTCAGCATAATGAATTTTGTCACCGAAAAGAAATACATGCCTGTTTTTTGTTTAAAAACCCTAAAGTTTAATCCTCATTGTTTTCTCGTTCCTTGCTTCAGCAGATACCTTAAATCAGATTATGTATTTTCTCTCGCTTATCTTTAATTAGTGCATACGTCAGTCTGTCAGGGTTCAGTTTATAATTTTAATGAGAAAATATGATTCTGCAAAAGGAGAGCAATGACCTTTAAAAAGGGAACATTTCATTCCCTTTTAGCCAGCACAGAAAACAGCTTCATTAACATTTCCTAGTTTACAAAATTAAAATCAGTGTATAAGCTATTTAACGCTGTTGTAGCCCCCAAGAGACACAGAGCAGTGCTCTCTGTTGTTGTATGGCTTTACTTTGCGCCAGAAATAAAACATCTTTGCCTCACCTTTTTGGTACTCCTCGTGACCACAATACTGGCGACAATGACATAATAGAACTACAGGTGGCGATGCTGGGCATCCAGACCACGACTGCATTCTCAGTATAGAGGAGTGAGGTTAGCGCTGATTTAAAAATGCCGCTCTTCTGGAGGCTCAATGCTTTTTAAAAAATATATATATTTATTCAAATTTTTCACCAAATTTTCAACAAAACTCCCCCCCAACAAGAAAAAGAAACAAAAACACAACAAGCAGAAATTATACATTGGATTTCCCCCAAATACAGTAACCCCCCCATATAACAGTAGAAAACACAAATAGGGGGAAAAAACCACTTTAACCCAAACGCGTTCACCACCTTGGACATAGTCCTCGCAAAGCCCCTCCAAAACCCATCCAGCGCCGGGCACAACCAGAACATATGGACGTTATTTGCTGGGCTCCCCGAGCACCTCCCACATCTGTCCTCCACCCCAAAGAACCTACTCAACCTGGCCCCTGTCATATGCGCTCTGTGAGTAACTTGAAACTGTATTAGGCTGAGCCTGGCGCAAGAGGAGGAAGAATTAACCCTACTCAGGGCATCAGCCCACAGACCCTCATCTATCTCCTCCCCAAGCGCCTCCTCCCACTTGCCCTTTAACTCCTCCACCGAGGCCTCCTCCTCTTCCCGCGCTTTCCTTCTGAGCCGGCCCCGCCCCCTCTGGCGCAGGTCCTTTTTTGCTGCCTTACCCCAACTCCCCCTCCCCGGGCCTCCACCCCCCCCCCCCATCTTCCTCCGCGGGCCCTGCCCCTCCAACACCGACGGCCACACTCTCCCACAGCCCCCACATCAAATCCATTCACCCATCCCCATCCAGCACAAAAACAAAAAGAACATTCCCCAAACGCAGTAAACACCCCCCCCACGTCAAACCCTCAGTTTGTGTCCAACTTTTCAGACTGGATAAAGTTCCATGCCTCATCAGGCGTCTCAAAATAGTGGTGCCGATCTTGGCACGTGACCCACAATCGCGCTGGCTGCAGCATCCCGAACTTCACCCCATTCCGATGGAGAACCGCCTTGGCCCGGTTAAAACCAGCCCTCTTCTTAGCCACCTCCGCATTCCAGTCCTGGTAGATTTGGATGTCTGTGTTCTCGCACCTGCTGCTCCCTTCTTTTTTGGCCCATCTCAGGACACACTCTCTGTCCATAAAGCGGTGGAACCTCACCACTACAGCCCTTCGCGGCTCATTGGCTTTGGATCTCGTTGCCAGGACCCGATGAGCCCCATCCAGCTCCAGGGGCCTCGGGAAAGCTCCCGCCCCCATCAGCAAATTGAGCATCGTGCTCATATATGCCCCGGCACCAGGCCCCTCCACTCCTTCTGGGAGACCCAGAATCCGAAGATTTTTCCTCCTCGACCTAATCTCCAGGTCCTCAAATTTTTCCTGCCACCTCTTGTGTAGCGCCTCGTGCGCCTCCACATTCACCGCCAGGCCCAAGATCTCATCCTCGTTATCCGAGGCATTTTGCCGCACCTCCCGGTTCGCCACCCCTTGGGCCTTCTGGGTCTCCACAAGTTTCTCAATCGCCGCCTTCATTGGCGCCAGCATTTCTGTCTTCAGCTCCGCAAAGCAGCGTTTAAGGAACTCCTGCTGCTCCTGCGACCACTGCGCCCACGCTGCTTGGTCTCCGCCCGCCGCCATCTTGCTTCTCCTCCCTCGCACTTTCCGCTGCCCCAGAATCACTTTCTTAACCGCTCCACTCCTGGTCCAATTCATACAGTGACGGGGGAACCCTGCTGTCACCTTCCCACACTGGGAACCGTCGAACAATTGCCGTTTTGGCCCCTCTAAAGAGGCCAAAAGTCCATTCCTGGCGGGAGCTGCCGAACGTGCGACCTACCTCGGCATAGCCGCAACCGGAAGTCAGGCTCGATGCTTTTGACACGAGCATAGAAGACTGGGTTCAGTACCCTGAACGAAGGCATGACTTTTTCGGGGCAAATGCCATTATAGGGGACGACTGCCAGAAGGTGATTCTCCTGACCGCCTGTGGGGGCCCCCATTTTTAGCATCAAAAAAGCACCTAACCTACCCAACGTTCCCAAGCTCCAAGATGTTTGAGGAATTAGTGCCGCTCGTGGCGAGCCACTATGACCCCCAAATTGTTGGTCATTGTCCAAAGGTACCAAGAGAACCTCAGGAGAATCCGTTACTGAGTTTCTGGCAAGCTAGCTGAACACTGCAATTACGGGCCATCCCTATAGTAGATGCTGAGAGACCACCTTGTGTGCAGAGTTAACAACATGGCGACCCAGTGGAAATTACTGGCTGAACCATTTTTGGACCTGAAAAGGGCCATGGAGATCTCCCTCTCACAAGAGAACGTGGCGAAGGAGGCCTAGGAGCTCCAGGGCACGCCAGCGATGGAGGTAAATAGCATTGGACACCCTCCATTAGAAGAACGGCATCCCAGAAGAACAAAGCCCATGGAACACCCATACCTTGCGTGAGCAATGTCAGGGCCCGACTTGTTGGCCGAGGGGCTGCAGCCAGGCACGACATCGCCCCTGAAAGAGGACTCACAGAGGTTCTGCACTTATGGTTGGAGGAACTGCAGGGACCAGGAACGTTAAATCAACCAACAAGCGCTTATAATAGCAGTTACAACAGCTTAGGGGCTGGTTTAGCACAGTGGGCTAAACAGCTGGCTTGTAATGCAGAACAAGGCCAGCAGGGCGGGTTCAATTCCCGTACCGGTCTCCCCGAACAGGCGCCGGAATGTGGCGACTAGGGGCTTTTCACAGTAACTTCATTGAAGCCTACTTGTGACAATAAGCGATTATTATTATTATTATTATGGAAAATGACATGGGAGCTGTGGTCTCGGTGATAAGATGGCAGACGTTCCAAAATATCAGGATGGGAATCCAACGCTTAAGCCTGAGGGACACTAAGGTGCGTTTGGCAATGTACATGAGAGAGTTGTTGGCCATCGTGGGCATGATAATGACCCCAGTTACCTACAAACAGCAGTCCATATGGTTGCCATTGATAGTAGTACAGGGACACGGGCCTAGTCTGCTGGACCATGACTGGCTGCGGATGCTCCACTTGGACTGGCAGCAGATTTTCAGGATGGGCACCGAGACATTATTTGAGGTCTTAGGGAAATATCCAGAAGTCTTGCAGGGTGACCTGGGAAAGATAAAGCTTACCGTGGTCAAGATTTACGTAGGCCTTGAAGCCCAACCACGGTACATTAGGGCCCATCCAGTTCACTATGTCCAGAGGGTGGGTAGGAGAAGGGAGCGTCTCGGACATTTACAAGGAACTTATGAGGTCAGAGGAGACGCAGACCGAGGAACTGAAGCACATGTGGGAGGAGGAGCTGGGAGGAGATATAGAGGATGGTCTATGGGCGGACGCGTTGAGTAGAGTCAACGCGTCCACAACATGTGCCAGGCTTAGCCTGATACAATTTAAGGTTGTTCACCGGGCTCACATGACAGTGGCCCTGATGAGCAGATTCTTTGGTGTGGAAGACACATGTGCAAAATGTGCGGGAGGACCAGCGAACCATGTCAACATGTTCTGGGCATGTCCAAAGCTTAGGGGATTTTGGCAGGGGTTTGTAGATGTCATGTCCTCGGTGTTAAAAACAAGGGTGGAGTCCAGAGGTGGCAATTTTCGGGGTGTCGGATGATCCGGGAATCCAGGAGGAGAAAGAGGCAGACATTCTGGCCTATGCTTCCCTGATAGCCCGGAGACGGATACTATTAGCTTGGAGGGACTCAAAGCCCCCGAAGTCGGAGACCTGGCTATCGGACATGGCTAGCTTTCTCTGTTTGGAGAAAATGAAGTTCGCCTTGAGAGGGTCACTGTTAGGGTTCGCCCGGAGGTGACAACCGTTCGTCGACTTTTTCGTGGAAAATTAATCGTCAGCAAAAGGGGGGGGGGGGTTAGTTTAGCTTAGAGTAGGGGGTTAAGCTGGCAAGGTGGATACAGAACTGGCTAGGTCACAGAAGGCAGAGAGTAGCAATAGAAGGATGCTTTTCTAATTGGAGGGCTGTGACTAGTGGTGTTCCGCAGGGATCAGTGCTGGGACCTTTGCTGTTTGTAGTATATATAAATGATTTGGATGTCCTCTGTCCCCGTTATTGTTTGCACTGGCGATTGCGCCCCTGGCCATAGCATTGAGGGGTTCCAGGAAGTGGAGGGGAGTACTCAGGGGAGGAGAAGAACACCGGGTATCTCTGTATGCGGGTGATTTGTTGCTATATGTGGCGGACCCGGCGGAGGGGATGCCAGAGATAATGCGGATACTTGGGGAGTTTGGGGATTTTCCAGGGTATAAATTGAACATGGGGAAAAGTGAGTTGTTTGTGGTGCATCCATGGGAGCAGAGCAGAGAAATAGAGGATTTACCGTTGAGGAAGGTGACAAGGGACTTTCGGTATTTGGGGATCCAGATAGCCAAGAATTGGGGTACATTACATAGGCTTAATTTAACGGGGTTGGTGGAACAGATGGAGGAGGACTTTAAGAGATGGGACATGGTGTCCCTGTCACTGGCAGGGAGGGTGCAGGCGGTTAAAATGGTGGTCCTCCCGAGATTCCTTTTTGTGTTTCAGTGCCTCCCGGTGGTGGTCACGAAGGCTTTTTTCAAAAGAATCGAGAAAAGTATTATGAGTTTTGTGTGGGCCGGGAAGACCCCGAGAGTGAGGAGGGGATTTTGCAGCGTAGTAGGGACAGGGGGGGGATGGCACTACCGAGCCTAAGTGAGTACTACTGGGCCGCCAATATTTCAATGGTGTGTAAGTGAATGGGAGAAGAGGAGGGAACGGCGTGGAAGAGATTGGAGAGGGCGTCCTACAGTGGGACTAGCCTACAAGCCATTCGGCCCATCGATTGTGCCCCCATCGATTGTGCACAAGTGATTTATATTAATCATGATGCACTCCTGAACCCCTCCAAATTGTTTCTGAATCACCCATCATGAGCAGAGAAAATGATTTTAGAATGATTCCCATTTGGTGATATAATTTTCTTGTTTATATCTTACAGCTTCAAGCACTTCCTCTGATCCAGATTTACAATTCCCAACAATTCCCATTTCATCTCATTCATTTTTAAAAAAACTATTTTTTATTAAGGTTTTTTAACAACACAACTTTTTTCCCCTTACAAACAATCACCCCCCCCCCCCCGCCCCCCCCCCCCGTAACAAGATAGCGCAAATTCTCCCTGAGCAAGATATATACATGGCAAGATGGTATATTTACATAGCTTTATACACTGGCTCTTGGCCGCGCGTACCGTTTCCCCCCACCCTCCATGCTATCTCCCGCTCGTCCATCCCCTCAAACAGTCTCTCGTTCCCCCCCCCCCCCCCCCCAGGGTTGCTGCTGCTGCTGAACAACCTTCTTCTAACGCTCCGCGAGATATTCTAGGAACGGTTGCCACTGCCTGTAGAACCCCTGTGCAGACCCTCTCAAAGCAAACTTAATATTCTCCAATTTTATGAACCCCGCCATGTCGTTAATCCAGGCCTCCAGGCTAGGGGGCTTCGCCACCTTCCACAATAGCAAGACCCTTCGCCGGGCTACTAGGGACGCAAAGGCCAGAATTCCAGCCTCTTTCACCTCCTGCACTCCCGGCTCATCCACCACTCCAAATATTGCTAGCCCCCAGCTTGGCTTGACCTGGACTTTCACCACCTGGGATATTACTCCCGCCACTCCTCTCCAGAACCCCTCCAATGCCGGGCATGACCAAAACATATAGACATGGTTCGCCTGGCTCCCTGAACATCTTTCACATCTATCCTCTACCCCAAAGAACCTACTCAGCCTCGCCCTCGTCAGATGCGCTCTGTGAACGACCTTAAATTGTATCAGACTGAGCCTGGCACACGAGGAGGAGGTATTAACCCTACCCAGGGCGTCGGCCCATTGCCCTTCCTCAATCTCCTCCCCCAGCTCCTCCTCCCATTTACCTTTCAGTTCTTCTACTAGCGCTTCCCCCTCTTCTTTCATCTCTTGGTATATTTCCGACACCTTGCCCTCCCCGACCCATACCCCCGAGATCACCCTATCTTGAACTTCTTGTGCCGGGAGCAACGGAAATTCCCTCACCTGTCGCCTCACAAAAGCCCTCACCTGCATATATCTAAATGCATTTCCCGGGGGTAACTCAAATTTCTCCTCCAGTGCCCCCAGGCTCGCAAATGTCCCGTCAATGAACAGGTCCCCCATTCTTCTTATCCCCGCCCGATGCCAGCCTTGGAACCCCCCGTCCATCTTCCCCAGGACAAACCGGTGGTTACCCCTGATCGGGGACCACACCGATGCTCCCATTGCACCCTGTGTCTTCACCACTGGCCCCAGATCTTTAGTGTTGCTGCCACCATCGGGCTTGTGGTGTATTTTGTCGGTGAGAGCGGCAGCAGTGCCGTTACCAACGCCCCCAGGTTCGTTCCTTTACAGGACGCCATCTCCATCCTCTTCCATGCCGCCCCCTCTCCCTCCATAACCCACTTACGGACCATCGCCACATTTGCTGCCCAGTAGTAACTCTCTAGGTTTGGCAAAGCCAACCCTCCTCGGTCCCTGTTGCGTTCCAAGAACCCTCTCCTGACACTCGGGGTCTTATTTGCCCACACATACCCCATGATACTCCTACCTACTCTCTTGAAAAAGCCCTTGGTGATCACGATGGGGAGGCACTGAAACACGAACAAAAACCTCGGAAGGACCACCATTTTGACCGACTGCACCCTACCTGCCAACGAGAGCGGGAGCATGTCCCATCTTTTAAAATCCTCCTCCATTTGCTCCACCACCCTCGTCAAATTCAGTTTATGTAGGGCCCCCCAACTTCTGGCTATCTGGATCCCCAGATACCGAAAACTCCTCTCCGCCCTCCTCAGCGGTAGGTCCCCTATCCCTCTTTCTTGGTCCCCTGCCTGTAATACAAAAAGCTCACTCTTCTCTACATTAAGCTTGTAGCCCGAGAACTCTCCAAACTCCTTCAGAGTCTGCATGACCTCCACCATCCCCTCCATTGGGTCCGCCACGTATAGCAGCAGGTCATCCGCATACAGCGATACCCGATGCTCCTCTCCCCCGCGGACTATCCCCCTCCATTGCTGAGACTCCCTAAGTGATATGGCCAAGGGTTCGATCGCCAATGCAAACAAGAGGGGGGACAGGTGGCACCCCTGTCTCGTCCCTTGGTACAGCCGAAAGTACTCCGACCTCCGCCGGTTTGTCACTACGCTCGCCACCGGGGCGCTGTAAAGGAGCTTAACCCATCTAATAAACCCTCCCCCGAACCCAAACCTGCGCAATACCTCCCAGAGGTACTCCCACTCTACTCGGTCAAAGGCTTTTTCCGCATCCATAGCTGCCACTATCTCCGCCTCTCCCTCCTCCGATGTCATCGTTATCACGTTTAAGAGCCGCCGCACATTGGTATTTAACTGCCTGCCCTTTACGAATCCCGTTTGGTCTTCGTGAATCACCCCCGGGACACAGTCCTCAATCCTAGTGGCCAGTACCTTCGCCAATAGCTTAGCATCCACATTGAGGAGCGAAATTGGCCTGTACGATCCACATTGCTGTGGATCCTTGTCTCGCTTTAGAATCAGGGAGATTGTCCCTCCGACATTGTCTGGAGCAGGGTTCCCTCCTCTCTTGCCTCATTGAAGGTCCTCACTAGTAGCGGGGCCAGCAGGTCCACATATTTTCTATAGAATTCCACCGGGAACCCGTCCGGCCCCGGGGCCTTCCCCGCTTGCATGCTCCCCAAACCCTTACTCAACTCCTCCAACCCAATTGGTGCCCCCAAACCAACCGCCTCCTGCTCCTCCACCCTCGGGAACCCCAACTGGTCCAGGAATCGCCTCATCCCCCCTTCCCCCCCTGGGGGCTGGGATCTGTACAGCTCTTCATAGAAGTCCTTAAATACCTTATTTATTTCCCTTGCCCCTCGAACCATGGCTCCCCTTCCATCTTTGATTCCCCCTATTTCCCTCGCTGCCGCCCTCTTACGGAGCTGGTGCGCCAGCATCCGACTGGCCTTTTCCCCGTACTCGTAAGTCGCCCCTTGCGCCTTCCTCCACTGTGCCTCCGCCTTGCCCGTGGTCAGCAGGTCAAACTCCGTCTGGAGCCGTCGTCTTTCCCCAAGTAATCTTTCCTCCGGGGCCTCTGCGTATCTCCTGTCCACCCGCAAGATCACCCCCACTAGCCTCTCCCTTTCCATTTCCTCTATCTTCTCCCGATGAGCCCTGATGGAGATCAGCTCTCCCCTGATCACCGCATTTCATCTCATTCATAACCACTGTCCATTGGCTTATCATCATTAGACTGGGCTTAAAATACCTGGCCGATAAAAACCGACCTCTGGAATATCACATGAGGGGGCGAAAGATGTTCTGGGGAACATCCACCACCCTCTCCTCCCCGCCCGCGCCCCATCTCACCATCACCACCTATGGAACTCCCCATGTCAGGATTGGATGGCAATTTCCCTGGGTGTTCAAAATTCCATTGGGAAAATACCCTGCAGTGGGAACCATCCGATTCTCCAATTTAAATTGCAGTCTTTGGATGCTTCCGTATGTTCCGTTTGTCTTACAGGAGTAATTACACAGGAAAGGTTAGAACAATTAGAACCATTTCGAACTCATGGATAACTATAATATTGATTCCCTTCACCACCCCACCCCCCTCCCACCCCCAGAGGACCTCTGAACATCCCCCACCCCCTGACTACACCCTACCCCCGACTACCCCCTTAACCATTCCACCACCCACTGACTACCTTTCTGACCCTCCACTAGACCCCCCCTGACGAACCCCCACTCTTCCTGACTACCCGCCTGACCTCTCAATTAACCCCCGACTACCCCCATCTCCCCAACTTCCCTCCCGATCTCCCAACCAGCGGCTGCCTTCTCGACCCCCGACTACACCATCCCTCAACCTCCCAACTGTCCTCCTGACCCCTAGCTAGCCTCACTGACCATCTCTCGCACAGCTCACCCTCGCCTCTGACCAGCCAAATCCCCTTGACCACCTGATCTTTTCAATGACCACTCAATGCCCCCAATGACCACCCGACCCTCCCACCACTGATCACCCGACCACCCCAAATGACCACCAAACCCCTCCACTGATCACCCAACATCAAATCACTTAACCTCGGGGCAGCACGGTGGCGCAGCCTTGCTGTCTCGCGGCGCCGAGGTCCCAGGTTCGATCCCGGCTCTGGGTCACTGTCCGTGTCGAGTTTGCACATTCTCCCCGTGTTTGCGTGGGTTTCGCACCCACAACCCAAAGATTTGCAGGTTAGGTGGATTGGCCATACTAAATTGCCCCTTAATTGGCAAAAATTGGGTACTCTAAATTTAAAAAAAAACTCTGTTTCTCAATTGCCCACATTCTACTCCCCAGACATAAATGCTTAATCTCTGGAGTTAATGTGGTACAATGGATAATCGGGTCGACCTTATCTGCATATTCACCATCACTGGAAAGCACAATTGGTTCACTTGAAACTGCTGCGGGTTTTAAGTGCCTTATCTGGCTACTCGATGTCGGTGTCCTCAGGATTCTTGCTCCAATGTTCTGCTCATTTATCTGTGGAGTGTGCAGAGGTTCAATGCGATTAATATTCCCATCAGGGGTTAAAGAGTCATTACTGACTAACTGCTGGTCTCTGTAGTTGGGACTTTGCGGTTTTGTGTTGAAGGGAGACAGTTGTCCCTGCTGTAGATGTGATTCAGGTTGTGTTATTTCCATTAAATGGATCAATGCCTTGTCCATTTTTTCGATCCGTACTAAAACAATGGCAATTTTCAGTCTGCTCCTTGCAAGTTAGACATACAAGCAATTTCTTTAGCAAATCCTCAGCATCCTTCTGTAACTGTGCAGCATTATTAATATCTCTTCGGCTAGAATGATCCTGAAGGTCAGCGCATAATCCTTTTTTCTTCGGGCTTGGAAGAGGCGATTCCTTTGGCTTGGCTTCATTTGGGCCTGAACAGTCATCAGCGCTGTGCCCTTCATTGTAGCATGATAGACCGTCATGGTCGTCCTGCTGTGCAGTGGAGCGTGGTGGACTGTTATAGCCTTCTTGCTGTTTACGTGAGCATGGCAGACTTGCATCGTCTGCCGCTGGTTGGTCAGGAGAGGTTGCTAGACCCTCATGGTCTTGTTCCTGCAAGTACTGCGCATCGGAGTCATGCGTTTCTACAATTGTGGAGTCTGTCCACGAGCTTGCTGTGGAGTCTTATGACACTGGAGTCACGTCTTGTTCCTGCAAGGACTGTGGTGTGGAGTCTTGCATGTCTTCTTTCGTAGAGTCGGGAACCCTGAGCGGGGCGTGGACCACGCTCTGTGTGACAGCAGGCCGCTCTCTGTGGGCTTGTACCGCTTTCTGTCTCTTAATTTCAGGCTGCAGCATCATCCTGCACTGATGAGTTGGGACGTCATATCTGCTGGGTTCAAGATCCTCAAATCCGAAAAATGAATCCGCATCTGCGTCGGACTCAATGCGGGAGTCGCCAATGTGCAACACGAAAGGTTCGTCCGAGTCGTAGTCATCTAGGACCATGGAGCTGTCATTGGGCTCGCGAGGTCCAGAAAAAATGTAAAGGTCGGTATCGAAGTATTCGAGGTCGGAATCATCGGTTTGTGCGTAGGTAACTGCTTGTTGCAGGGTTCTTCGGAGGTTAAATTCATTTCCTGGTTCAATTTGAGGCATTGTGCTGTCATTCCAGGTGAAGGAAGGTTGTTTTACAGCTTTAAAAGATGTTTTCTTTGATTTGGGATGTTTCCCCTTTAAATTGGATTTGGGACGTTTCCCCTTTAAATTGGCGCGGTCTGTGGCCTCTGACGTCATGACGCGCGTGACGTAGCACGTAGGAAGCGATTGCGCATGCGCAGATCGATGTTCCTTTACCGGTGGCCGTTTTCTTGATTGCGCATGCACGGCGTCTCGCGCATGCGCAAACGAATCTTCCGGTTCTGCGCACTTCTCGCGCAACTGCGCTAGCGTAGTCCCTTTAGCAAGATGGCTGCCGACCTCGAACCAAATCGCTCTCTGGTCCGGGATTTCGACCTCGAGGTGAGTACTGGCGCTTCTCTTACCTTTCCTTGCCGACTGTTTAAAAGAGTTTAAAAGTTCGCGGCCTGGGAGAGGTAAGTACTGTTTAACAACCTCCTTACCTTGCAGGTCAGCTGGGAGCGGGAGAGAGAGAGAGCCGGGACATTGAAAACAGCGCGGGAGATTTAAAAAGCGCGGGAGCTGCGAGGCAGAGCGGAGAGTTTAAAAGTTTGCGGCCTGGGAGAGGTAGGTACTGTTTAAAAACCTCCTTACCTTGCAGGTCAGCTGTTAGTTTCGGGAGATCAGTTCCGGGAGCAGGCCTATTGGCTGACTGTAAATCAGGAAGGATACAAAAGGTGTGGCTGAAGAGCCTTTAGAAACGGAGTGCTGGAAGCAAACAGAGTGTATCTGAGTTTGGGTAAGGCTGAGTTCGGGTAAGAGGTGAGTGAGGGCTGTGTTTTTTGGAGTTTGGTGTTTGGGGTTGAGTTACCAAGAAAAAAAATAAAAAAATCTAATTAATTAAGTAAATTAATTAACTAGTTAAGGGAATTTGGTGCTCATCTTAAGGAGGTGCAGAGAAGCAGACCTGTGAGGGAGTCTCGGGAGCAATTACACCACAGCCAGCAGGTAAGTGATTGGCTTGTGACTGGTAAGTGATTTTTCTCTCTTTGACTTTCTCTTAGCTGTGTAGTGTAGTTCAAATTTAACTTCAGGTTTAAGTCATGGCAGGAGAGCTCAGACCCGTGTCATGCTCCTCTTGTGAGATGACGCAAGTCAGGGACCCTTCTGGTGTCCCTGACTCCTTCATCTGCAAGAAGTGTGTCCAACTGCAGCTCCTGTTAGACCGCTTGACGGCTCTGGAGCTGCGGATGGATTCACTTTGGAGCATCCGCGATGCTGAGGAAGTTGTGGATAGCACATTCAGTGAGTTGGTCACACCGCAGATTAAAATTACTGAGGCAGATCGGGAATGGGTGACCAACAGACAGAGGAAGAGTAGGAAGGCAGTGCAGGGATCCCCTGCGGTCATCTCCCTCCAAAACAGATTTAACGTTTTGGAAACTGTTGGGGGAGATGGCTCACCAGGGGAAGGTGGCAGCAGCCAGGTTCATGGCACCGTGGCTGGCTCTGCTGCACAGAAAGGCGGGAAAAAGAATGGCAGAGTTATAGTGATAGGGGATTCAATTGTAAGGGGAATAGACAGGTGTTTCTGCAGACGCAAACGAGAATCCAGGTTGGTATGTTGCCTCCCTGGTGCAAGGGTCAAGGATGTCTCGGAGCGGCTGCAGGGCATTCTGGAGGGGGAGGGTGAACAGCCAGCTGTCGTGGTGCATATAGGCACCAACGATATAGGTAAAAAACGAGATGAGGTCCTACAAGCTGAATTTAGGGAGTTAGGAGTTAAATTAAAAAGTAGGACCTCAAAGGTAGTAATCTCAGGATTGCTACCAGTGCCACGTGATAGTCAGAGTAGGAATGACAGGATAGCTAGGATGAATACGTGGCTTGAGAGATGGTGCAAGAGGGAGGGTTTCAAATTCCTGGGACATTGGAACCGGTTCTGGGGGAGGTGGGACCTGTACAAATCGGACGGTCTGCATCTGGGTGGGACCAGAACCAATGTTCTCGGAGGTGTGTTTGCTAGTGCAGTTGGGGAGGGTTTAAACTAATGTGGCAGGGGGATGGGAACCGATGTAGGAAGTCAGTGGGGACGGTAACAAAAGGCAGGAAGGGAGAGTGTGTAAAGCATGACCAGAGAAAGCAGGGCAGAGAGCAAGGAAAGTCTACATTAAACTGCATTTATTTCAATGCAAGGGGCCTGACGGGCAAAGCGGATGAACTCAGGGCATGGGTGGGCACATGGGACTGGGATATTATAGCTATGACTGAAACATGGCTAAGGGAGGGGCGGGACTGGCAGCTCAATGTTCCGGGGTACAGATGCTATAGAAAGGATAGAACAGGAGGTAAGAGAGGAGGGGGAGTGGCGTTTTTGATTAGGGAGAACATCACGGCAGTACTTACAGGGGATATATCCGAGGGTTCGCCCACTGAATCTCTCTGGGTGGAACTGAAAAATAAGAAGGGAGAGATCACCTTGATAGGACTGTAGTACAGGCCCCCAAATAGTCAACGGGAAATTGAGGAGCAAATATGTAAGGCGATTACAGATAGCTGCAAGAAAAATAGGGTGGTAATAGTAGGGGACTTTAACATTCCCAACATTGACTGGGACAGCCATAGCATTAGGGGCTTGGATGGAGGGAAATTTGTTGAGTGTATTCAGGAGGAATTTCTCATTCAGTATGTGGATGGACCGACTAGAGAGGGGGCAAAACTTGACCTAGTCTTGGGAAATAAGGAAGGGCAAATGACAGAAGTGTTAGTGAGGGATCACTTTGGGACAAGTGACCATAACTCCATTAGTTTTAAGATAGCTATGGAGAATGATAGGTCTGGCCCAAGAGTTAAAATTCTTAATTGGGGCAAGGCCAATTTTGATGGTATCAGACAGGAACTTTCAGAGGTAGATTGGGGGAGACTGTTGGCAGGCAAAGGGACGGCTGGTAAATGGGAGGCTTTTAAAAATGTGTTAACCAGGGTTCAGGGTAAGCACATTCCCTTTAGAGTGAAGGGCAAGGCTGGTAGAAGTAGGGAACCCTGGATGACTCGAGATATTGAGACTCTGGTCAAAAAGAAGAAGGAGGCATATGACGTACATAAACAACTGGGATCAAGTGGATCCCTTGAAGAGTATAGAGATTGTCGAAATAGAGTTAAGAGGGAAATCAGGAGGGCAAAAAGGGGACATGAAATTGCTTTGGCAAATAATGCAAAGGAGAATCCAAAGAGTTTCTACAGATACATAAAGAGAAAAAGAGTAACTAGGGACAGAGTAGGGCCTCTTAAGGATCAACAAGGACATCTATGTGCAGAGCCACAAGAGCTGGGTGAGATCCTGAATGAATATTTCTCATTGGTATTCACGGTGGAGAAAGGCATGGATGTTAGGAAACTAAGGGAAATAAATAGTGATGTCTTGAGAAATGTGCATATTACAGAGGAGGAGGTGCTGGAAATCTTAAAGCGCATCAAGGTAGATAAATCCCCGGGACCTGATGAAATGTATCCCAGGATGTTGAGGGAGGCTAGGGAGGAAATTGCGGGTCCCCTAACAGAGATATTTGAATCATCGGCAGCCATAGGTGAGGTACCTGAAGATTGGAGAGTGGCGAATGTTGTGCCCTTGTTTAAGAAGGGCAGCAGGGAAAAGCCTGGGAACTACAGACCGGTGAGCCTAATGTCTGTAGTAGGTAAGTTGCTAGAAGGTATTCTGAGAGACAGGATCTACAAGCATTTAGAGAGGCAAGGACTGATTTGGGGCAGTCAGCATGGCTTTGTGCGTGGAAAATCATGTCTCACAAATTTGACTGAGTTTTTTGAGGGGGTGACCAAGAAGGTAGATGAGGGCAGTGCAGTAGACGTTGTCTACATGGACTTTAGCAAAGCCTTTGACAAGGTACCGCATGGTAGGTTGTTGCAGAAGGTTAAAGCTCACGGGATCCAGGGTGAGGTTGCCAATTGGATTCAAAATTGGCTGGACGACAGAAGACAGAGGGTGGTTGTAGAGGGTTGTTTTTCAAACTGGAGGCCTGTGACCAGTGGTGTGCCTCAGGGATCGGTGCTGGGTCCACTGTTATTTGTGATTTATATTAATGATTTGGATGAGAATTTAGGAGGCATGGTTAGTAAGTTTGCAGATGACACCAAGATTGGTGGCACAGTGGATAGTGAAGAAGGTTATCTAGGATTGCAACGGGATCTGGATTAATTAGGCCAGTGGGCCGACGAATGGCAGATGGAGTTTAATTTAGATAAATGTGAGGTGATGCATTTTGGCAGATCGAATCAGGCCAGGACCTACTCAGTTAATGGTATGGCGTTGGGGAGAGTTATAGAACAAAGAGATCTAGGAGTACAGGTTCATAGCTCCTTGAAGGTGGAGTCGCAGGTGGACAGGGTGGTGAAGAAGGCATTCGGCATGCTTGGTTTCATTGGTCAGAACATTGAATACAGGAGTTGGGACGTCTTGTTGAAGTTGTACAAGACATTGGTACGGCCACACTTGGAATACTGTGTGCAGTTCTGGTCACCCTATTATAGAAAGGATATTATTAAACTAGAAAGAGTGCAGAAAAGATTTACTAGGATGTTACCGGGACTTGATGGTTCGAGTTATAAGGAGAGGCTGGATAGACTGGGACTTTTTTCCCTGGAGCGTAGGAGGCTTAGGGGTGATCTTATAGAGGTCTATAAAATAATGAGGGGCATAGATAAGGTAGATAGTCAACATCTTTTCCCAAAGGTAGGGGAGTCTAAAACTAGAGGGCATAGGTTTAAGGTGAGAGGGGAGAGATTCAGAAGGGCCCAGAGGGGCAATTTCTTCACTCAGAGGGTAGTGAGTGTCTGGAATGTGCTGCCAGAGGTAGTAGTAGAGGCGGGTACAATTGTGTCTTTTAAAAAGCATTTAGATAGTTACATGGGTAAGATGGGTATAGAGGGTTATGGGCCAAGAGCGGGCAACTGGGACTAGCTTAATGGTAAAAATTGGGCGGCATGGACTGGTTGGGCCGAAGGGCCTGTTTCCATGCTGTAAACTTCTATGATTCTATGATTGGAGTGTGTTTTCCTCACAGTATTTGCCGAATTTGTCCAGGACTGCCTGGAAGTCGTACCTGTTTTGCCCCTTGGAGAACATGAATTTTTAAAAGATTTCTTCTGCTCTTGCACCGGCGATGGTGAAGAGAAACTCTATTTTTTCATTATCGGCCAGGTCTTTAAGTTCGGCTGCCACCAGGTAGAATTCAAACGTTTGCCGGAATCGCTGCCAGTTTTTGCGGAGATCGCCGTGGCACTGGAGCGGCTGCGGAACCGGGAGCTCGTACATCTTGCCTGGGTATTGCTGGTTGTCACTGTACGCTGAGGTATGGCTATCTGGATTTAAGCAGTTCACTCATGGTGCCATGTTTTGTTATGTTTCCTTTGTAACATAAGCGGCTTCCTTGTGTTGCATTTGTCAAGGAAGGTCGAGACGTGTAAATAACTTCAACTAATTTATTTACACTATGAACACTTTTATAACTTGAGTTTGACACTACTGCTAATCCTATTGTAGCTACCTAACTGACTAACCAGCTGCTGTCTTCCAAGTGGTGGGTGTAATATTGAATCAACCCTGTGCCTATCCTCACTGACTGCCTCCACTGGCCAAAAGGGCTGATTATGTGTGTGGTGTCCTTTATGTATGGGTTGGTGTAATGCCCCCCTGTGGTCATGTCACCTCCTTGTGTATCGTGAATGTCCATTGGTCGCCTCCTATCTAACTTATCTATTGGTTGAGTGTGTGTGTGTGATGTTTCTGGTGCTCCCTCTAGTGTCTGTCTAGCTTACATGTATTTACAGTGATGCACATCACCACAAAAGATAATTGTTTTTTTTCTTTTAAACTCTTCAATTGTAGGTGCAGGCACCGACTAACCTGGCTGATCAGCTGCTGCAGAAGTGGGAGTGGCTGCTGGAGGCTGTGTTGGTGGCGGTGGCTATAAAAGTGACCCAGGGAGGTAGAGGATCATCGGCACTGGCCTCTATATCGGCCTCATGTGGCCACGCACTGCACTATAGCCAGAATTCACCAAGGTGAAATTTGGAAAAAACTCAGGCAATCCGAGGCAATCATTTTTGGAGGCCATTTGGTGACCAATTTTAATCAACCCGTGACCCACCCGCAGGTCGCTGTAGTGATCTCTATATATGTGCATGTACACAAGGGGTTAATGTGTAATCAGTAGCACCATGTGATCACTAGAGGGCCGGACCAACAGGGGTATAAAAGGCAACAACATTGGTTCTCTGGCTCTCTCGGGGGTTCACTGTGACCAAGGTAATAGCAGAGTACTTCAGATGGCTAGTGGAGTTACGTATAGTTACTGTAGTTAGATCTTGTTAACCTCATCACTAGTATCAAAGTTAAAGTAAAGAACTCATGCAATTATTGTTATTGTTACTCAATAAATCTTTTGTTACTTCTGGATGAGTTTGAGTCTTCTTCATCGAGATTCAGAAGACCTCTTCATTAGCCAAGGATTGAATAGCACATGTTACCTACCACACAGTTAACAAAACATGGTACCAGGCGTGTTGGCTTTAACAGAACTAGTTAGATTAGATTAGACAAAAAGAGAAGAAAATTCAGACCGGATATTCGACTGTAGAAGACTTCGCAGCAAATGGATCCTTGACGACTAACTATGGGACTCATTGGATCTCTAGGGCAGCTGGAAATAACAGGTAATTTAAGTAATAACTGGAAAGGATTTGAACAGATATTCCATATATTTATCGCAGCTAATGATTTAAGCACGGTCTCTGACGCAATGAAAATAGCACTACTATTCTCAATAGGAGGGCATGAAGCTATAGAAATCTATAATTGCTTTAATTACTTGGAAGGTGAAGACAACACCAAAATAGATGTATTACTCAAAACATTTGATGATCACTGTTAAAGTCAGTCTGGAGAGATGGTGGAAAGATGTAACTCTTGTCATAAATGCCAGAGAAACGGAGGCCCATCACTGATTTTATCACAAATCTCAAGTTAATACCACAAGGCTGTGATTATGCTGATTTTAGAGACACTATGATAATGGATCAATTAATTTCTGACTATCTGACAACAATTTGAAGGAAGAACTTTCACATGATAAGTATCTAACTCTAGAAACTGCTATACAAAAATGCCTTGCTTATGAACAAAAACAAAATCAATACTGTGAGCCTTTACAAACACAGAATCAGTATCTAGAAAACAAAATCGGTAAAAATGGCACAAAAACTCACCACGAGGCAGAGGTAGGATCTCACTCGATGCAACAACGCTTTTTGATTGGCAGCCATCTTGAGCGAGAGCGTTCTGGCCAGTACGCACATGCGCACTTCTCAAAAAGGAAAACAGCAAAATATACTCGAGAAGCCGCGCATGCACAGTTGCGAAAAGAGTGCACAGTAAAGGAAACTCGAATTGCGCATTCGCAATCGATTCCTATGTCATGACGTCAGAGGACCCGGACCACGCCCACTTAAAAGGGAAATGCACGAAAATGAACAAAAAGATATTTAAAACTGCAAAACCAAATTTTCTTACAAAAGACAGAACAATGCCCGAACTACACCGGCAGTTAAAAATAGCCTCCGCAGCACCCTGGCACAAGCAGTTTGCACCACCCAAAGAGAAGAGCACAGTGATTTGTTCATTGAAGAATACTACTCATAAGATGATTTCTTCATTGGACATAGAAAGAACAATGACAAATCCGAAATAAAAAGAGATGATTTGTTCATTGAAGATTACTGCTCAGACATGGATGAGTTATTCGTAATTGATGATCATTGCATCAGCAACACTATTGAAATGCTCAACATGACTCTTCTCATGGTAGATGAATCCAATACCAGGATGCCATGGCAGATCGTCGATACATTGGATGACAGCAATACCCAAGAAGAAGACAATGCCACAGAGAGAGCGATGAAAGACTCCACAGAGAGAGCGATGAAAGACTCCACACAGAGAGCAATGAAAGACTCCACAGAGAGAGCGATGAAAGACTCCACAGAGAGAGCGATGAAAGACTCCACAATGAGAGCGATGAAAGACTCCACAGAGACAGCGACACAAGCCTCCACAAAGAGAGCGACGCAAGCCTCCACAGACAGCTCAGTGACAAACTCAAAAATGGAAGCAAGCAAACACTCCATAGTGAACACCATGCATGAACAAGACTATGAAGGTCTGTCCACCTTATCTGCGCAACCAGCTGCAGACTATGAAAGTCTACCAAGCTCACGTGAACAACAAAAAGACTATGACAGCCTACCCAGCTTATTTGAGCCACCAGAACCCAGCTCATTTAACCAACAAGAAGACAGTCTACCCAGCTTATTTGAGCCACCAGAAGAAGACTATGAAAGTCTACCCAGCTCATTTAACCAATAAGAAGACACTGAATGTCTACCCACTGTATGTGAGACAAGTGACAAAGAAATCACAATTCCCATACAGGATGTGCAGCATCACAGCGAGACTGACAGATCTCAGCTCGTCTGCACAGAAGCACTCAACAATCAGAGGAGGGCTACTCATGAGTCCAGAGAGATCACGTCAATTGACATCTTGAAGAGTTTGACTCCAGAAGAGGAGCACCAAGAGTCCAGAGAGACCACGTCAATAGAAATCATGAAGATTTTGACTCCAGAAGAGGAGCACCACGACCCACAAGAAAATGAAATTGTGAAGATTTTGACTCCAGAAGAGGAGCACCAAGACCCCAAGAGAATGAAATCTTGAAGATTTGACTCCAGAAGAGGAGCACGAAGACCACCAAGAAAATGAAATTGTGAAGATTTTGACTCCAGAAGAGGAGCACCAAGAAACCAAAGGTGATTCAAATGAACCAGAAATAACTCCAGAAGAGGAGCTCAAAGAGATCACAGATGATTCAAGTGAACCAGAAGTGACTCTAGAAGAGGAGTACCAAGGAAGCAAAGAAGAGGAACGAAATCCACCACAAATGACTGATGTCACCAACATCAATGCAACATCAGATCATTCTCACAATTCTCAAGAAGAAACGCTCAATGTAACAGATACCACAACGGACACTAACACCAATAACTGTGACAATGACTCAAATCATCCACACGGAACACTCATTGTGCGCAACAAGAACAACAAACACCGCAAGACGCACAGCAGAAACAAGAACAACAGCAACAACAAAAACAACATGCAGCGCAACAAGAACAACAAAGACAACACGAATCATAACAGAAACAACAAGCACAACAAGAAAAATGACAAGAACAGCAACAAAAACAACAAAAACAGAAACAGCAAGCACGACAAGAAAAACAACAAGAACAGCGAAAACAACAAAAACAGAAACAGCAAGCACGACAAAAACAACAACAAGAACGACAACAACAAGAACGACAACGAAAACAACAAACACAGAAACAACAACAATGAAACAATGACCTGTACAACATGGTACAACTCTGCATATGAAGGACAATGCCACAGCACACTGCAAAACAATGACAAGACGACAAACATGCCAAGGCATGACAAAGAATCTCACAAATTCACATCTGCTCCAGATCAAGCAAGCACGCCAGCTTTCAAGGCAGATGGCACACTAGATCAATACTGCAAGCACAGGAAAAAGTCCAGGTCAGCCGACAAAGATGACATACAGAATCAATACCGCAAGCACAGAAAAAAGTCCAGGTCAGACAATGGTGTAACACAGAATCGCTACCACAAGTATAGAGAAAAAAAAAGAAAGTTTAAATCAGACAACAAAGTGATTCAACCATTAGAACACCTCATGATGACTTGATGGTCACTTAAACACAAGAACACTGACAACAGAAGACAAAAGCAACTCAACCGAACAAATTCATAAAGTTTGGACTCACAAATTTTTAAATTAAGATTGGACTCATAAATATTAATTGGCTTTGTATAATCATCAAGATCATCACAACTTGTACATAACATAATTTGTCTACCTATTTCACGCAAGCGAAAAAACCTTGGAGACTAAATGTATTCACATTTGACGGACTAACTCATTGATTTTATGTAATGCATTTGCAAACTGCATCCATTATGTTTGTTCAATTTTCATTACAACATACCGAAAATATGTAACACGAAAAAAGGGGGATATAGTGATCTCTATATGTGCATGTACACAAGGGGTTAATGTGTAATCAGTAGCACCACATGATCACTAGAGGGCCGGACCAACAGGGGTATAAATGGCAACCACATTGGCTCTCTGGCTCTCTCGGGGGTGCACTGTGTCCAGGGCAATAGCAGAGTGGTTCAGATGGCTAGTGGAGTTACGTATAGTTACTGGAGTTAGATCTTGTTAACCTTATCACTAGTATCAAAGTTAAAGTAAAGAACTCATGCAATTATTGTTATAGTTACTCAAAAAACCTTTTGTTACTACTACTTCATCGAGATTCAGAAGACCTCTTCATTAGCGAAGGATTGAGTAGCACATGTTACCTACCACACAGGTAACAAAACAGTCACCACCGCCACTTTGAAAATCATGGCTCGAAACAATATTCACGCTCCTCCGACATTCAACATAACTCCAAACACATCAATTACACTCAACATTAACTCCTTATCTAATTCAAATTATTGATCATTTAGATAATTCAAAAATGCCAATTTTTATACGCGTTCAGTATTGGAAACCTCCAGCTAATTTATGCAAATTTCACCAGGGCCTGAAGAGAAGTTTTTTTTTTACTATGTGTAATAGCTTAGTTAAACTTGATAGTAATGATTTAATTCAACAATATTTTAAATATAACATAGTTCAAATAAAATAAAATGATCAAAGTAGAATGAGCTTACACAACCCAGTAAATTACATTCTTCCTTTTTGTATTTTCGCCAGACACCGTTGTAAAACTATATCTGAGGGAAAAAATTAGTTTCACAACAAAACAAAATCTTGCAACATGTGTACGACATTAAAGAGGGAAAATTCACCACAGTGACGTTGAAGCATTTAAAGAGACAATGCACAAAGACCATTTTCCCCTCTTTCCTTCTTTATTCCATCAGAATTGAACCGTTAGGCCCTTAAAAAAATATAGTTAACCCTCAAAAATTGGTGATTCTGCTAAATGATACAAAGATAGCTTGCTGCCCCCAAAAAACAAAAACAATAAAAAACAACTCTTACCTTACAGAATGTAGCTGCCCTGTGAACCAGCTGGAACTCCGCTCTCCGACTCTGCTCCAGTCAGCTGCACTCTCTGTAAACTCCCGTCTCCCTTCACTCTCTTCTGATTCCCTTTGGTTCGCAAACCTGACCTTAATCTCTCCTCCTCCTTCTTCTTCTGCTCTTTATTTTTCAACACTTCATTCTTAGCCAATATTTTGGCTTCAACCTCACACAAAGTCTACATCTGCCACCCCTCAACTGTTTGTTCTTTTTAAATTCAAAATCGTGGAAACATGTGAGGACGTTTCTCCCTACGTGAAATAACTCAAATCACGTATCTGTATTGCCACATTAAGCAATCCACCCGTGGGCGTATTTTATTTATTTTTTCTTTCATGGGATGCGAGTGTCGCTGGCCAATATTTGCTGTCCATCCCTAATTGCCCTTGAGAAGGTGGTGGTGAGCCGCCTTCCGGGACCGTTGCAGTCCGTGTGGTGTACGTACAACTCGGGTGGTATTAAGAAGGGACCACATTAAACAATCCACCCTGTAAATCCAAATGTGAACCCAAAATCAGTGTTAACAATGGACCATTGCTCATGTTGCGTACAAAGCAAAAACCTGTTAACAGGTACAACACCCTGAACACATGCACATGCACAGGTACTTTGTAGGAAACGGCACCTCAAGACCCCACGTTAGTGCAAAAATATGTGAGTAACAAATTTAAAATTCAATCTTAAGGCTTGTGGGAGCATTGCTCGAAGAATGAATGTTTTATTACAGCTACAAAATAAGTTATAATAGAAAAAGAATTGAAATATTTACAGCACAGTAAAAGGTGAGGTACAACCTGTCCACATCTATAAGGTTTCAAGGTGATTAGACTCAAAATAGTTTTGTGGGAGTATGTCCAGTTTTGCTCTGAGAACATTTTAACTAAACTAGGCTTATATTTTCCTTAAATTCATTAAATTACACTTCTATTATGGAAACTGAGGCTGCTTACGTACTTTAATGTCAATAAATTTCAATGTTTTCTGAAACAAAGTAGTCTCCTAACCATTCTCATAAATTCCCAGATAGGCAGGCGGTCAAACAATGTTTTTCATGCTATGATCCCATAATACAAGATAACCACAGGAGACAAAGCGTCTCCTGTCGTAGGTGCACAAGGACAGTTACACAAAGTGCTGACAACTTTGAATTTTAAAGACCTATTAGAATCATAGAAACCTGCAGCACACCCAGAGGCCTTTCAGCCCTTCGTGTCTCTGCTAGCTCATCAAAAGAGCCATCCTGCTTTGTCCCACGTCTCCTGCTTTTTGTCTACAACCCTGTAAGTTCCTCATCCTCAGATACCTGTCTAACTTTTATTTTTCTAATTATTTATCGAATCAGTTTCCACCACCTTTTCATGTGGTGCATTCCAGATCTTGATAACTCTTCAAATGAAAATATTTCCTCTGTGTACCTTTTGCCAAAAGGGTAAATTACCACCTTTCTCCTGACATCAGTTCCTCCTGCCACCCTTCAAATTCCCAACCTCCCTCCCACTGTAGCCACCTAAAATGGCTGATTCCCGATTAATTTGGCCAAAACCCGATGTAAAATGGCTCACCGAAAAGGCTGATGGGAAAATCAGCCAACAGGGCACAAACGGACAGCTGCAGACAGAACAGAGTATTCGGCTCTGGGGAAGTCGGCCCAGATCGATACCTGCAACCATTAGCAGCACATCAACCCAGCCATCTGCAGTTTAATCGGCTAACCCCGGGAACAATTGCAACAAATTAGCAATTGAACGCCGATCCAGACCTCTCGGCGCCAGCAGTGGCCGAGACAAAGAAAGGTGAACGACCACCCCCCGATCAAGGAATCGCCCCATTATTGGAGCATATCGAACCCAGTGATTGGGACCAAGTCCAATCACTTGGGACCAGGGTCAAGGTCCGCCCCGAGAGGCTGGAAGCCTCTGGGGACTATAAAGATAGGGGCCAAGTTCAGATCGACCCTTCTCTCCCTTATTCTCCTGCTCACAACCTTCGCAAGAACCATCGACAAGAAACCGTAAGTTTGACTCCAGCGATCGCTACCCGATAGAGACTCCTAGTCATCGACCTGTATCAGCCTTTGAATCCCGCAGGCCAGACCCAATTCGATAAGCCATTTGTTTCCCTGACCTGGTGGACCATTCCCAAAGTTAAGTATTGGCCTGTAGTGGTAGGTAGTAGTCTAGAAAGTAGGATTATTGTATAAGTATTGATTGCTGTATAAAATAAATGACCGTTGATTTTACTCTTACTAAGCGGTGTGCTGTCTTATTAATCATAACTAGAGCTTGAACCACCAGAAAGATACCTGGCGACTCGTGAGCAAAGGTGACAGAATTAGAGCTAATAAAACTAAGGCTAATAAGAGCAACAAATTGGCGACTCCGCCGGGACCCGATCTAGAAGTGGAAAACCACTCTGGGAGAACCCAAGGAATTTTGAATTAGAATCCAATTGGAAACAAAAAAACCACAAGTGTTCAAGTGGTTCTGATTAATAATTCACAATTCGGAAGTGTGTGTATGCATGCAAAACTAACAGAGTTATAAGGTAAAACTGATAGATTTTTGTTGCGTCAAAACTGTCGGAAGTCGTAATTTTCGGAAATTAGCGCAAGTCGTACCCGCATCTACGACACCACCCTAGCCCCCTGTTCCAAATTCGACCAAAGCAAGCAGATAGGAGAGATGGCCATGCAGGCAATGCAATGCCTCATGAATCCCGAAGAATTTGCGGTGTCCCATTTGGGAGGATGAAATTCGGAAATATCTCAAGGGCAAAGGATGGCCCATGTGGGATGATTTCTGCAGTAATGACGACTCAGGTCCCAGAAGTATAGGGCATACTTGGTGGGAGAACATGAGTGAAATACATAAGAAGAGCTTAGCAAAAGTGCGCAAGCCGATGGCAATTGTGTCCTGTCTGGCACAATTGCGAGGCACAGAGGAGGTCGTCAGGACACTCCGCAAAGACGTAGAGGGCATACATCGCATGAGTAAAGTCGATGTATGCGAGGTGGAGAAAGAGAATTTAGAGTTAAGGAGGAAATTGGCAGCAAAGGACGAAGAGGTGGCTGATGCCAAACGGGGTCACCAGTCTTGTCTGACGCATTTAAGCAGTTTCCAATCCCAGTACGAGAAGGCTTATCAGGATACGCAGCGTGCAGTCCTGGTAAAGAAAGATACAGAGAAGCAGGTGGAGACGCTACAGAAGCAATGTAGTGATCTCAAGGCAGCCTTGAGAACTCTCCACGCTGCAACCACGGAACAAAGGCAGAGTACCATAGACCATGCGAAGTGCCGGAAGCAAATTGCAGACCTGCAATCACTGCTTTCTGTCCAAAAGGGATTCCAAGAAACCTTTGGGGAAAGTTTAGAACAGGAAGACGGCCCTGATTGGGAAGAATTGCAGGAAACAGCACAGAGATATGTTCAGGGAACATGTGCGCAGGGAAAGCCCCAAAGGAGAAAAGCACCCCCACCCCCCACACAACAGGTAGTTCAGGCTCCCATGAACCCTGTAACAACCCACCGCACAGCCACATCAGACGAGGCGGAATTCCTATATTCCACCCCCCTCACAGTGACCCAATTACGGGACACGTGTGCGAAAATCACACCGTTCCTCCCCGCTTCAGACCCACACCATTTCTTTGCCACCGTCAAACACCAGGCGACCATGTACGGCCTGGATGAGAGAGAGCATGTAAAGCTCATGGTTCTAAGCTTAGACCCATCGGTAGCAGCAGCCCTTCCCGACCCACAGAACGTAGGAGGAGGCACCCTTGCAGAAATGCATACTGCGATCCTGGATGCGATCGGGTGTAACCGGGGTGACCCCGTAGATGGCCTAAATAAGTGTAGGCAGAACAAGTCTGAACACCCCACAGCGTTCGCAGGACGCTTGTGGATTCACTTTGAAGCCGTTTTCGGAGACGTAGACCGTGCCCATTTGTCCCCAGACAATACGGCCAAATGGACCCACACCCTTATCTCCCATGCCACAGAGGCAGGACAGAATGCCTGTAATTATGATCCCTGAGGAGGCTCATAATGAGAAGTGGGCGGTTAAAAGATTGTCCCGCGTTTGGGAACAGGCTGTTCACAATAAACCCGCCACTAAAACCCCCGAGGAAAAGCAAGCCGCCGCAGACATGCAGGCAGTAAGAACCACTCCTCACAACCCCGGCTGGGTAAACGAGGGAAAGAGCAGCCCCCAGCAAAACCGCAAGAATGCTACAACTGCGGACAGTTGGGACATTTTGCCAAAGAGTGCAATGCCCCTAAAAAGCCACAGAGAGCCCAACAGACAGGCACTCTCAGTAAGAAAAAGGCAGAGCCCATACATAGCGTTAGCGCCCGGTCGGATCAGACAGACTTGACCGGAACGGACTTACGGTGTACAGGCTCCCCCAGTTGGGTCTGCGATACCCTTTGGGATAGGTCAGGACGACCCGTAGTCGCAGCGAAAATTCGGGGACAGCCTATTTTAAATAGTGGAGTTACACTCTGTACCCTCCAATCGGCAGGAACTGTTCCAGAGTCGATAAAATCTTGGAAGAGACCACCAATCCATTCACTATTTCCAGAGCCACTTCCTTAAGTACTCTGTGATGTAGATTATCAGACCCCAGGGATTTATCAGCCTTCAATCCCATCAATTTTCCCAACACTATTTCTCTACTAATATTGATCTCCTTCAGTTCCACCCTCTCACTAAACCCTGCGTTCCCCAGCATTTCTGTTTTCTGATTTGTGTCCCAGCTTCCAGCCACCAGCCCAGGAGCGACCCGCAACCTGGGAGCCTTCAGCCCCCGACCAGGCCCAGCCCCCCTGAAGGGTCCTGCTCCGGGACGCTGGAAAATGGAAACGGCTACTCACCTCCCCAATCCCCCTCAGCAGCCATTGCACCAGCTTCACGTTTTTAAAAAGGAGTACTAAACGACGCCCACCTGATTACTCGCTGGGGAGCCAGTTAATTCCTGGGAGGCCATTGCATTCAACTTCAATCTCGCTAATGAGATGGAAATGAATGCAAATGAGGGTTAATGATCTGCTCACCATATTTGGGTGCGATCTGGAACTCAACATCGGGAGTGGGCCAGTTAGATATCAAATTGATTTGCGTCCGGCGTCAAACTCAATTTTGCCGTTTCCCACTATTTAAATGGTGTGCCCAGATCCGTGTGACGCGCAATGCAAGAGCGCCCACAATCTTTATACTTGTGGAACTGCAAATTATGTTGTTGGTGTTTGCATTAGAATAATTAACAGCAAATGTTTCTGCCCTGAGGATGCAGGGAAGCAGCTGAAGATGGTTGACAATGCTCAATACCATTCAGAACTCCTCAGATACAGAAGCAGTCCATGCTCGCATGCAGCAAGGCCTGGACAACACTCAGGCTCGGGCTGGTAAGTGGTATGTAACATTAGTGCCAGACATCCATCAAGCAATGACTGTCTCCAATAAGAGAGAAACTAACCATCTCCCTTGGCATTCAATGGCATTACCATTACTGAATCCCCCACTATCAATATCCTGGGGAATGCTATTGACAAGAAGATTACCTGGGTTACCAATATAAATACTGTGGCTAGAAGAGCCGGTCAGAGCCTTGGAATTCTACAGCAAGTAATTTACCTCCTGACTTCTCAATGTCTGTCCACCTTCTGCAGGACAGAAATCGGAGTGTGCTGGAAGAGCATAGCTCCAACAATACTCAGGAAGCTGAACACTGTCCTGGACAAAGCAGTCAGCTTGATCAGCACTCCATCCACCATTTTAAATGTTTACTCCCTCCAACACTGATGTACAGGGACAGCATTGTGTATCCTCTACAAGATGCACTCTAGCAACTGCCTCAGTCCTGCAACCTCTACCACCTGGAAGGACAAGGGCAGCAGGCGCATGGGAACAGCACTGCCTGGAGCTTCCCCTCCAAGTCAAACATGATCCTGACTTGGAACCATATTGCCATTCCATCACTGTTGTGGGAATCAAAATCCTGGAACTCCCTCTCCAACAGCACTGTGGGTGTACCTACACCAAATGGACTGCAGCTGCTTGGGCGGTTCCCCTAATGAACGACAACCATTGGGTCTTGCCAACGATTCTCAGGTCCCAAGAAACCTGCCATAAACAGGTCCAGGCAGCGGGCGACCGAGGGGGACGTCAGACCAAACTTTCTGCCCCTCTTACGCAGCTTTATTCAAAGAACAAAGAAAAGTACAGCACAGGAACAGGCCCTTCGGTCCTCCAAGCCTGCGCCGACCATGCTGCCCGTCTAAACTAAAATCTTCTACACTTCCGGGGTCCGTATCCCTCTATTCCCATCCTATTCATGTATTTGTCAAGATGCCCCTTAAACGTCACGCGGCTGGATGTCCCTGGAGAGGAAGCATGCGGTGTCCACGGGCACACTCGAGGCTTTCCGTGCTCGGTGGGCACCTCAGGGGTCCCCGGTTCTCACATTTTGATTTCATGTTCTTAAGTTTCCCTTCCTCTTTTTTGCTCCGTTTGTCTTTTAGGAGCGGCCTCTTTCAATTTACCCCTCCGTTAATTTCTGTTCCTCGATTTAGTGGAGTGGGCCCTCAAAATCCAACATTCTCACACCCCAAGAAAAAACAATTTGCAGAGTCAAGGCGTGAGCCGCTCTGCTTCATTGCGGCTGCCGGCGATCAACGTCGATTAGCTGAGCAAAATGAGATTGCAATGCTGGCGTGTGAGCTGTGGGAGGCGCTGTGTGAACTTTGCAGATGTTTATGGAGGAGCCCTTCAGAGATGACTCACGAAAGGCTCCTCTCATGACTGGAAGTGAGTTCACCAGCCGAAGCCTGTGGTTCTCTCAAGCTTGGTGGTTCCGCTCAGCCTCTTTGTGTCGCTGCCAAAGGGCAGAGGGGTGCGTGCCCGTTCAGCGGTGACTTGGCTGCAGAGGTGTTGTGCCTTGGCTTGGATTCGGCTGTGTGCCCTTTAAGGAGCTGGAGCTGTGAGAAGTTGAAGGGGGTGATCTGACTAAATGGCGCCTACATGCCTGTTCACTGCCAGCGTCCTGTGGTGTTCACTGATATTTATACCTCTCGGTGAGTTTTTAATGTCTAAAACATCCGCTTGTGATTAATAATACTCCACGTCGCCTCGCAAACTCTTTATCAGCTTGTCAAGAGGCGGAGTAATGCAGCCCCCCCCCCCCCCCTGCTTTTAACATGTTTAACTTTCTCTTTTCTAGTTGACTCAATTAATGAATTGATTTCGTTTTTTTGAAACCTCATCACTTCCTCGCCAGAATCTGGGTCATGTGAGAACATATATATTTAAAAAGAAATGTGGTTGCCAAAATAGCTCAATGGTTTAAATGTGCCGATTCTTACAGATCACTGGGGGGAGGCCTCTCGTCCACTCCAACTGGACTGAAATCTGAACCAGGCCACGGGAAATGTCTGCCCCCGTCCAGGATTGTCATGAGCTGTGATGGCCCCTGTAGCCAAATTGCCAACACGTTCATGCCGAGGTTCCCTGCGCAAATGTGACTACTTGGGCGAGGCTCTGAGCAGCGACAGCGGCCTCTACTTTTCCATCCGCAGGATATATTTGTTGCAAAATCCTCAAATTGTTTGGAGATGATGTCCAAATAGCAATTTGGCCAGCCTGAGCTCCAAGCCAGGAATGCCCTTTGTCCAGAAGCCAAGTTAAACAGCTGCATGTTTCTATCAATGTGATGGGGTCACATGCATTAATGTGAACTGTGCTATAACACAGGTAGTACTTTCAGTAAGCTGTTGAGTTAGCATCCAGAGTCCCGAATGCCTGCTTTATTACCATGTGCTTTTCCTTTGTAACTAAAATAAATGTCTGATCTCGCTTTTTGATTTGTCCCAGTGTTGTTGAGTTAAATGAGTATGTTCAACTCTGAAACTTTTGACGTTCTTGCTCTCAGTGTGTTGAGTCTCTGAGTTATGTTTATCTCTTTCCACTTGGTAATATATTTCTGTTTCATTCTGTCATGATTTTGCATTCAACAATGTGTCCAATGTAAATTGTAAGGAAATAATATGCAGACTTTTTTTGCCACATCAAAATCCTCTATGTTCAGTGAGCGTCTTAGTAGATAAATGGCATAAAAAAATCCCCTATATAATCTTTATTATTGTCACAAGTAGGCTTACATTAACACTGCAATGAAATTACTGTGAAAATCCCCCAGTCGCCACACTCTGGCGCTTGTTTGGGTACAGAGAGGGAGAATTCAGAATGTCCAATTCATGTAACAGCACGTCTTTTAGGAGGAAACCCACACAGACACTGGGAGAACGTGCAGACTCTGCACAGACAGTGACCCAAGCCGGGAATCGAACCTGGGACCGTGGCTCTGTGAAATAACCGTGCTAACCACTGTGCTGCCCCAGAATCCCCTATGTATTCAGTTAATAACCAAGTTGGGTGGGCATTGCATGTGATCAGGAAAATTACGTTTTTGTCTCCAGCGTCTGAGATTTAATATAATCTGTACTCAAAATAATATCATCCCCCCCCCCCCCCCCTGCCCGCTCAGTGCAAGATTTAACATGGAAAAAAAACTACCCAAAGTTTGGCACAACTGTAAAAAAATTAATTAACGGGACATGGGCCTTTGCTGGCTAGGCCAGCATTCATTTCCCATTCCTGATTACCCTTGAGAAACGTGGTGGTGAGCTGCTATCTTGGTGCAGTGTAAAAATTAAGAAATTTTGCCCCTTGGGCATCTGTGGCTTCAGATGTCCAGACCCTTTGCTGTGACATACACACCCTTAATCTCTCTACTGCTCCCTTGTTTAAGGTGCACTTTAAACCTACCCTGTTGATCAAGCTGTTGGCTCCTTGCCCTAATATCACCTTGTGGCTCAGTGTCAGATGTTGCCTGATAGCCCTGCTGTAAAATACCTTGGAATATTTTACTCTGTTAAAGGTGCTCTATAAACACAGGCTGTTGTTGGTCTATGTGGACACTGGGGAATACGTTTGGAAATTGAATTTTACTTCCGAGTACTGGCTTCCCTCAACTTGATCAGAAATAAAAACCTATAGTTTTAAGAAAAAAAGGATATTATCTTGAAATGTTCCTCTAAATTGCCGAGAACACATCAAAATTTGGAAATGTTTTGTTTCCTTGCTTTGGGCAGGTGAAGGAGATACAGCCTGAGTGAGTGAGACACAGCCAGAGTGGGAATTGAAACTTGGTAATTTGGGTAGTGTGGTAATTTGGTACGGAGTGGGAGGAGGTGCTGTTTCCCTTTTTGTTTTGTTTCCTTCGTTTGGTTTTGTAACTGGTAATCAGCAGGGAGAGTTCCAGAGTGCTTTCCGGGAAGCAGGGAGAAAAGCAGGGAGCACCCTGGGAAGGTAGGTGATATAAAATCTTACCCCCAGGTTCCAGTGGCCTTCATTTTCGGGAGCGAGAGAGAGAGCCGGGGAGCAGCTTGGGAACAGGTAAGTGATAGATATTCTGCTATTCTGAGTGATCCGATGGCGCGGGGGGGACGAGGACTGAAAAGTGACATCACAGGAAAGCTGTGATCTGATTGGCTGATGGGGAATCTGCACTAAATTTAAAAATTAAACATTGTTAAACTAATTAAACATAATTAATTAATTACTTCATCATAATTTAGAGGGGTATTGAAGCCAGAGATCGGAGAGTACTGTATTTAGCATTTACATTTATAGTAGAAATCTAGTGCTAGGAAACATATAGTTAACAGTAACTTTTTTTTTAAAAATGTTTTAAATTTAATTAAATTAATTAACGCAATGTGAATTAGAGGGGTGCAGTGCTCTGACTCTGAGATGTGGCAGGTCCGGGAGGCTTCCAGAATCCCGGATGGCTACATCTGCAGAAAGTGCACCCGACTGGAGCTCCTCACCGACCACATGGTTCAGTTGGATGCACTTAGGAGCATGCAGGTGGCGGAAAGCGCCATAGATAGCAGTTATATAAATGTGGTCACACCCAAGGTGCAGGCAGAGAAATGGGTGACCACCAGAAGGGGCAGGCAGTCAGTGCAGGAATTCCCTGTGGTTGTTCCCCTCTCGAACAGGTATACCCCTTTGGATACTGTCGGGGGGAATAGCCTATCAGGGGAAAACAGCAGCAACCAGAGCCTTGGCACCACGGCTGGCTCTGATGTTCAGCAGCGAGGGTCAAAGTGCAGAAGAGCAATAGTCATAGGGACTCTATAGTCAGGGGCACAGATAGGTGCTTCTGTGGATGTGAAAGAGACTCCAGGATGGTATGTTGCCTCCCTGGTGCCAGGGTCCAGGATGTCTCCGAACAGGTAGCTGGCATCCTGAAGGGGGAGGCCAAACAGGCAGAGGTTCTGGTACATATTGGTACTAACAACATAGGCAGGAAGGGGCATGAGGTCCTGCAGCAGGAGTTCAGGGAGCTAGGCAGAAAATTAAAAGACAGGACCTCAAGGGTTGTAATCTCAGGGTTACTCCCTGTGCCACGTGCCAGTGAGGCTAGAAATAGGAAGGTAGAGCAGCTAAACACGTGGCTAAACAGCTGGTGTAGGAGGATGGATTTCAGTTATCTGGACCACTGGGAGTTCTTCTGGGGCAGGTGTGACCTGTATAAGAAGGATGGGTTGCATCTAAACTGGAGAGGCATAAATATCCTGGCCGCGAGGTTTGCTAGTGTCACACGGGAGGGATTAAACTAGTATGGCAGGGGGGTGGGCACCGGAGCAATAGGTCAGAAGGTGAAAAAATTGAGGGAGAACTAGGAAATAGGGCCACTATGGCTCTGAGGAAGAGCAGACAGGGAGATGTTTCTGAAAACAACGGGACTCGTGGTCTGAAGTGCATATGTTTTCATGCAAGAAGTATTACGGGTAAGGCAGATGAACTTAGAGCTTGGATTAGTACTTGGAACTATGATGTTGTTGCCATTACAGAGACCTGGTAGAGAGAAGGACAGGATTGGCAGCTAAACATTCCAGGATTTAGATGTTTTAGGCAGGATAGAGGGGGAGGTAAAAGGGGCGAAGGAGTTGCGCTACTGGTTAGGGAGAATATCACAGCTGTACTGCGGGAGGACACCTCAGAGGGCAGTGAGGCTATATGGGCAGAGATCAGGAATAAGAAGGGTGCAGTCACAATGTTGGGGGTTTACTACAGGCCTTCCAACAGCCAGCGGGAGATAGAAGAGCAGATAGGTAGACAGATTTTGGAAACGAGTAAAAACAACAGGGTTGTTGTGATGGGAGGCTTTCACTTCCCCAATATTGACTGGGACTCACTTAGTGCTAGGGGCTTGGACGGGGCAGAGTTTCTGAGGAGCATCCAGGAGGGCTTCTTAAAACAATATGTAGAGAGTTCATTGAGGGAAGGGGCTGTACTGGACCTGGTATTGGGGAATGAGCCCGGCCAGGTGGTAGAAGTTTCAGTAGGGGAGCATTTCGGGAACAATGACCACAATTCAGTAAGTTTTAAAGTGCTGGTGGACAAGGATAAGAGTGGTCCTCTGGTGAATGTGCTAAATTGGGGGGAGGCTAATTATAACAATATTAGACGGGAACTGAAGAATATAGATTGGGGGCGAATGTTCGAGGGTAAATCAACATCGGACATGTGGGAGGCTTTCAAATGTCAGTTGAAAGGAATTCAGGACCGGCATGTTTCTGTGAGGAAGAAGGATAAATATGGCAAATTTCGCCATCCTTGCATAACGAGAGATATTGTAGGCCTCGTCAAAACGAAAAAGGAGGCATTTGTCAGGGCGAGAAGGCTGGGAACAGACAAAGCCTGTGTGGAATATAAGGAAAGTAGGAAGGTACTTAAGCAAGGAGTCAGGAGAGCTAAAAGGGGTCACGAAAAGTCTTTGGCAAATAGGGTTAAGGAAACTCCCAAGGCTTTTTACACGTACATAAAAAGCAAGAGGATAGCCAGGGAAAGGGTTGGCCCACTGAAGGATAGGCAAGGGAATCTATGTGTGGAGCCAGAGGAAATGGGCGAGGTACTAAATGAATACTTTGCATCAGTATTCACCAAAGAGAAGGAATTGGTAGATGTTGAGTCTGGAGAAGTGTGTGTAGATAGCCTGGGTCACATTGAGATCCAAAAAGACAAGGTGTTGGGCATTTTGAAAAATATTAAGGTAGATAAGTCCCCAGGGCCTGATGGGATCTACCCCAGAATACTGAAGGAGGCAAGAGAGGAAATTGCTGAGGCCTTGACAGAAATCTTTGGATCCTCACTGTCTTCAGGTGATGTCCCGGAGGACTGGCGAATAGCCAATGTTGTTCCTTTGTTTAAGAAGGGTAGCAAGGATAATCCAGGGAACTACAGGCCGGTGAGCCTTACGTCAGTGGTAGGGAAATTACTGGAGAGAATTCTTCGAGACAGGATCTACTCCCATTTGGAAACAAGCGGTTGTATTAGCGAGAGGCAGCACGGTTTTGTGAAGAGGAGGTTGTGTCTCACTAACTTGATAGCGTTTTCGAGGGGGTCACAAAGATGATTGATGCAGGGAGGGCAGTGGATGTTGTCTATATGGACTTCAGTAAGGCCTTCGACAAGGTCCCTCATGGCAGACTGGTATAAAAGGTGAAGTCACACAAGGGGACAAGGTGGATACAGAACTGACTCGGTCATAGATGTCCGAGAGTAGCAATGGAAGGATGCTTTTCTAATTGGAGGGCTGTGACTAGTGGTGTTCCGCATGGATCTGTGCTGGGACCTTTGCTGTTCGTAGTATATATAAATAATTTGGAGGAAAATGTAATTGGTCTGATTAGTAAGTTTGCAGACGACACAAAGGTTGGTGGAATTGCGGATAGCGATGAGGACTGTCAGAGGATACAGCAAGATTTAGATTGTTTGGAGACTTGGGCGGCGAGATGGCAGATGGAGTTTAATTCGGACAAATGTGGGGTGATGCATTTTGGAAGGTCTAATACAGGTAGGGAATATACAGTGAATGGTAGAACCCTGAAGAGTATTGACAGTCAGAGAGATCTTGGTGTACAGGTCCACAGGTCACTGAAAGGGGCAACACAGGTGGAGAAGGTCGTCAAGAAGGCATACGGCATGCTTGACTTCATTGGCCGGGGCATTGAGTATAAGAATTGTCAAGTCATGTTGCAGCTATATAGAACCTTAGTTAGGTCACACTTGGAGTATAGCGTTCAATTCCTGGTTGCCACATTGCCAGAAGGATGTGGAGGCTTTAGAGAGGGTGCAGAAGAGATTTACCAGGATGTTGCCTGGTATGGAAGGCATTAGCCATGAGGAGAGGTTGAATAAACTTGGTTTGTTCTCACTGGAACGAAGAAGATTGAGGGGCGACCTGATAGAGGTCTACAAAATTATGAGGGGCATAGACAGAGTGGATAGTCAAAGACTTTTTCCCAGGGTAGAGGGGTCATAGGTTTAAGATGCGAGGGGCAGAGTTTAGAGGAGATGTACGAGGCAGGTTTTTTACACAGAGGGTGGTGGGTACCTGGAACCCGCTGCCGGAGGAGGTGGTGGAAGCAGGGACGATCGTGACGTTTAAGGGGGCATCTTGACAAATACATGAATAGGATGGGAATAGAGGGATATGGACTCCGGAAGTGTAGAAGATTTTAGTTCAGACGGGCAGCATGGTCAGCGCAGGCTTGGAGGGCCGAAGGGCCTGTTCCTGTGCTATCCTGTGTTTTGTTCTTTGTTCTTTATCTGTTAACACATCTTGCTTTTAAATAGTTCCCTTAACAGACTAAAACATCCCAATGTGCTTTGTGGGAGCAATTGTCAAATGAAACTTGACACCGAGGCTCATGAGGAGATTTTGGGACCGGTGACTAAATACTTGGTCAAAGGGAGAGATTTACTGACAAAGATCTTACAGGAAGATCTCAGACTTGGAATTGAAAAAATTCTCAGTTAATTTGTGTCGGGTTTGTCCGGGAGTTTCCCGCTGGCTCTGCTGGCGAGTTCCCCAGCTGTTCAATAGGGGAGTTTCTTACCAGTTTATCCAACACTTAGCACTGGGGAACTCGGAGATCAGGCTGCCATTTTGAAAGGGTGCCTGATCTCGAAGTGAGCTTGTGGCTCTCCCACACCCCCTACTGATGTGTTGGGTGCTCTGGATCCGTGGAACACATACAGGCCACCAACACTTAAAATAGTACAACACTCTTTTATTAAGCTAGAAACTGTTGAACATACTTTCACTGTGGGTTAACACGATGTTAGATTAAACTAAAGACCTATGCCTGTCCTAACCAGTCTATGCACTCTGCACATGGTGCAGATCTGTGCTGTAAGCTCTGTCCTTCTGAGAGGCTGCATCCCGAATGAGCGGGACCTCTGATGCCCGCTGTCTATATAGTGCGTCTGCTCTAACTGGTGATTGGCTGCGGTGTTGTGTGTGTTGATTGGTCTTGCTGTGTGTCCATCAGTGTGTGTGGCTGCACCATAATATACTGGTGTATATTATGACACCTACCCATGGACACTATCACCCCCCCCAAGTGAGGACACCCCGGTTTGGGATCTCTGGGGGTTCCCCCCCTCTTCATGTCTCCTCAAGTCCCCTTATAGCACCCCCTCCCTTCCAGGACCCTCACCCAACCTCCCAAAAGCCCCTGCGTACCTGTCCTGCACACCTCCACTCTTCAACCCCCCCCCCCCCCCCTCCTCCTTTCATGGACATGGCCTCCCATGCCCTTGGCAGTGGCACCTGGGCAGTGTTCCTGCCAGCCTGGCAGTGCCACATTCCAGGGGGAGGGCTAGGGGGCGAACCTGGACTGACCCTGACCGCTCAGGGGTCTCCGATGGTCTGGGAGACGGCGTGGGAGACCCCACGGGTGCCATTCCTCCTGGTCCTCGTTTGCGTGGACCAGTACGGAACGGTGCCCGGATGCGGCCTTGCTATCTGACCCTGATGCCTCGCAGGACCTGGGTGAATCCTGCGTGGCTGAACGACTGCCGGGAAGCCCACCTACCCTGCACAACATGGGTTGTGGGGGTGAGACCCACGCAGACACGGAGAGAATGTGCACATCCACACGGGCAGTGACCCGGGTGCGGGATCGAACTGGGTCCTCGGTGCCGTGAGGCAGCAGTGCTAACCACTGCACCACCGTGCTGCCCACCAGATGTATTTTTAAATGGTCATCATTAGGCTTTTTAAATTCCCGATTTCGTGATAATAGCACTATGCCACCACATCTGTCAGCCCATCAGGAATCCGGAAGCTTTTTAATGGCTTGGAAGCTTTTAGTGGATTTGTAATACAGCCACAACACTAGCACCTGACCTCCATTTTAGCTGACCACTTTGAGTGAGCAGGCGAGATGGTGACAAGTAGAAGCAGTCTATTCCAGCTGAACAATTATGCGAGGATCAGCGCCTTCCGACAGAGCAAGAAGGTACAGGAATTGAGCTACCTTAGCGAGGCAGCATTGCGCCTCAATGATGCGTCTCCCGACATTCTGCAGCACTCTGAAAACGAGAGGAAGAAGCCTGTTTCCAAACACAAACAGGAGATCAGCAGCAGGAGCGCTGTCCAATAATCGTGAATATCGTGTCGCAGGATGTTCTCTGACTGAAACAGGACTGGAAAGGTGAGTGACCTGGAACATTTAATTGTGTTCTGATGTGCATCTAGCTTCTTCACCTTCCCTTCTCTTACACCTTACGCACAAAACCTTACCTGAGGACCGTCCCTTTCTGTCGAGTCACCTCTTCACATCCCTGAGCTGACCAACCACGGCTGACACTCGCTCTCATCTTATTGTAATACCACACATGTCCCTCACAGTGACCCTCCAGATCATTCCACAGCTCATTGAATTGTTCTAAACAGGTACAGAAAATAATAATTGAGGCTAGTGGAATCATGGCCTTTATATCTGGAGAACTAGAATACAAGGGATAGGAGTCATGTGTCAATTATACCAAGCCTTGGTTAGACCACATCTGGGTACTGGGAGCAGTTTGGATACCATACCTGAGGAAAGATATATTGGCTTTGAAAGGAGTGCAGTGTAGGTTTATTGAATGATACCTGGTCTCCGAGGGTTAAACTATGAAGACACATTACACAAACTAGGGCTGTGTTCCCGAGAATTTGGATGGTTAAGGGATCATAGATCATAGAATTTACAGTGCAGAAGGAGGCCATTCAGCCCATCGTGTCTGCACCGGCTCTTGGAAAAAGCACCCTACCCAAGGTCAACACCTCCACCCTATCCCCATAACCCAGTAACCCCACCCAACACTAAGGGCAATTTTGGCCACTAAGGGCAATTTATCATGGCCAATCCACCTAACCTGCACATCTTTGGACTGTGGGAGGAAACCGGAGCACCCGGAGGAAACCTACGCACACACGGGGAGGATGTGCAGACTCCGCACAGCCAGTGACCCAAGCCGGAATTGAACCTGGGACCCTGGAGCTGTGAAGCAATTGTGCTATCCACAATGCTACCGTGCTGCCCCAGAGGATGATTTGATTGAAGTTTTCAAGTTATTAAGGGGAACAGATATGGTAGATTGGGATGGCACAGTGGTTAGCACTGCTGCCTCACAGCACCAGGGACCCGGGTTCAATTCCGACCTTGGGTAACTGTCTGTGTGGAGTTTGCACATCCTCCCCGTGTCTGCGTGGGTTTCCTCCGGGTGCTCCGGTTTCCTCCCACAGTCCAAAGATGTGCAGTTTAGGTGGATTGATCATGCTAAATTCCCCCATAGGGTGTGGTTGCAGTAATAGGGTGGGGAATTGAGCCTAGGTATAGTGGTCTTTTGAAGGGTCAATGCAGACTAGATGGGCTGAATGGTCTCTTTCTTCACTGTAGGGATTCGATGATTGGAAGAAACTATTTTTGCTGATCGGGTATGGCGGAACCTTTGGAAGGTTGGGGACCGGGACGGGGGTGTGGAAGGGTGGGATTCTAATAGAGGGGAACCCTCAAGCTCACTTAAGAGTTCGGGCACCCTTTCAAAATGGTGGCCTGATCTCTGAGGAGCCGGTCTGGCCAGCGGGTTCAGCTCCCCAGTGATGAAAAAAAGCCCAGAGAGAAACTCCCCAGGGCCTGAAAAAGTGAATAAGTCTGGTTAGCTAGCAGACAGAGCTGTGGGGATACTCCCAGTCAAACTCACGTGAAATAACACTTGGAAACTTCGCGCCCTCCATTTCACGCAGCCCCACGTCTTTTCTTTCTCCCCATGGAGCACAGAACACCAGGAAATGCTGAGGTAGCCCCTCCAGCCACCTTCATTTTAATCACTGCAGCGCAGGAGTCCCTGGAGATGAGCAAAATCTTGGCATGCCTTACTGTTGGAGATGGAGAGATGGGTGGTCTCTCTCTGCTAATTGTTAAGAAAATTAAATATCACACTGACATAAATACTCCTGTTGACTTTACATGAGCAGCCACTGAATAGTCTGATGTGCCAAATCGAGATTTAGCGCCCCCTCACTTCGGCATTTCTAATTCATGCCTTTTATCTCTAATAGGCCTTGCAAGCATCTCTTTGAGAAGTGATGCGAGAGGGGGCTGAAGAATGCCCTCCATCAGTGCAGATACACAGCAGCCACCAAGGCAATCAGTTGGATTCTTGCACTTCACAAGTGCACAGGAGCAGGCGATGGATTTGGATACAGCAGAGGAGAGTCCCCATTGGAGGGTTCAGCTCTGCAGAATAGACACAGATGCTGAGCCTTGGGAGATCTTTAATGAAGAGGACAATTCTGGAGCAGCAGCAGAAAATAAGTTGAGGTTCTGTCCATATTTTCAGACACACTGCACTCCAATGGAGAGAGATTAAAGGAGTCTCTAACGTTAATGCCACAATGTCTTTCTGGTGACATTTCCATCCATAGGCTGAGTGGCCAGCTGCATGGAGCATCAGTCACATCTGGCAACTGAGTACATACTGGCTCTGACCAATGTCTTGCACACTTATGATTGAGGCAAGCCTTGTCTTGGCTGTTCAGCACCTCATTGAGTGTTCTACAGCTCTTGGTCAGCAGAGAGGTGCAGATGGGCCAAAAGAGGGAGGATGGCAAAAGGGCAGAGGGAAACGGAGGCTCCACTCATGGGACTTCCAATCCAACCCTACCCTTCAAAGCCCATATGCTGCCAGCTGGAGTGCTCCTGCACAGGTGTCAGTGAGGCAACCTTTGCAAGGGTCTTCCTGACCTCCAAGACCCAGGGAATGTCGGCCAAAAGCATCCTATCTCTAACCCTACTGAAACCACAGGACTAACACCATGTCGGAGTAGTAGAAAAAGGAATATAAGAGATTATTGGTTGTGCAAGTGTACAATGGGATGAAACACAATGGGCAGAACTTAATGCAGCCCCGCCCCAAGGTGATTACTTTGGGATGGGGGGCATTTAATTGGGTGGGTGGGTATGGGGGGAGGACTCCACCACCTTCCTACCTCTGCCCGGTTAAACCGGGGGTGGAAAAGCTCACGGATGCTAATTGAGATCCTTGAGGGGGCAATTATTGCCTCAGCCTGCCACAGCTGGTATTCAACTAGCGGTCGGTGTGGGAAAATGTAAAAGCAAACCATGAAGGATTATCTTTGGGTCTCCAGAAGCTGAGAGAGGTGGGGGCGGGGGGGGGGCGGGGAGCGTGGGGGGCTGGTGAAAAGGGGTTTCCTCTTTTGAAGTGCCTGATTGATGAACTTGGACTCCACATTGTGAAGAGCAGGGTGCCCACTGAGAGCCAAACTGCCCACTGCTTTTCCCCTGACCCCTATCCCCTTCCCAATCAGTGACCCTCATCCATTCCTCTCACCCGTGGCCTGCGTTGCTCAGCAATACTGACCTCTGGTGGGTTTATTACTGGCAGCAACTATTACTCCAAGTGGTACTGACAGGCAATGGAGATGGCCTCTGCTTTTTTGGCAGCTCTCTGAGGGCAGGACCTCTGCCCCTAGGGTCCTCAATCCCTGGCAAGGTAGCCAGTTAAGTGACACATAATTGTGGCGGACCTTCACCGACAAAGGGGACATGGGGCTCCCACCGATACTCCAGCTGAGGACTGAGACCCTCATAGCCAACATTAAATTCCATAGAATGTTACAGTTCTGTTTTGTGTTTAATTCAAGTCATAACCCCCACGAGCACCGGACCACCATGGAGAAACCATCAGTGATCTCCCCGTTTGACTTGTGGAGTATGAGCTCCCCATGTAGGGGGCAGCGGCCACCCACATGGGGTCCGTTATGCACTAATATAAAAGCTAGTCCAAAGCAGGGCCTAGAGAGATTCGTCTTCCCAGCAAGAACTGTACTGGGAGTGAAATGCTGCTTTGTGCAGAAGTATATAAATAGTTAATACATTTAAGTGCATTTATCTCCGATGTCCTCAATTCCTAAAATACGCCATATAATAATAAAAAATAGGTGGGAAGGCAAGTGGAGAGGATGGGACAAAGAGTCTACGAAGGGATCTGGACAGGTTAGGTGAGTGGGAAAAAACGTGGCAGATGGAACATAATGTCGGAAAATTTGAAGTTATGACCTTTGATAAGAAGAATACTGGAGCTGAATACTATTTAAATGGAGCAGAAAACTGCAGCACAGAGGGATTTGGAGGTCCTTGTGCATCGATCACAAAAAGCTAGCATACCAGTTCAGCCAGTAATTTGGAAGGCAAATGGAATTGTGGACTTTCTTTCAAAGGGAATGGAGTATAAAATTAGGGAAGTGCTGCTAAAACTATACATGACACTAGTTAGACCACACCTGGTATACTGTGAACAGTTTTGGTTCCCATATCTAAGGAAGGATATACCAGCATTGGAGGCAGCCCAGAGAAGGTTCACTAGGTTGATCCTGGGTAGGGAGGGATTTTCTTATGAGGAGAGGTTAAGTAGTTTGGGCTTGCGTTCATTGGAGTATAGAAGAATGAGGAGCGATCTTATTGAGACATATAGGATTCTTGGGGCTTGACAGGGTAGATGCTGAGAGGTTGTTTCCTTTTGTGGGATTATCTAGGACCAGAAGGCATAATCTCAGAGTAAGGGGTCGCTGAGGTAGACAGAACTGGGGCTGGTTTAGCACAGTGGGCTAAACAGCTGGCTTGTAAAGCAGAACAAGGCCAGAAGTACGGGTTCAATTCCCATACCAGCCTCCCCGAACAGGTGCCAGAATGTTGCGACTAGGGGCTTTTCACAGTAACTTCATTTGAAGCCTACTTATGACAAGTGATTTTCATTCAGTCATTCATTCATTTTGAATCAGTAAAGGAATCGAGGGTTGTGGCATCGAGAGTTGTGGCAATGACGCGGGAAAGTGGAGTTTAAAAAAAATAAATTTAGAGTACCCAATTCATTTTTTCCATTTAAGGGGCAATTTAGCATGGCCAATCTACCTACCCTGCACATCTTTGGGTTTTGGGGGCGAAACTCACGCAAACACGGGGAGAATGTGCAAACTCCACACGGACAGTGACCCAGAGCTGGGATCGAACCTGGGACCGCGGCGCTGTGAGGCAGCAGTGCGAACCACTGCGCCACCGTGTTGCCCTGGGAAAGTGGAGTTGAGCATTATTATCAGATTAGCCAAACTCATTGAATGGCAGAGCAGACTAGATGGGCTGAATGGCCTACTTCTGCTCCTATGCCTTACTGTTTTATAACATTTCATTCAAAGCTCTATTCCCATCCTGACCATTTTTGCCTGCCACCTGCCAAGTGGCTTTCTGTTTTGTGAAGAATAGAACAGGTCAAAGCTAAGCAGTACATGAAAAGTGATGGGTTTTTGATCATGAGATTGCTTTGTGCTGGGGACTAGGGGGTATCCAATGTGTTCTGCATATTGTGTGCCAATTGGCTGCAGTGCCACAATTTAATTGAAGCATGCCTGAATTAATTTACCTTGGACATTCTTGGCAGCTAAGTCTGTCGCTGCCATATGGAGAGACAAAACTTTCAGCACCTTCCTCCTCTTGGGAGTTCCAGGGCAGGATTCTCCCATTCGGCGACAGAGTGTCCACGCCATCGGAAACGGCATCGCATTTCACGACGGCGTGAACGGGCCGCTGGGTGTACCGATTCTAGCCCCTACAGGAGGCCAGCATGGCGCTGGAGCGGTTCACGCCGCTCTAGCCTCCCATCCCGGCGCGAACTGTGCGCAGCGCCATCCCGTGCATGCGCAGTGGCACCGGCGTCAACGAGGATATGCGCAGTGGTGCCGGCGCCATCCTGCGCATGCGCGGTGGCCTCCCTCAATGCGCTGGTCCCGACGCAACATGGCGCAGGAGTTCAGGGGCCAGCGCGTAGGAAAATAGGCCCGGGGAGCGAGAGGCCGGCCCACCGATTGGTGGGCCCTTATCGCGGGCCACGCCCCATCGGAGGACCCCCCCCCCCCCGGGATCAGTGCCCCCCCACCTCCACAGGCCGCCCCCAACCCTGTGCGCAGAGTTCCCGCCGGCTGCGACCAGGAAAATCGCGTGCCGGTGTCGGGGCGGCGTGGCGCAGTTGCGGGGATTCTCCGGCCCGGCGCGGGGCTGGAAGGATCCCGCCCTCAATCCTTGCTGCAAGGTGCAGAAGACCATTATAGTTCTGGATTCCGTGCCGGGTGCATAATATGAAAGGCCATCCCCCCAGAAGCGCATCTTCAGGGCGACACGGGGGCACAGTGGTTAGCACTGCTGCCTCACAGCTCCAGGGACCCGGATTAAATTCCGGCCTTGGGTGACTGTCTGTGTGGAGTTTGCAGTTTCTTTCCGTGTCTGCGTGGGTTTCTTCCGGGTGCTCCGTTTTCCTCCCACAGCCCAAAGATGTCCAGGTTAGGTGGATTGGCCGTGCTAAATTGCCCCTTAGTGTCTAAAAGGTTAGGTGGGATTATTGGGTTATGGGGATATGGTGGAGGCGTAAGCTTAAGTAGGGTGCTGTTTCCAAGGTACGATGCAGACTCGATGGGCTGAATGGTCTTCTGCACTGTAGAGATTCTATGATTCTGCATCCCAATGATTTGCTCTCCTCACAACTGTGGTGGCTGGTCACGTGGCTTCTTGTTGTACCATGTTGCGCAGTTGTTGGCTCGCTGCACCTCTGGGAATCCAGCCAAAGTGACAAAACTGAGTGCACACTTGTTCTGCCCCAGATGACGATTTCCTGGAGTTATGTTTTAGTTAAGTCAGAGCCATTTTAAAATTGAATAGGAAAACTAGTACCAGTACAAAGTAGATTCTGGTCTTGAAATCTCTTGACGATGTCCATTTTAAGAATGCAAAACTCTGATTGGTCGATTCGATCTCACAGCACCAGGGACCCGTGTTCGATTCCGACCTTGGGTGACTGTGGTGTTTGCACATTCTTCCCGTATCTGGGTGGGTTTCCTCTGGGTGCTCTGGTTTCTTCCTACAGTAGGCTAGGTGGACTGGCCATGCTAAATTGCTCCTTGGAAGGGGTTACTGGGATAAGGTGGGGGATTGGGCCTGGGTAGGGCTCTCTTTTGGAGGGTCGGTGCAGACTCGATGGGTCGAATGGCCTCCTTCTGCACTGTACGGTTTCTATGATCCCACAAATTATTCTGGACATTGGACGGAATTCTCCTAAGCCCCTGCCGGCGGGCTCAGCGGGAGCTCCAAAGATCAGTTTTACATTGGAATGAATTTCCAAAAGGATCTTCCGCTGGTACCTGCCATGGCAGATGGGGAGACCCGCTGGAGGCCAGCGTGAAATTGGTTTGCATCCCACTAATGGGATGTAGATAAAGGCAGGTCCACCTACGCCCGATTCTCCACAGCATCAGCAGGAAAACACGCACGGAGCGAAACATGTCCAGAACAACTTGGCATGCAGACATTGGGCCTCACATGGGGCTGCCTCGTGGAGTGCAAAATGGAGGCTGCCCGCAACCCTGGATCCCAGAACACCACAGCAGTGGGTGGGAGGAGCACCTGCAGGCGGACCGTCCAAATTCAATGTCTTGTTGGAGGTCCATCTTCCAGCCTCAGAATGTTCTTGTAGATCCACCTTCTTTCTTCAATAGTTGGTCAGTGATATTGGGCGCCTTTTCAATATGCCGTCTGGATAGAATGGTGGGACTACGCACCATCAGGTTTGTCCTGCTATGGAATACGGTGCAAAACACCTGGTTGCATGATTAATGTGGCCGGGGCCGGAAGATTTAGCACGTTTTCCCGCCGGCCTCTGCAGCGTTTCCGCCCCCGCCACGGAATTTAGTCCCTAAGTAGGAGAATTCCTAATTCAGCACCTCTGACCAAGAGCTTAATTTGAGGCAAACACTGGTTAGAAAAGGATGCGATACCCGCTAATCTCCTTTCCATGGTCAGCCTCATCAGGAACCTGCAGACTTGTGGGATTATCCTATCATTTTTAAAGTTTCTACAACATTTAGCAGCGGGCTTAATCAGGCCTATGGAAGTACTTATTTTAAAAATACAAACCACCTATAACCATACCTCTGGGAGAATTCCAGGATTTGGAGCATCAGTGGGGGCGAGTGGGGTGGGGAGGGAGATCGACAACATAATTAGTAAGATGAGGTATTCACCACTCTGTCCTTCAGTGATTTTTTTGTTCAGAGGAAATAGTATAATGATTTTAAGATAACTTTTGGAAGGATTATCATATGCCTGGATTCTTCAATTATGGGCTTTATCAGAGCTGCCGTTTATCAACTTGTGCAATAAAGGAAGTGGGTCTGCTCAAAGTTACTTCCTGCGTTTTGTAAGCAACAAAATTGCCTGACAAGCACCCTGCACTTGAATTTGGGCGGGGGCGCGTAGTGTGTAATTGAAGACTTGTCCTGGCATCACACTTAACTGCCAGATGCTAAATTACATCCTTTTTTAAAACTTGCTATTAGTCTTTCCTCCTGTTTTTTAGGTATTTGACTCCATGTGTAGAGCAGATTGGGCGGGGGATGGAGAAAACATTTAATGGACTCAACTGTGTTACCCAGCTGTGACAATTCACACCTCATGCAGTGCTGGCTAACTGGCTAAATAAGTGTTAATTGTTATGGCTCCCCTTTCTGGACCTTGGTCTGGCATGATTTGTGTGCACAACAAAGCTGCAACATTTGCAGAGTTCAGTCTTTTCTAAACTGAGTGAAATGTTTTGCAGGATTTCTTGGGTAGGTTTTTGGACCTGCTGCGAATATCCATATCGCAGAACCATCTGATGTGACATTTGTACTTGGAAGTCCTGGGTTAATCTTCGTTTTAACGTTTTTCGATTTGCACACCAGTTTTCTCTGCTATGTTTCAACTACAGTAAGATGGCCACAGAGCGAACCCCTCACCCTTGATTGGTAATCTGGAGTCACTGAGTTTTGATCTTGCATGCATGGATCACCATTACCCTAAAAAGCAATGAAGACCATAAACGCTTGGTAATGGATATTTTATTCACCTCCGGAAAGATGAAATGCAAATAAGAAAAACTGCAAAGTGAGAGAAGTGATCTTCCACCAAAGGAGGCTGTGAATAGCAGGCATGCTTTATCCTCACTGACGAGGACCGTCCTCAGCATATCCTAACACAGTGTATTTTAGTGATTTGTGAATTAGAGCTGAACATAAGGTTCCAGATTCCTTCTCATTCTAAGCCGTGGAACTCTTGAGTCTCTGATTCGTGCAGCCGCATGTGGTGGAGATTGCAGATTTGTGTTTGAACATGTCTGCACCAGGGTTCTTTGTGACAATGCACTTACCTTGACTCTTGTTTGCTTCCAGGCAGGGATCAGGAGGGATGGAGGTGGTGGTGTAATTAATACTTAGACAATTGAAAGAAAGACAATTGAAAGAAAGCAAATCAATCCCAGTCAAAGTTGAGACAACACCATACATGTGAGAGGGCATACATAAGTTCCCATTCGGCAAGTGTCTCCATGACAATGCTTTTTCTGTATTTTTTGTCAATTTTACTTTTGAATCAATGCATCTGCAATATTCTACAATCTCCTTATCGGGGGCCTCACAAATTGTTTCTGCCACAACCATCTATTACGCTGAACAGTTAACTCTGCCCAAGGTGGTTAGGTTAGGTTCAGCTGGCACAGGGATTATATGTTGATCTTATGATTAAGTTGATCTTTTCTCTACATCCCCGTTATGACTGTAACCTTACATTCTGTAGTCTCTCCTTCCTTCCCTATTTACGGTATGTGTTGTCTGTACAGCATGCAAGAAACAACACTTTTCACTGTGTACTAATACATGTGACAATAATAAATCATATCAAAATATGTGCTGAACCATCCAACTATTGTTGCTTGGTGAACGAGGGAGTCAAAGGTTGTCGAGGGGGCAGACAGGATGTGGAGTTGAGGCCACGATCACGATGGCGGAGCAGGTTCAAGAGGCTGAATAGCCTACTCCTGTTCCTAATTCAACTTTCATAACTGACGTGCCACAACCTAAAATTACCATCATGTGGTTGCGATGCTCTGTACAGGTGCAGAGGAACCAGATTGTCTGCAGCCTTGGTGTCAGATTGGACTCCAACATGAACATCCAATCTCCTATCTGCAACATCACTAAGACTGCCTATTTTGACTTCCGTAGCACCACTCAACCTTGACCCAATTCTCAGCCCATCTGCTGCTGAAACATTCATGTTTTTGTTACCGTTACTATTCCAGCGCACTGCTGGCCTGCTTTCCAGATTCACTCGGTAAACTTGCATTGTCCAAAATGCTGCATGTGCCCTCCATCATATCAAGTTCCGTTCATCCATCACTTCTGGACTCACTGACCTACTTTCACTCCCGCTAAGCAATGTCTCAATTTTAACCCCCCAACCCCGCCGTTTTCAAATCCCTCCCTGTAATCTGCTCCAGCCCCGTAACGGTCCGAGATCCCACGCTTGTATACTTCTTGCCTGGTCAGCATTCTGATTTTTAGATCGCTGGCCGCTCTGCCTTCAGTTACCTCAGACCGAAACTCTGGAATTTCCTCATTTAACCTCTCTGCATACATCTCTATTCACCTTTTAGGGCACTCCTTAAAAATCCCCCTCAAAAAGCTTCTGTCTTCCCTAATATCTCATTATGTGGCTGGGAGTCCAATTCTGAGAAGCTCCTTGAGCCAAAAGTGTAGAAATCTGTAAAGTACACAAGGTTTAGCTGTCCTTGGGTAGGCTGAAACAAAAAATAGATCAAAGCATGTTTGCCTCGGCTTAATACTAGTCCTCTTGTAAATACTGGAGGGGTTGGGAAATGGGGCAGGGAAGGGTGAGGAAAATGGGGTAGATGCGGGGTGAGGAAGGGTGGGGAAATGGAGTGGGGAGGAGGCAAAATTGGGTATGTGAATCAGAGAAGAAGGAAATGATTGGAAACAAAATAGGAACTGTAAATGTAAACTACATAATTCCGAAACTCTCGCGCAGTGGATAGCACTGCAGCCTCACGGCGCCGAGGTCCCAGGTTCGATCCCGGCTCTGGGTCACTGTCCGTGTGGAGTTTGCACATTCTCCCCGTGTTTGCATGGGTTTCACCCCCACAATCCAAAGATGTGTAGGGTAGGTGGTTTGGCCATGCTAAATTGCCCCTTAATTGGAAAAAATGAATTGGATACTCTAAATTTAAAAAAAATAAATGATTATGAAACTCTCAAAAAGCCGAGGCTGCGCAAAAATGTTTTTTGAAACATTTACGTTCAAAATAAGATTATGACTTTATCACTGGCAGGTTAAATCTTGTAAGCATTACACATACTGTCTGGAATTATTGTGACAATTTGAAACAATCCTGACACTGCAGAACAAGTACGGCTTGTGCCTGCACATGTGGTTATACGATAGTTGAAGAGCTTTGAATTTGCATGCCTGGTCTATTGAAATGAATTTTGTCTCCATAATGATTTAGGTAGTACATTGCCCTAGAAGTATTGCTTTCAGTGTTCCTTTTGAAGATACTTGGAAAACTCTTGGGCTTGTTCAGTAATAGAATCATAGAAACATTGAAAATAGAATCAGGATGAGGCCATTCGGCCCTTTGAGCCTGCTACCACCGTTCATTATGATCACGGCTGATCATCAAGTTCAATACCCTGATCCCTTTAGCACCAAGAGCTATATCTAGTTCCTTTTTTTAAAATAAATTTAAAGTACCCAATTACTTTTTCCAATTAAGGGGCAATTTAGCGTGGCCAATCCAAGTCACTGAACATCTTTGGGTTGTGAGGGTGAAACCCCCCAAACATGGGGAGAATGTGCAAACTCCACACGGACAGTGACCCAGAGCCGGGATCAAACCTGGGTCCTCGGCGCCGTGAGGCTGCAATGCTACCCACTGCGCCACTGTGCTACCGCGTCTAATTCCTTCTTGATATCACACAACGATTTGATTTTCTGTGGTAGCGAATTCCACAGATTCACCACTCTCCGGTGAAGAAATTTCTCCTCACCTCAGTCCTTATCCCCAAACTATGACCCCCTTGTTCTGGACTCCCTCACCATTGGAAACATTCTTTGTGAATCTACCCTGTCTAATCCTGTTAGAATTTTGTAAATTTCTATGTGATGCCCTCCCATTGTACTAAACTCCAATGAATATAATCCTAACCAATTTAGTGTCTCCTCATATGGCAGTCCCGCCATCCCAGAAATCAGCCTGGCAAACCTTTACTGCACTCCCTGCATAGCAAGATCATCCTTCCTCAGATAACGACACCAAAACTGCATGCTATATTCCAGGTGTGGCCCCACCAATTCCCTAAAAGGTTGCAGTAAAACATCTCTATTCCTATACTCAAATCCTCTCAGTATGAAGGCCAACATACCATTTGCCACCTTTATTGCCTGCTGCACCTATGCGTTACTTTCAGCGACTGATGCCTGAGAATCGCTGAGTATCCACCTCTCAATTTACACCCATTCAAATAAAATCTGCTTTCCTATTTTTGCTACCGAAGCGACAAACCTCACATTTATCCACATTTATACTGCATCCGTAATGCATGCCCCACTCACTCAGCCTGTCCAAATCCCACTGAAGCATCTCTGCACCCTCCTCACAGCTCACCCTCCCACCCAACTTTGTATTATCTGCAAATTTGGAGATAATATATTTAGTTCCCTCGTCCAAATCTTTAACATATAATGTGCACGGTTGGGGTCCTAGCACAGATCCCTGCGGTATCCCACTAGTCACTGCCTGCCAATCCGAAAAAGACCCATTTATTCCAATTTTTTGCTTCCTGTCTGCTAACCTGCTTTTTATCCATCTCAAGCCACTACCTGTAATGCCATGTGCTTTAACTTTACATATTAATCTGTTATGTGAGATCTTGTTGAAAGCCTTCTGAAAGGCAGGTTTTTAGAAGGATATAAATAGTTTACAGAGAGATATTGACCGGTTAAGCGAGTGGGCTGTGGAGGCTGAGGCCGTAAACATTTTCAAGGCTGAGATCGATCAGTTTTTAATTAGATGGGGAATTAAGGGTTACGGAGATGAAGGCAGGAGAGTGTTAGATCATCCGTGATCTTAGTAAATGGCAGAGCAGTCTCGAAGGGCCGAATGGCCTACTCCTGTTCCTATTTCTTATGGTCTTCTCAAACGTCGAACTGATCAATTGTTGATTTCGGACAAATTCTAAACATAACCAGGTTAGTACTAAACCAGTTAGTACAGGCACAGTGTCTCAAAGCCAGCAACCTCGGGACTGAGACTATGCTGGATCTCTGACTTTGCCAGACTTCAGGTCGGAGGGTTTGGACCATGCGCAGGTTTGGGCCCAGCTGGATTGCGTGGGGTTAAGGGTCGCTCGGAGCATGAGAATAGACTGGTGCGCAAGCGGCAAAGAGGATAATTAGTCCAGCACCATGCTGCATAATGCAGCGCCTAGCCATATTTCCCAGGTAAATTTTTATTTTATTTTATTTTACTCAATTAAAATTGTTGCAAGGCAAATTCTTTAAAGTGCCTGGTCTTTGGACAACTGGATTTGAGACACTTGTTGCACCTGCTGAGGAAATCTTCAATAACTGGGATCTAAACACACAAAGTATGAGCAGGAGTAGGCCCTTCGACCCTTCCCTGACATTCAACATAATTATGGCGGATTCTCTATCTCCATGCTATACTCCCGCTCTCTCCCCATACCCCTTGACACCATTTAAATCTAAAAATCTATCTATATCTTTCTTAAATAAATTCAATGACTTGGCCCTGCAGCCTTCTGTGGTGGAAGACGTTTTTCCTCATCTCAACCCCAAATACCTAGATACCCCTGTGTCTCGAGACTGGACGGACCCCTTGATCTAGACCCCCCCCCCCCCCCCCCCCCTCCCCGCCAGCTAGAGGAAGCAAGATTCCTGCATCCAATCTGACCTGCCCTGTCAGAATTTTAGACGTTCCAATTAGATCCCCCCCCTCATTCTTCTAGATTCCGATGAGATTCCGATGAATATCGGCCCAGTTGACCCAATCTCTCCTCGTACTCCTAGATCTGGTCCTGTGTAATGAGACAGGATTGATTCAGGATCTCATAGTTAGGGATCCTCTCGGAAGGAGCGATCACAATATGGTGGAATTTAAAATACAGATGGAGGGTGAGAAGGTAAAATCAAGCACTAGTGTTTTGTGCTTAAACAAAGGAGATTATAATGGGATGAGAGAAGAACTAGCTAAGGTAGATTGGGAGCAAAGACTTTATGGTGAAACAGTTGAGGAACAGTGGAGAACCTTCCAAGTGATTTTTCACAGTGCTCAGCAAAGGTTTATACCAACAAAAAGGAAGGACGGTAAAAAGAGGGAAAATTGACCGTGGATATCTAAGGAAATAAGGGAGAGTATCAAATTGAAGGAAAAAACATACAAAGTAGCAAAGATCAGTGGGAGACTAGAGGACTGGGAAATCTTTAGGGGGCAACAGAAAGCTACTAAAAAAGCTATAAAGAAGAGCAAGATAGATTATGAGAGTAAACGTGCTCCGAATATAAAAACAGATAGTAAAAGTTTCTACAAATATATAAAACAAAAAAGAGTGGCTAAGGTAAATATTGGTCCTTTATAGGATGAGAAGGGAGATTTAATAATGGGAGATGAGGAAATGGCTGAGGAACTGATCAGGTTTTTTGGGTCTGTCTTCACAGTGGAAGACACAAATAACATGCCAGTGACTGATGGAAATGAGGCTATGACAGGTGAGGACCTTGAGAGGATTGTTATAACCAAGGAGGTGATGGGCAAGCTAATGGGGCTAAAGGTAGACAAGTCTCCTGGACCTGATGGAATGCATCCCAGAGTGCTAAAAGAGATGGCTAGGGAAATTGCAAATGCACTAGTGATAATTTACCAAAATTCACTAGACTCTGGGGTGGTCCCGGCGGATTGGAAATTAGCAAACGTGACACCACTGTTTAAAAAAGGAGGTAGGCAGAAAGCGGGTAATTATAGGCCAGTGAGCTTAACTTCGGTAGTAGGGAAGATGCTGGAATCTATCATCAAGGAAGAAATAGCAAGGCATCTGGATGGAAATTGTCCCATTGGGCAGACGCAGCATGGATTCATAAAGGGTAGATCGTGCCTAACTAATTTAGTGGAATTTTTTGAGGACATTAACAGTGCGATAGATAACGGGGAGCCAATGGATGTGGTATATCTGGATTTCCAGAAAGCCTTTGACAAGGTGCCACACAAAAGGTTACTGCATAAGATAAAGATGCATGGCATTAAGGGGAAAGTAGTAGCATGGATAGAGGATTGGTTAATTAATAGAAAGCAAAGAGTGGGGATTAATGGGTGTTTCTCTGGTTGGCAATCAGTAGCTAGTGGTGTCCCTCGGGGATCAGTGTTGGGCCCACAACTGTTCACAATTTACATAGATAATTTGGAATTGGGGACCAAGGGCAATGTGTCCAAGTTTGCAGACGACACTAAGATAAGTGATAAAGCAAAAAGTGCAGAGGATACTGGAAGTCTGCAGAGGGATTTGGATAGGCTAAGTGAATGGGCTAGGGTCTGGTAGGTGGAATACAATGTTGACAAATGTGAGGTTATCCATTTTGGTAGGAATAACAGCAAAAGGGATTATTATTTAAATGATAAAATATTAAAACATGCTGCTGTGCAGAGAGACCTGGGTGTGCTAGTGCATGAGTCGCAAAAAGTTGGTTTACAGGTGCAACAGGTGATTAAGAAGGCAAATGGAATTTTGTCCTTCATTGCTAGAGGGATGGAGTTTAAGACTAGGGAGGTTCTGCTGCAATTGTATAAGGTGTTAGTGAGGCCACACCTGGAGTATTGTGTTCAGTTTTTGTCTCCTTACTTGAGAAAGGACGTACTGGCACTGGAGGGTGTGCAGAGGAGATTCACTAGGTTAATCCCAGAGCTGAAGGGGTTGGATTACGAGGAGAGGTTGAGTAGACTGGGACTGTACTCGTTGAAATTTAGAAGGATGAGGGGGGATCTTATAGAAACATATAGGATTATGAAGGGAATAGATAGGATAGATGCGGGCAGGTTGTTTCCACTGGCGGGTGAAAGCAGAACTAGGGGGCATAGCCTCAAAATAAGGGGAAGTAGATTTAGGACTGAGTTTAGGAGGAACTTCTTCACCCAAAGGGTTGTGAATCTATGAAATTCCTTGCCCAGTGAAGCAGTAGAGGCTCCTTAATTAAATGTTTTTAAGATAAAGATAGATAGTTTTTTGAAGAATAAAGGGATTAAGGGTTATGGTGTTCGGGCAGGAAAGTGGAGCTGAGTCCACAAAAGATCAGCCATGATCTCATTGAATGGTGGAGCAGGCTCGAGGGACCAGATGGCCTACTCCTGCTACTAGTTCTTATGTTCTTATGTACCAGAAATCAGGTGAACCTTCGCTGCACTCCCTCTGTGACAAGTTTTTCCTTTCTTAGATAAAGAGATCAAAACTGCAAACAATGCGCCAGGTGTGGCCTCATCAAGGGCCTGTACAGCAGCACTGTACTCGATGTACACTAAACCTTGGACATCTCCAATGGCAAAGAAATGTGCCCTTGTCTTATTATTAGACAGAGCAAGTTCAGTGTAAGAGCTGGAGGAACCTGAACTGACCGTGAGAATCATAATCTAACATTAAAACCTTTTGAATAAATGAAGCATGGAACAAAATCACGGATTATCAAGCTCCTGTATGATCAATCTTGTGAAATGGCTTATTCACCTGCCACACTTTCAGAAATATCCATTTTGATACATTTGTTCTTTTCATTACCCCCAGCTTCGGCGTTCCATTGTGACGATGACGATTCACCAATTTGTCACCAGCAGAGTCAGTGAGTATTTTGATTTTATTTCAGCCTTCTTTGGACAGCAGTGGAGTCATTTTCCAATCTAGTCATTTGCTTCAGCGCGAGTTGTACCAATTTAAGAGTAGCAGTCACCAACCGTTGAGCTTGTGGTTGTGGGTTGCTGCTCCCCAAACCTGTGGTCAGAGTACCAATGAGAGTGTGCAGCCAGTTGGGGTGGCATTGGGGTGGGTGCTGCAAAGTGAAATTCTCAACGGAATGCAGTAGATTTTCCTTTTGTTCTCCCTTAAATTTCTCAGACCGCAATTTCATGGGAAATGTGTCTGAATTAAAAGAGGAATTTTATCCCTGTGGTGATTTGGATACAGGTAAATAGAAGCCAGGTCACTGTACATAGTTAAGACATAGGAGGAGAGGAGCGACACGGCCCAGTGGTTAGCACTGCTGCCTCACTGCGCCGAGGACCCGGCTCGATCCTGGCCCCGAGTCACTGTCCATGTTGAGTTTGCACATTCTCCCTGTGTCTACGTGGGTCTCACAACCCAAAGATGTGCCAGGTAGGTGGACTGCCCACACTAAATTGCCCCTTAATTGGGTAAAAAAATGAATTGGGCATTTTAAATTAAAGAAAGACACAGCAGGAGGCCATTTGGTCCCTCCGGCATGCTCTGCTATTCAATTAGATCTTGGCTGATCCTCTACTTTCACTCCACTTCTTCCATATCCCTTGATTCCCATAGTGTTCAATAATCTATCAATTCTCAGGGGGCACGGTGGTTAGCACTGCTGCCTCATAGTGCCAGGGTCCCGGGTTCAATTCTGGCCATGGTTGACTGTTGTGTGGAGTTTGAACATTCCTCCGTGTCTGCGTGGTTTTCCTCCGAGTGCTCCAGTTTCCTTCCACAGTCCAAAGGTTACGTGGATTAGCCATGATAAATTGCACCTTAGTGTCCAAAGATGTGCAGGTTAGGTGGGGTTATGGGGATAGGACAAAGTACTGGCACTAGATAGGATGCTCTTTCGGAGGGGGGGGGGGGGGGCGGGGGGGGGGTAGTGGTGGTCGGTGCAGACTTAATAAGTCGAATGGCCTCCTTCTGCACTGTGGGGTTTCTATGATATCCATCTTGCATGTACTCGATGACGGATCCTCCACAGCTCTTAGGTAGAGAATTCCAAAGATTCACAACCCTCTGAGTGAAGAAATATTTGCTTCCTGAGTGGCTGACTGCTTATCCTGACACTATGACCCTTCTGCTAAACTCCCCAACCATGCGAAACAGCCTCGAACCCTTTCGAAATTTTATACATTTCAATGAGATCACCTCATTTTTCTAAACACCAGCAGAGACTACAGGCCCAATTTACTAAATCTCTCATGAACAACTCTCGGGGGATCAATTAAATAAACCTTTGTTACACCCCCTCTAAAGCAAATGTACCCAATTGGATAAGAGATCCACAAATGTACACCTTACTCGAGCTGTTGTCTTGCAAAAGTCCTGTGTAATTGTAGTAAGATCTCATTGCTCTTGTACTTAAAACTTTTGCAATAAAGCATAAAATAGCATTTGCTTTCCTAATTGGTTGCTGTGTCTCAAGGTTAACTTTTTGTGATTCCCACACAAGGGCCCCTCTAAACGATAGCATTCCTCAGTCCGATATGATAAAAACAAAATCTGCTTTTCTATTCCTGCTGTAACAGAAGGTAAACTGTACTTATTGCCTCCGATCAGCTAGCTGTCTGTGAGCAGAAGGTGTTTTGAATTATTTTTAAAATATGAAGTGGGGTGTGATCCAGTCCCTCAGTTTGTGTGCACCAATTTTTGAATGACCTGGAACAAACTCGGAGGTTAGTTTATATCCCATTCCAAACCCGGTTGGAAACCTGCAACTTCCCACACCGTTAACGCGTTCGGATCAGACCCTCAATTTAGATTAGGAAACTAAGCAAGAAGCCCAACTATTTTTCAATTTGTAAATTGTGAGGAAAGCACACTTCGCTCCAGGGACGATTCCACTGATAACTAGGGATCTACAAACTCGATTATTGACACAATTTACCCCGTTAACATCCAAGAAAATAACAGCTTTTCATTTAACAGTTAAACAGTTCTAGAACAAAAATAAAGGTCTTTGAGCTTACTTTTGATTGATTGATTGATCGATATTTATTGTCACATGTACCGAAGTACAATGAAAAGTATTTTTCTGCGGCCAAGGGAACGCACACAGTACGTACATAGTAGACAAAAGAATAATCGACAGAGTACATTGACAATGGTGCATCAACAAATAGTGTGAAACAAGGGCCAAACAAGAGCAGCATAGGGTGTTGTGAATAGTGTTCCTACAGGGAACAGATCCGTCTGAGGGGGAGTCGTTGAGGAGTCTGGTAGCTGTCCATCTGGTAGCTTTTCCATCTACTAAAATTTCACTGAAGCAAATTCCACACTCACAGGCCAAATGCCACTCAGTAGTTTACAGATTTCTGCGCAACGTCCTTGGGAGAGAAGCTTTCAGAAGTCAGTCTGAGAAACACACCTCCTTTCCTCAGTAACCCAGAGCAGAATTCTAAAATGAAACTAAAAACAACAGACACAGGGCAGGGCTGAAAATGAAACTAAAATGGACATTGTCCCATGAGTGACATCACAGCCTACCCCATGTTAACCCCTTAATCATAGTTTAGTAGACATATAATCGGGATGGCAGATGCACAATACAATATATATAAATATTTCCAACATTCACCACAACACCGATACACATACGTGCACACACAAACACGCAGGCATTCAGGCGCGCACACTGGCATTCACCAGCGTGCACACACAGGCATTCACCATTGTGCACACATAGGCACTCTCCAGCATGCACGCTCAAGCATTCATCAGCGAGATCACACAGTCACCAGCGTGTGCACACAGGCATGCCCGCGCTTGACACCGAAGCATCCATACACATTACACACAGGCATTCACGCACACTACACAGAGGTGTTCACACGCAAGTATGCACACAGGTATTCTTGCAATCACACATGCATTCACGTGTACCTGTGCATTCACTCGCACACATGTGAAGCGTTCACACACTCACACAAATTCACATGCGTGCAAATTCTCGCTTGCACAAATGTGCACACGTGCACATTCACACGCACACATTCACGTGTGCATGCAATCCCACAAATATGCACGTGCACATTCACACATGCGCCCATACAGGCACACATGCTTTTAAAAAGAGCAATAAGGATAAAGTTTTGAACATACAGGGCTGAATTCTCCGATCCTGCGGCTATATCTGCAGGATCACCAGAAAGTCGGTGCCGCTCCCTCACAATCCTCCGCCCGGTGGGGGGCTAGCAGCCGCGCAGTGTAAAGCCCCCGGCTTTACCTGCGGATACGGCCAGAGAATGGCCAGGTCCGTGGCCACGCATTCGCAATGCGGCGGCCTGCGGCTGACGCGCCGTGCAACATAGATCCGGCCGCACGCGGATATGGCCTGCCGAAAACTGCCCCCCTGTAACCACCCTCGCCACCCCCGGACCACCTCCCACCAGTCCTCCCAATCCTCGCCGAAGCCCCCCTGCCAGCGGAACGGCCCCCCCCCCCCCCCCCCAACTGTGGCAGCGCTGGACTCAGTCCGCAGACGCCACGCGAGGTCCCGGAATGACGTGAGCACACGCAAGCGACGCCGTTGGGAATCCGGCCCATCAGGGGCGGAGCATAGGGGGAGGGCCTCCGGTCCTAGGCCGTCCATACTCCCCGAGTATGCCATTTTTGTGGGGGGGAGCATCGCAAAAATGGTGCCGTCCCCGATTCCGACGTAAACGGGGATTCTCCAGCCAATTGGCGAACACGATTTTGGCGTCGCCGATCGGAGAATCCAGCCCACAGTGTTGGATTCCATTTTGTAGTAAACTACTAAAAAGAATAATTTTTCACTTCCCACAGTATACTCCATTGGCCACTTTCTTGACCATCTATTTGGTCTACATCCTTCTGTCTCTTAGAATCCTCAAAACATAGGGTTATTGAAGTACAGGAGGCTATTTGGCCCATCGTGTCTGTGTCCGCTCGTTGTCAGAGTGACTCAGCTTGTCCGACTCCCCTGCTCTTTCTATGTAGCACTGCAATTTTCTTCTCTTTTAAGTATCTCTCCAATTCTCTTTCGAAAGCCGAAGTGGAATCTGAATCTTCTGGCATCCTCCTCCCAGCATACTTGCCTATGTAGTCCTACGTAGTTTTGTATCATCTGAAAGCCTGGAAACATTATAATCTGTCTTCTCATCTTTGTCATTGAAATTGATTGCAACTAGCTGAGTACCAAGCAGTAATCCTTGTAATACCCTACTGTTTCTGTGCGGAGTCCGCACGTTCTCCCAGTGTGTGCGTGGGTTTCCTCCGGGTGCTCCGGTTTCCTCCCACAGTCCAAAGATGTGCTGGTTAGGTGGATTGGCCATGCTAAATTGCCCTTAGTGTCCAAAATTCAAAATTTCCCTTAAGTGTTGGTTGAGTGGGGTTACTGGGTTATGGGAATAGGGTGGGGGGTGTGGGCTTGGGCAGGGTGCTCTTTCCAAGAGCCGGTGCAGACTCGATGGGCCGAATGGCCTCCTTCTGCACTGTAAACTCTATGTTTACAGCCTGCCTTCCTGAAAATGGCCCATTTATTCTTACTCTGTTTTCTATCTATCTCATGCTAATATATTTACACCATTCCATCAATCCTAATCCAGTTTTACGACCTATTGTGTTGCATCTTATTGAATGCCTTTCCATGTAGCACTGCAATTTTTTTCTCTTCTAAGTATCTCTCCAATTCTCTTTCGAAAGACGTAGTGGAATCTAAATCTTCTTGCATCTTTTTGAAAATCTAAATAAAATGCATCCATTGGTTCTCCCTTATCTACCCGGCGGCTAGTTACACCCTCAAAACATTCATCAATTTGACAAGCAAAGCTTCCCTTTCATAAACTTGTGTTGACTCTGCCTAATCATATTGTGTGCAGTTAGTGCTTTTAATGATGGATTCTAACTTTTTCCCTCGACTACTAACATCAGAATAGCTAGCTCATTCTCTCTCCCACTTTTCCCCAATAGTAGGGCTAGATGTACAACCGTCCAATCCATGAAGATTGATTCAGAATCCAGGGAACCCAATGCATCCACTGTGCCTACACCATTCCGCTTAAAACCCTAGGAGGTAGGCAATCAGGGCCAGAGAATTTACCAGACATTAGTTGCATTAATTTCTCCAGTACTTTTTTTTTTCATTTAGTTACTTAATTTAGTATCTATGAGAATAGATTGGAGAGGTTGTGACTGTTCTATTTGGAGAGAAACAGGCTAGAGGAGATTTGATAGAAATGTTCAAAATCATGAGGCTGGACAGAGTAGAGAGGGCGAAATTGCTCCAGCTGGTAAAAGGATCAAGAATGGGAAGGCACAGGCTTAAGGTGATTTGCAAAAGGAGCAGATTTGAGGTGAGGAAAAAGCTTTTTCACACAACGAATGGCTCCGCTCTGGAATGCGCTGCCTGGAAGTGTGGTGGAGGCAGGTTCAATTGAGACATTCCAGACATTAATGTGCAGGGGTACGGGGAAAAGGCAGGGGAATGGCGCTCAAGTCATGATGCTCGTTTGGAGAGCCAGTGTAAACTTGATGGGCCAAATGGCCTCTTTCTGCATCGGCAACAATTCCGAGATTCGGTGATATTTCAATTTCCTCGCTCTCATGGGCTTTTGCTTCCCCGTTATTTCGAGTATGCTTTTTTGCATCTTTACCGGGAAGACAGATACAAAATATCAGTTTAACATCTCTTCCATTTCCTTGTCCCATCTCTGTCTCTAACGGACCTATGTCTGCTTTCATTAATCTCTTCCTTTTTTATAGAAACTCTTACATTCACAACCACCAGGTCCTTGCCCATGTTACACTTGGTGGACCTTTTGAGTCGACGTAAAGTGATTTTGTACACAAACGTATGAATGTTTCACGTGCATTTGTATCTATAATCTATATGGTAAAACCCTTTGGTGACATTGTCACACTCTCATGATAGCAAATTCATAGGTAACTCAGTGATGGTAATCCTATTACTTACCTGGCCAGGGGTGAAACCATGATCAAGAAGGTGGTTCGCCTAGGACGAGGCTGGCCCATTGCACCTCGGATGTGCTGACGCCTGTGATGTCCCCAAATGCAGGATATTCGACTGCAAAATTTGTGGTAATCCTGTTAAACCTAGTTTCTACCGAAATAGTGCTGTTCCAAATGTAGCAAAATGACGTAGGACTACCTCTGACTGGGACACCCGAGAGATATTATTTTTTTAAATCATTTTTTACGGAATGGGGGCTTTGTTCCCCATCCCTAATTGCCCTTGAGAAGGTTGTGGTGGGCTGCTTTCTTGAACTGCTGCAATCCATGTGGTTGAGGTACACCAGGATTTTGATCCAGAGACAGTGAAGGAATGGTATTTGCAAATCAGGATGGTGAATGACTTGGAGGGGAACCTCCACGTGTTGATGTTCCCATGTATCTGCTGCCTTTGCTCTTCTATATGGTGGTGATCGTGGATTTGGAAAATGCTGCCTAAGGAGCCTTGGTGAGTTCCTGCATCACATCTCCCAGATAGTACACAAGGTTGTGACTGTCTATCGGTGCTGGAGGGAGTGCATGCTTGTGGAAGGGTGGCCAATCATGCAGGCTGCTTTGTCTTGGATAGTAGGTGGTGGGCAGGGTTTGGAGAATCAGGAGGTGAGTTACTCACTAGCCTCTGACCTGCTCTTGTAGCCACAGTATTTATATGGTAAGTCCAATTCAAGTTGTGATCAGTAGAAACCCTAAGGATGTTGATAGTGCGGGATTCAGTGATTGTAATGCCATTGAATGTCAGAGGGCAATGGTTTGATTCTCTTTTATTGGAGATGGTCATTGCCTGGCACTTGTGTGGCGCAAAAGTTACTTGCCACTTGCCAGCCCAAGCCTGGATGTTGTCCAGGTCTTACTGCATTTGCACCTGGACTGCTTCAGTGTCTGAGGAATCATGAATGGTGCTGCCACATCTCATAATGATCTAATAAACAGGGCAGCATGGCGGCGCAGTGGCTCGCACTGCCGCCTCACGGCGCTGAGCTCCCAGGTTTGATCTCGGCTATGGGTCACTGTCCGTGTGGAGTTTGCACATTCTCCCCGTGTTTGCATTGGCTTCGTTGCCACAACCTAAAGATGTGCAGGGTAGGTGGATTGATTGGCCATGCTAAATTGCCCCTTAATTGGAAAAAAATAATTGAGTACTCTAAATTTTTTTTAAAATCTAATAATAATCTTTATTAGTGTCACATGTAGGCTTACATTAACACTGCAATGAAATTACTGTGAAAATTGACTTCCTGTTGGAAAGAAGGTCATTGATGGAGCAGCTGAAGATGGTTGGGGCAAGGGCACTACCCTGAGGAACTCCTGCAATGAAGCTCTGGAGCTGAGATTACTGACCTCCAACTACCATAACCATCTTCCTTTTGCCAGGTATGACTCCAACCAGTGGAGAATTTTCCCCCTCGATTCCCATTGACTCCAGTTTTGCCAGGGCTCCTTGCTGTCATACACGATCAAATGCTGCCTTGAGGGCAGTTACTCTCACCTCACCTCTGGTATTCAACTCTTTTGCCCATGTTTGAACCACGGTTGTAATGAGGTCAGGAACTCAAGTCATGCACCCATCCCTGTGCCCTCTTATAGTCGCAATGCCAACTCCAAAGGCCTATCCCAGGAGCCACCATGGACAGACATCCAACGCCATATGGAGATGAAAAAAGCAAGCTTTAAATAATCTAATACAGCTGTCCTACACACTTGATAGTATAAAAACAACTCCCATTCATAAAACCCATTTAAAACTTTTAAATCTCAAGAGGTTAATCTCTTATATAAAAAAAGACAAACAAACGTCTATTCAGACACAATGGATGAGATTCTTTGGCCTCCCCGCGGTGGTGTGTTTCTTGGTGGCAGTGCCATTGGCTGACAGCGGGATCTTCTCATCCTGCTACTGCCTATGGGATTTTCCATTGAACCACCCCATGCCGCCAGGGAATCCGCGGAGGGATGTGCTGATGGCAGGACTGCAAGATCCCACTAGCGTGAATGGGCCAGAAGATCTTGACCTACATCAAAGACAGCTAATCCTTTAATAACCTCTTCAAACTTTGAATCAAACTGTGGACTCCGAAGCCCTTGCTGAGATCATCGTAGCTTTTGGATCTCAGCCAAACATTCATAATCACACAATAACAGCCCTTGTGGAAATGAGCAAAAAGCTCATTGAAACGGCATAACAGATGGTGCTGGTTTTTTTTCAACCTACGCAAGACATCCTTTCAATCAAATAAGTCCAGCAGAGGGCCTTTTAAATTTCTGCGACAGCTTCAACCTGTTTTTTAATGTTTGAAGAACAGGATATTTTAATAAACACCGCTGACCACCTGACCACTTCAGACACTATCCACACCCTTCTACTCCCATCAATTTTTGACTCTGACACCAGCAGTTAAAGACGTTTCAGCAGCAAACATAGGGGGCTGGATTCTCCAATTTTGCGGCTAAGTGCCGACGCCGGCATGGGAACAGTGGTGCCATACAACGTCAAAATCGGCGCTGAATCCTCACTGATTCCGGGACCGGTGAGGGGCTAGCAGCGGCGCCAAAAACAGCTGGAAAATGACCGGGTCCATGGCCACGCATGCGCACGGCGACGTTCTGCCGCGATCATGCTGTACAACAAGGTGCCAAACGCATGGATCAGACCTGCCAGATAGTGCTCCCCTGGAGCCCCCCTCGCATCCCCGGACCAACCCCCACCAGTCCCCCCCCCTCCCCCTCCCAGCCACCGCCGAAACCCCTCCCCCGGCGAGCAGAACGGCTCCCCCCTCGACTGTGGTGCCGCTGGACACAGTCCGCAGCCGCCACGCGAGGTTAACAAAAACTCAGAGCTCAAGTGACCCACGCCGTCGTGAACTTGTCCCAATGGGGCGGAACAGCGGAGGATGGACTTCAGGTGATGTCCTGAGGCCGTCCCAACGGCGTACAGCGTACACCCCGATGATGCCATTTTGGATGGGCGGAGCATCTGAAAACCGGCGCCGCCCCCGCCGTCAGCATCAAAAGGAGTTCTGCGCCCGATCGCCGAATACAATATCGGTGTCGGGCAATGGAGAATCCTGCCCAGGGTCTGTTTGAACTCAATGGGTAATGTTCATGTTCTAGCGTTGAGTGCATCCAGAATACCTTGTCACATATTCAGTCAAGCAAGATATTAAACCCCAACAATGTCTTACCACCTGCTATGTGAGGTTCAATCATTGGTAGCTTTGTTCTGTGGAACTGAAAAAAGACTGTTCAAATCCCTCCAATTTTCAGGACTTTGCAGCAGAGATCATTCCAACAACCTGATCTGGACTGTAACCAAGATTCCAGAGGTCAATTTACAATGCCATGTCTGCCATTACATCAGAAAATATGATTGCTATTCAGGGATGTAAAAGCTGCCCAGAGGAAGGCGATGCTGTGGCGTTGGGTGGAGATAACCAATAAAGCAATCGCCTTACATTAAAAGAATGAAGAGTTGCCAATGGGTTTGTAATCGCAGTTTCTGGGTACGTTATGGTTTGACATTACCAAGTTAATACATACTTCCAAGTTGCATCAAACCTTCTGGTACTGTATTAACAGTCCAGCAAACATCACTTGTGTATTCAGCAGTGAATTTTGAATGTTGTCACAACAGGATATTTGGAAATGAAGTGTAAAAGGGCAGAGCGCTTTGTCTTCGCTGTCATTGGGGCGTTTGCACAGACTTGAAAAAAACCTTAACATTTACAACAAAGAGAAGCTTTTACGATATTTTCAAAGATCTTTTCACAAAAAATGCCATGTATATTTTCACAAGGGCTTTTTAAGCAATGGCTCAAAATTGCTTTTCAATTTGTTTCCCTTTACTCTAATGCACTAAATGTGGTAGCTCCCCCATCATTAATCCATTACAAACTGGGAAATAGACCTGGATGTTGTGGTCAACAGCGAATAAATGACCCTCAAAACAGTGTGGTGTCCCCTAAGTGTGCAGCACGCTAGCACAGTGGTAAGCACTGCTGCTTCACAGCGCCAGGGTCCCAGGTTCGATTCCCGGCTTGGGTCACTGTCTGTGTGGAGTCTGCATGTTCTCCCCATGTCTGCGTGGGTTTCCTCCGAGTGCTCCGGTTTCCTCCCACAAGGCCTGAAAGACGTGCTGTTAGGTAATTTAGACAACTGAATTCTTCCTCCGTGTACCCAAACAGGTGCCGGAATGTGGCAACTCGGGGTTTTTCACAGTAACTTCATTGCGGTGTTAATGTAAGCCTACTTGTGACAATAAAGATTATTATATTATAAGGGAGCTGTGTCCTGCGTAACCAGGACAAGCTGCTTGTGTCTCAGCCACTCAGTGAAAAAGCCTTACTGAGGTCTTCAGAGTCGAAATCTGTAGGTTTCAGTTAAAATATTTAATTCAGTATTAAATCAAGTACAGAAAGTGAAATCAAGGGAAGGAAATAAATATTGGATTCTCAGAGAGATGAGGCAGGCGGGAGAGACAGAAAAAAATACTTTTGTAAAGGCAACTTTTTAAGACCTCCAATGATGATTAACATCTGAAGCAATGGGGCTCCATGTTTGTAAAAGTAATTTTCAGTGCCAGAGATATTGTTTGGTAATAGCTAAGGTTTATCATGCCATCTAAAAATGTCCTTGCACGTGAATGGACAAACCCTGAATTTGTCCAGCCTGTTTAGTGGAACCGAGTACAGCAACTGCCTAAGTGTGTTTATTTGCCATATCTCTCAGCCAGATACTGGCTTGAGCTGAAATAAGGCAAGTTGGACAGCAACTTTCTGATTTAATGAGGTTTTATAAGGTGGTTATGTTTTGAACTGTCTGTTTTAATTTGAGGTTAAAAGGGCACATGTGGCATTCATTCTGCTACTTCTGCACAGTGATAGAATGATCAAAGAATCGTAGAATTTACAGTGCAGAAGGAGGCCATCCGGCCCATCGAGTCTGCACCATCCCTTGGAAAGAGCACCCTACTTAAGCCCATGCCTCCACCCTATCCCCATAACTCAATAACCCCACCTAACCTTTTGGACACTAAGGGGCAATTTAACACAGCCAATTCATCTAACCTGCACATCCTTGGACTGTGGGAGGAAACCAGAGCACCCGGAGGAAATCAATGCAGACACGGGGAGAAAGTGCAAACTCCACACACAGGCCGGAATTGAACCCGCTGTGAGACAGCAGTGCTAACCACTGTGCCACCATGCTGCCCCTGTGGCGTGATGTGGCCTGATTATCATGAGGACATGGAGCCCAGGTCAGATTGGAATCATAATGCCAGGTTTAACACCTGAAAACAAAGAACAGAACAACTGGTTTTGCCATGACTAGCCCTCTAGACCCTCAGACAGTCTGATTTAAAAATAGACCTGGACACAAAGGTGAAGTTCTGGACAGAGAGCAGGGACAGCATCTGCTGCAGTCAGTAGAGGGGAAAATAGTTCTTTTTATGTGGGTGAGGAGAGAATCTCTGGTCAAAGTTAGACAGAAGCCGTTAAAATTTAAGGGCATTGGAAGATTTGTCCTGGTATGACTGGGAGAAGGAATCGGCAGTAAGCCATGCTGCTGTGGTCGATTCCGGATTTCTCATGACAGAGGGAAAAGACCTTCGACAGTGACTGGAAATTACAACTCCGTAAAATGGAGATGTGATCCCATTGGACGCTGGAAGTAGCTTTAGTCTTGTTCCTGTAATGTCTGAAATTCTGTAGACAGCAGAATGTATAAATGTGTCCTGGGGTTTTCAACTGTGTATTAAATGCAAAAAACGGGTACCTTTTCTACAGTTTAATGTATTAGTTGCATACTGAATATTATTTGGTCTATGTTGACTTTAGTTTGTTCTTGTCAAAGTCTGCAAACGTCAAATCTTGTGAGATCGGTTGAACCAGTCACTGGGAATTCGAACTTTAAAAAAGTTATCAATCTCTACGATGATTGTAACAACTCCTTAACAACAGTGGGCGCGAGGGCAGCAGTGTGGCGCAGTGGGTAGCAATGCTGCCTCACGGCGCCGAGGTCCCAGGTTCGATCCCAGTTCTGGGTCACTGTCCGTGTGGCGTTTTCACATTCTTCCCGTGTTTGTGTGGGTTTCGCCCCCACAACCCAAAGGTGTGCAAAATAGGTGGATTGGCCATGATAAATTGCCCCTTAATTGGAAAAAATGAATTGGGTACTCTAAATTTATAAAAAAACAAAACAAAATGGCCTTGGGAGAGCTAGAAGGGGGCATGGAAAAGCCCTGGTGGGAAGGATTAGGGAAAACCCCAAGGGGCTGGTTTAGCACAGGGCTAAATCGCTGGCTTTGAAAGCAGACCACGGCAGGCCAGCAGCACGGTTCAATTCCCGTACCAGCCTCCCCGAACAGGTGCCGGAATGTGGCGACTAGGGGCTTTTCACAGTAACTTCGTTTGAAGCCTACTTGTGACGATAAGCGATTTTCATTTCATTTCAAGGTATTCTACACTTGCGTGAAAAATAAGAGGATGATCAGAGTGAGAGTAGGGCCGATCAGGGATAGTGGAGGGAACTTGTGCCTAGAGTCTGAGGAGATGGGGGAGGCCCTAAATGAATATTTTACTTCAGTATTCACTAGAGAGAGGGACCTTGTTGCTCATGAGAACAGTGTGAACCAGTTTAATAGACGCGAACAGGTTGATATAAAGAAGGAGGATGTGCTGGAAATTTTGAAAAGCATCAGGATAGACAAGTCCCCTGGGCCTGACGGGATATACCCAAGGTTACAACGGGAAGCGAGGGAGGAGATTCCTGTGCCGTTGGCGATGATCTTTGTGTCCTCACTCTCCACTGGAGTAGTACCGGGTGATTGGAGGGAGGCGAATGTTGTCCCCCGGTTCAAGAAAGGGAATAGGGAAATCCCTGGGAATTACAGACCCATCAGTCTTGCATCTGTGGTGAGCAAAATATTGGAAAGGATTCTGAGAGATGGGATTTATGATTATTTAGAAAAACATTGTTTGATTAAAGATAGTCAGCATGGCTTTGTGAGGGGCAGGTCATGCCTCACAAGCCTCATTGAATTCTTTGAGCATGTGAAGAGACACATTGATGAAGGTCGGGCAGTGGATGATGTGCATCTGGATTTCAGTAAGGCATTTGATAATGTTCCCCATGGTAGGCTCATTCAGAAAGTTAGGGGGCATGGGATACAGGGAAACTTGGCTGTCTGGATAGAGAATTGGCTGGCCGAAAGAAGACAGCGAGTGGTAGTGGATGGAAAGTATTCTGCCTGGAGGTCAGTGACCAGTGGTGTCCTGCAGGGATCTGTTCTGGGACCTCTTCTCTCTGTGGTTTTTATAAATGACTTGGATGAGGAAGTGGAAGGGTAGGTTGGTTAAGTTTGCCGATGACACGAAGGTTGGTGGAGTTGTAGATAGTGTTGAGGGCTGTTGCAGGTTACAACAGGACATTGACAGGATGCAGAGCTGGGCTGAGAAGTAGCAGATGGAGTTCAAGGGACCTCTTCTCTCTGTGGTTTTTATAAATGACTTGGATGAGGAAGTGGAAGGGTAGGTTGGTAAGTTTGCCGATGACACGAAGGTTGGTGGAGTTGTAGATAGTGTTGAGGGCTGTTGCAGGTTACAACAGGACATTGACAGGATGCAGAGCTGGGCTGAGAAGTAGCAGATGGAGTTCAAGGGACCTCTTCTCTCTGTGGTTTTTATAAATGACTTGGATGAGGAAGTGGAAGGGTAGGTTGGTAAGTTTGCCGATGACACGAAGGTTGGTGGAGTTGTAGATAGTGTTGAGGGCTGTTGCAGGTTACAACAGGACATTGACAGGATGCAGAACTGGGCTGAGAAGTGGCAGATGGAGTTCAACCTAGATAAATGTGAAGTTATTTATTCTGGAAGGACAAATTTGAATGCTGAATACAGGGTTAAAGGCAGGATTCTTGGAAGTGTGGAGGAACAGAGGGATCTTGGGGTCCACGCACATAGATCCCTCAAAGTTGCCACCCAGGTTGATAGGGTTGTTAAGAAGGCGTATGGTGTGTTGGCTTTCATTAACAGGGGGATTGAGTTTAAGACCCACAAGGTTTTGCTGCAGCTTTATAAAACCCTAGTTAGACCACACTTGGAATATTGTGTCCAGTTCTGGTCGCCTCATTATAGGAAGGATGTGGATGCTTTGGAGAGGGTACAGAGGAGATTTACCAGGATGCTCCCTGGACTGGAGGGCATGTCTTATGAAGAAAGATTGAGGGACCTAGGGCTCTTCTCACGGGAGCGAAGAAGGAAGAGAGGTGACTTTGTAGAGGTGTACATGGTGATGAGAGGCATGGATAGAGTGGATAGCCAGAGACTTTTCCCCAGGGCGGAAATGGCTGTCACGAGGGGACATAGTTTTAAGGTGATTGGTGGAAGGTATAGGGGAGATGAGAGAGGTAAGTTCTTTACACCGAGAGTGGTGGGTGTGTGGAATGCACTGCCAGCAGAAGTGGTGGAGTCTGCGTCATTAGGGACATTTAAACAACTCTTGGGCAGGCACATGGACCGCAGTAAATTGAAGGGGTGTAGGTTGGATTGACCTTTGATTAAGATACAGGGTCGGCACAACATCTTGGGCCGAAGGGCCTATACTGTGCTGTACTGTTCTATGTCCTAAAGTATTTCTGTTAGAGCGTTGAGAAATGGAAGGTTAGAGAGGCAGTCCCAGAGATTGAGCCAAAATGCACTTCTCTCATTTAAGATGTTAGAAAAATGCAAAATGTTGCTTGTCCCGGGTCCTGGGGAGTTTCTCACCAGATTAGCCCACACTATGGGCGCAATTCTATTGCCATGTTGTGCTAAAGTGAGAGCACAAAGCGACCGGAGCATCCTGGGAGAGGCCACCAGCGAGCTTCCCGACAGATTCCGCGCCTCGCAGGATTCACCGAAGTCCCGCGAGACTACTTGCGACCTACCTGCCCAGGATTCACTGGCCCCCCTCGATTCTCCGGCTGCCCCAGGGAGGCTGCAGCCAGGCGCCGATCAGTGCTGTTCCACACAAATGTGGAACAGTCGGCACGGCACCCAGGGGGCCTCCCGGGCCATTGGGAGACCCCTGGGTGGTGAGGGTAAGTGCAGGGTGGTTCCCTGGCCCTCCACTTGGAATGTGGGCACCTTAGCACTGCCCAGCTGGCATCTTGGCACTGCCACCCTGGCAATGCCAAGGTGCCCAGATGACACTGTCAAGTGCAAGGGTACCCAAGTGCCAGGGTGGCATTGCCAAGGGACAGGGGGAGAGGGGGGCCATGCACATGAAATGAGGATGAACGGGGTGTTTGAAGGGTTGGGGGAGTGCATTGCAGGTATGTTGGGGCCTCTGGGAGGTTGGAGGGGTGAATGGTGGGGGTCTTAGAAGGGAGGGGGTGCTGTAAGGAGGCTTGAGGGAGCCTGAAGAGGGAAGACCCCAGGGACACCATTGCAGGGTGTCCTCACCTGGGGGGGGTGGGGTAGTGTCCGTGTGTGTGGTTGGTGACATTGCCCATGGGTGGGGTGTGTGGGGGACTCTCGAGCTCACTTGGAGATCAGGGCACCCTTACAGAATGGCAGCTAGATCTCTGAATACAGCTCCCAGTGCAAAAAAAAATTCTAAGCGTGGGCTAAACCGGTGAGAAACTCCCCAGAGCCCCAAAACATGATAAAGGGCTGGAATCTCCCATCCTGCGGATAGGTCTGTAGGATCCATCTGGTCTTATGACCAGAAAGTCGGCGCCACCCCCGCATGGATCCTCCGCCCAATGGGGGGCTAGCAGCCACGCGGCGTGAAGCCCCCGTCTTGCCCTGCGATTTCGCCCACAGAATGTTAATCAAAAACTCTCCCGATTTGAAAACAACAAAGACTTGCATTTATATGGTGCCTTTAACATAGTAACACCCCCTGAGGTGCATTATTAAACAAAGTCTGCTGCCAAGCCACTCGACAAGATATTAGGAGAGGTGGCAAAAAGCTTGGGCAAAGAGGTAGATTTTATCAAGTTCCTTAGAATAGGAGAGTGAGGGTGAAAAAAAGGTTTGCATTTATGTAGTGCTTTTTCATGACCACAATATCCCAAAGCACTTGGCTGCCAATTAAGTACTTTTGTAACGTAAGAAACACAGCAGCCAGTTTGTGCAAGCGAACTCTCACATACAGCAATTTGCTAAGGATTTGATCATTTGTTTTTGTGTTGTTGATTTCGAGATAAATATTGGCCAGGACATTGGGGGTGACTTCCCCGTTATTCTCCAGATTAGTGGCGAGGAATCGTTTGCATCCGCCTAAAAGGGCAGACGGACCCGGGTTAACGTCTCATTCGATTGAAAGTTTTTCCAAGTGTGCAGCATTCCCTCAGTACTGCACTGGAGTGTCAGCCTTGATTCTTGTGCTCAAGTCGAGGAGGAGGTCTTGAACCCACAACCATGTGACTCACAAGTGAGTCAGCTACCAGGTGATTCACAGCTGATATTCGAGAGGTTTAGGGAAGAGCTCCTATCACTTTGGCCCAGGCAGATGAAGGCAATATCATTTAAACATGTTGACAGCATGGCTAACAATCTCTACTTGCTCAAATATTTAACCAGGTTACAACAGGTTTGTTTCAAATACTTGCTTTCGGAGCACTGCTCCTTCCTCACCCTCCAGTGGACGCTTTTAGAATTTATGAAGCGTTTTGATTGAGCGAATAGGTAAAGACTATTTCCGAAGTGTTGAGGAGTCATCAATTGAAAATGACCACAGACAGAGTGAAGTGACTGGTTAAGAGAAATGATTTTACTCAGAATATTTTTGCAACAGGGGCAGCACGGTAGCATTGTGGATAGCACAATTGCTTCACAGCTCCAGGGTCCCAGGTTCGATTCCGGCTTGGGTCACTGTCTGTGCGGAGTCTGCACATCCTCCCCGTGTGTGCGTGGGTTTCCTCCGGGTGCTCCGGTTTCCTCCCACAGTCCAAAGATGTGCAGGTTAGGTGGATTGGCCATGCTAAATTGCCCTTCGTGTCCAAAATTGCCCTTAGTGTTGGGTGGGGTTACTGGGTTATGGGGATGGGGTGGAGATGTTGACCTTGGGTAAGGTGCTCTTTCCAAGAGCCGGTGCAGACTCGATGGGCCGAATGGCCTCCTTCTGCACTGTAAAATCTATGATAATCTATGATAAACATGGGAGGCTTTGTCAGCAAACAAGCCCATTACGTCCATTAAGGGAGATGTGCAAGAAATTAGATAAGTATTTGAATGGAAGGGAGTTGCAGGGCTTGGGGGACAGCTTGAGGCAGGGAGATTAGTTTTGAAGCCCAGATATGATGAGCTGTTTGGCTTATTCCTGCATTGTCAACCTTTTGGTTCTATTTAACACAAGAGAAGGGAGCTCTTTAATTGACGGAGCTGGTTCCGTAATTTTCAACAGAATGTTTCATGCAAAGCAAAGAAGGGAATATACTGTCCAGGATCCAGTTTTCTGTTTCTGCCTGACTAACTCCATGGGCGGGATGTTTCAGTCCCGCCCATCCCGTGACTGGAAACTCTTGCCCGAGGTCAGTGGACCTTTTTGCTTCTCTGCCGAATTATACGTCCCGCCCTCGATGGTTCCCACGGTGGGTGGGACCAGAAGATTTAGGCCCATGTTTTCTCAATCAACCATCTGAATGACCTATCCGAGAGCTCGGGCAGGAATCCTCTATAAGCAGTGAAGGACAGATGTAGAGGGAGGACTTGGCATTCCTCCCTCAAAACCTGAAGGAAGTGCAAAGGTTCCTTTGATTTATGCTGTAGTGCGCAAAGCAAAAGTGGTTTGAAGTACTTTCTGGAGCTGCCCTCACATGGGTTATCTGTAGTCAATGGACGGGGTGTCATATAGCCCAATTATAGCATTGTTTGCATTGACACAGTGCTTTAAAAAATGCTATCCTGCACGGATGCTGTCTATTTTTATGTTTAACTGGTATGCTGACTTCATTTCAGGCCCTCACACTGCTGTGGTCAATAACTCCTGAAGACTAATTCTGTCCCTACCCTCAACAAATAATTTCAGGAGAAATAACAGATCAAAATGACATCTGTTTTCAGGATCATGCTGAGGGAAATTGCTGAATAATTTAAGTTGCATAATACTCATTGGTTTGGCTTTTTAAAAAATATATATTTATTCAAATTTTCAACAAACCCCCCCCCCCCCAAACAAGAAGAAAGAAACAAGAACACAACAAGCAGAAATTATACATTGGATTTCCCCCATATACAATAACCCCCCCATATAACAGTAAAAAACACAAACAGGAAACCCCCCACCCCCGGGCTCCTGCTGCTGACCTCCTCCTAACGCTCCGCGAGATAGTCTAGGAACGGTTGCCACCGCCTGAGGAACCCTTGCACAGACCCTCGCAAGGCAAACTTTATCCCCTCCAGCTTGATGAACCCTGCCATGTCATTGATCCAAGCTTCCACACTAGGGGGCTTCGCATCTTTCCATAGTAGCAAAGTGCTCCGCCGGGCTACCAGGGACGCAAAGGCCAGAATACCGGCCTCTTTCGCCTCCTGCACCCCCGGCTTGTCCGATACCCCAAATAATCCCAATCAACAGCTCGGCTTGACCCGGGCGTTCACTACCTTAGACATAGTCCTCGCAAAACCCCTCCAAAACCCATCCAGCGCCGGGCATGACCAGAACATATGGACGTGATTTGCTGGGCTTTCCAAGCACCTCCCACATCTGTCCTCCACCCCAAACAACCTACTCAACCTCGCCCCTGTCATATGCGCTCTGTGAGTAACTTGAAACTGTATTAGGCTGAGCCTGGCGCAAGAGGAGGAAGAATTAACCCTACTCGGGGCATCAGCCCACAGACCCTCATCTATCTCCTCCCCAAGCGCCTCCTCCCACTTGCCCTTTAACTCCTCCACCGAGGCCTCCTCTTCCTGCAGCTCCTGGTAAATCGCCAAAACCTTGCCTTCTCCAACCCATACACCCGAATTCACCCTGTCCTGAATCCCACATGCCGGAAGCAGCGGGAATTCCCTCACCTGCCGCCTCACAAACGCCTTCACTTGCATGCACCTGAAAGCGTTTCCCGGGGGTAGCCCAAACTTCTCCTCCAGCGCTCCTAGGCTCGCAAAGTCCCATCGATGAACAGGTCCCCCATTCATCTAATCTCTGCCCGATGCCAGCTCCGAAACCCCCCATCCATCCTTCCCGGGACGAACCGATGGTTCTCCCGAATCGGGGACCAAACCGAGGCTCCCACCTCATCCCTGTGTCGCCTCCACTGTCCCCAGATCTTCAGCGTCGGCGCCACCACCGGACTCATGGTGTTACTTGTCGGCGAGAGCGGTAGCGGTGCCGTCACTAGAGCCCTCAGGCTCTGCCCACACAGAACGCCATCTCTAGCCTCTTCCACGCCGCCCCCTGTCCCTCCATTACCCACTTATGGATCATCGCCACATTGGCTGCCCAATAATAGCCACACAAATTTGGCAGTGCCAGCCCCCCCCCCCCCCCCCCTGTCCCTGCTACGCTCCAGAAACACCCTCTTCACCCTCGGGGTCTTATTCACCCACACAAATCCCATGATGCTCCTGCTTACCCGTTTGAAAAAGGCCTTGGGGATCAAAATGGGAAGGCACCCCCCCCGAACCAATCACCTCCATTTCCTGGACCCCCTTACTGCCATGGCCAGCGGCTCAATTGTCAGTGCAAACAACAAGGGGGATAAGGGACACCCCTGCCTCGTCCCCCGGTACAGCCGAAAGTACTCCGACCTCCGCCGGTTCGTAGCCACACTCGCCACCGGGGCTCTGTATAACAGCCTGACCCAACTGATGAACCCATTCCTCGAACCCAAACCTCCGCAACACTTCCCAAAGATACTCCCACTCCACCCGATCAAAGGCCTTCTCCGCGTCCATAGCTGCCAGCTTCCCCCTCCACCGCGGGCATCATAATCACATTGAGGAGACTCCGCACATTAGTATTTAGCTGCGTACCCTTCACAAATCCCGTCTGGTCCGCATGAATCACCCCCGGGACACAGTCCTCAATTCTCGTAGCCAGCACCTTCGCCAGCAACTTAGCGTCAACATTGAGGAGCGAGATCGGCCTATACGACCCACATTGCAATGGATCCTTGTCCTGCTTCAAAATCAAAGAAATCAGCGCCCTGGATATTGTCGGGGGCAAGGTCCCCTCCTCCCTCGCCTTATTAATCTAGCAACGGGTCCAGCAGGTCCACGTATTTCCTGTAAAATTCAACCGGGAATCCATCCGGCCCCAGGCCTTCCCCGCCTCCATGTTCCCCAATCCTTTAACCAGCTCCTCCAGCCCAATCAGCGCCCTCAAACCAGCCACCTGCTCCTCCTCCACCCTCGGGAACCTCAGCTGATCTAGGAATCGTCGCATCCCCTCCTCCCCCGCTGGGGGCTCAGGCCTGTACGGATCCCCATAGAAGTCCCTAAATACCTTGTTTATTCTCACTGCACTTCGCACCGTATTCCTCCCTCTATCCCTAACTCCACCAATCTCCCTCGCTGCTTCCCTCTTACGAAACTGATGTGCCAGTATCCGACTCGCCTTCTCCCCATTCTCATACGCCGCCCCTTGCGCATTCCTCCACTGTGCCTATGCTTTCCCCGTGGTCAACAGGTCGAACTACATTTGGAGGTTCCGTCGCTCCCTAAGTAGCCCCTCCTCGGGGGCCTCTGCATAACTCCTGTCCACCCTTAAAATCTGCCCCACCAACCTCTCCCTCTCCCTGCCCCTCCTCTCTCTCTTCTCCCTGTGGGCCCGAATGGAGATTATCTCTCCCCTGACTATCGCCTTCAACTCCTCCCAGACTACCCCCACCTGCACCTCCCCGTTGTCGTTGGCCTCCAAGTATCTTTCAATACACCCCCGCACCCGCCCGCACCACCCCGTCATCCGCCAGCAGTCCCACATCGAGGCGCCACAGCAGGCGCTGGTCCCTCTCCTCCCCCAACTCCAGCTCCACCCAATGCGGAGCGTGGTCCGAGATGGCTACGGCCGAATATTCCGTTCCCTCCACTTTCTGGATTAGCGCCCTACTCAAAATGAAAAAATCTATCCGGGAGTAGGCTCTATGGACGTGGGAAAAGAAGGAAAATTCCCTGGCCTGCGGCCTGGCAAACCTCCATGGATCCACTCCCCCCATCTGGTCCATAAGCTCCCTGAGCACCTTGGCCGCAGCCGGCCTCTTACCCATCCTGGACCTAGAACCGTCCAGTGCTGGGTCCAGCACCGTGTTGAAGTGCCCCCCCCCCCCCCCCCCCATTATCAAGCTTCCTACCTCCATATCCGGAATCCGACCCAGCATGCGTTTCATAAATCCGGCATCATCCCAATTCGGGGCATATATGTTCACCAGTACCACCCGCCCCCCTGCAACCTACCACTCACCATCACATATCGACCTCCATTATCTGCTACAATATTCAGTGCCTCGAACGACACCCGCTTCCCCACCAGTATTGCAACCCCTCTGTTCTTCGCATCCAGCCCTGAATGAAAGATCTGCCCTACCCATCCCTTTCTTAGCCGAACCTGATGTAGCACCTTCAGATGCGTCTCCTGGAGCATAACCACGTCTGCCTTCAGTCCCTTTAAGTGCGCGAACACCCGGGCCCTCTTGACCGGCCCGTTCAGGCCCCTCACATTCCAAGTTATCAGCCGGATCAGGGGGCAAGGGCCCCCCCCCCCCGGCTGACTAGCCATCTCCTTTTCTAGGCCAGCCATGTGCCCGCGCCTCCCGCACTCTCCCCGACTACCTCTCCTACTTCCAGCTCCCCTTCGGCTATGCAGCAGCAACCCAGTTTCCCCCTCCCCCCCGCTAGATCCTCATCTAGCCATTTTGCTCCCCCCATGACACTCCCGTAAGTCAGCTAACTCCTGCTGACCCCGGCCTCTCCCGCCATTCTATCGACCCCCCAGTGTTAGAATCCCCCCATCCCTTGGCAGTCAGTGTGCGCTCCTCTCCAGCACTGCCCTTCTCCCCGGCCCCGCCGCCATCCTTCCCTAACGCGGGAAAAAGCCCACACTTTCCGTCTGAGCCGGCCCCGCCCCCTCTGGCGCAGCTCCTTTTTGCGGCCTTACCCCAACTCCCCAGCCCTCCACCCCACCCTCTTCCTCCGCGGAACCCTGCCCCTCCAACACTGACACCCACACACTCCCACAGCCCCCACATCAAATCCATTCACCCATCCCCATCCAGCACCAAAACAAATAGAACATTCCCCAAACACAGTAAACATCCCCCCACGCCAAACCCTCAGTTTGAGTCCAACTTTTCAGACTGGATAAAGTTCCATGCCTCATCAGGAGTTTCCAAATAATGGTGCCGATCTTGGAACGTGACCCACAATCGCGCTGGCTGCAGCATCCCGAACTTCACCCCATTCCGATGGAGGACCGCCTTAGCCCGGTTCAAACCAGCCCTCTTCTAAGCCACCTCCGCACTCCAGTCCTGGTAGATTCGGATCTCCGTGTTCTCCCACCTGCTGCTCCGTTCTTTTTTGGCCCATCTCAGGACACACTCTCTGTCCATAAAGCGGTGGAACCTCACCACTTCAGCCCTTGGCGGCTCGTTGGCTTTGGGTCTCGTTGCCAGGACCCGATGAGCCCCATCCAGCTCCAGGGGCCTCGGGAAAGCTCCCACCCCCATCAGCAAATTGAGCATCGTGCTCATATATGCTCCGGCACCGGGCCCCTCCACTCCTTCAGGGAGACCCAGAATCCGAAGATTCTTCCTCCTCGACCTATTCTCCAGGTCCTCAAATTTTTACTGCCACCTCTTATGCAGCGCCTCGTGCGCCTCCACATTCACCGCCAGGCCCAAGATCTCATCCTCGTTCTCAGAGGCTTTTTGCCGCACCTCCCGGATCGCCGCCCCTTGGGCCTTCTGGGTCTCCACAATCTTCTCAGTCGCCGCCTTCATTGGCGCCAGCATTTCTGTCTTCAGCTCCGCAAAGCAGCGTTTAAGGAACTCCTGCTGCTCCTGCGACCACTGCGCCCACGCTGCTTGGTCTCCACCCGCCACCATCTTGCTTCTCCTCCCTCGCACTTTCCGCTGCACCAGGATCACATTTTTAACCGCTCCACTCCTGGTCCAATCCATATAGTGTCGGGGGAACCTTGCTGTCACTATCCCACACTGGGAGCTGTCGAACAATTGCCGTTGGGGCCCCTCTGAAGAGCCCAAAAGTCCGTTCCCGGCGGGAGCTGCCGAACGTGCGATCTACCTAGGCATAGCCGCAACCGGAAGTCATTGGTTTGGCTTTTGATCTCATACTAATTAATTGGGTGCATGTGGTGTAGATAGTTCAAACATAATGACACTGAATATTTCACTGGGGTGTCAGCAGCTCATTCGTTTCAATATCTAATGCTGTTGTACAGACGTTCTTCAAAAGCTCCTTTTATGCTCCTGTTTAGGGAGAGCAAGTTAACCACAACTCACTCCAGCATTTTACCGTTTGTCGTCTGCTGCCAGTCCTCCTGCGGTTTGAGCCTCCAAAATCCTCATCCCCCTTGCCCACTTTGCTGGGGTCTCCAACCTCTGCCCACTTTGCTGGGGTCTCCAACATCTGCCCACTTTGCTGCGATCTCCAACCTCTGCCCACTTTGCTGGGGTCTCCAACCTCTGCCCACTTTGCTGGGGCCTCCAACCTCTGCCCACTTTGCTGGGGTCCCCAACTTCTGCCCACTTTGCTGGGGTCTCCAACCTCTGCCCACTTTGCTGGGGTCTCCAACATCTGCCCACTTTGCGGGGGTCTCCAACCTCTGCCCACTTTGCTGGGGTCTCCAACCTCTGCCCACTTTGCTGGGGTCTCCAACCTCTGCCCACTTTGCTGGGGTCTCCAACCTCTGCCCACTTTGCTGGGGTCTCCAACCTCTGCCCACTTTGCTGGGGTCTCCAACCTCTGCCCACTTTGCTGCGATCTCCAACCTCTGCCCACTTTGCTGGGGTCTCCAACCTCTGCCCACTTTGCTGGGGTCTCCAATCCCTGCTCAGCTAAAATATCCAGACTTACTCACACGCGGGAATGAAACAGTTCCTCGATGGACTAGACATGCCTGTCGAGGGGGATGATAGGCGTGGGGCGCTGGAAGCACCAATAGGACTGGGAGAGATAATGGACAGTATCAACTGCATGCAGGCGGGGAAGGCGGTTCCCGGCGGACTTCTACCAAAAATCCGGACCAGCTCTGGCCCCACACCTATGGGAAATGTTCGCGGACTTGCTAGAGAGGGGCACCCTGCCTTCAACACTAACACAGGCCACGAGATCGCTGATACCCAAAAAAGACAAAGACCCGATGGAATGCGGATCATATAAACCCATTTCGCTACTCAATGTGTACCTGAAGATACTCGCAAAAGACCTAAAGACTAGAGAACTGCGTACCAGAGGTGGTCGCAGTAGACCAGACGGGCTTTGTCAAGGGTAGACCGCTAACTGCGAATATCAGGCGGCCGTTGAATGTAATAATGACCCCATTCGGGGAGAGAACACCAGAGGTGATTAGCTCCCTGGACGCAGGAAAGGCCTTCGACAGAGTCGAATGGAAGTACCTCATTGAGGTACTGGAGCGGTTTGGGTTAGGGAGGGGGTTCACCTCATGGGTGAAACACCTGTACAGCATCCCCAAGGCGAGCGTTTGGACCAACACCACCAGCTCTGAATACTTCCAGCTGCTCAGAGGCACGGGGCAGGGATGCCCGCTGTCTGTGCCCTTGTTCGCCCAGGCAATCAAAACCCTGCCGATCGCTCTGCAAGACCCGAAAATCTGGAAGGGCACCCGAAGCGGAGTCAGAGAGCACAGAGTCTCACTCTCTGCGGATTACCTGCTCCTCTACATCTGAGGAGCTCAGCAGAAATGGGAGGACGAACCCAGGACAGACGTGGGTTGGGTACTCTGGAGCGAAGCACTAAGTAGAGCAAACTCCACCTCCTCCTACGCAAGGCAGACTCATGCAGTTTAAAGTGGTGCACAGAGCTCACCTAACCATAATCCAAATGAACAGGTTCCTCCTGCAGGTGGAAAATAAATGTGAACTGTGCCAGGAAGGCCCAGCCAACCACACCCACATGTTCTGTGCTTGCCCCAAACGTGTCGGGTTCTGGACATCCTTCTTCGAGGCAATGTTAAAGGTTGTGGGGGGGTGAGGGTGGAGCTGTCCCCGAGAGTGGCAATCTTCGGGTTATTGGAGCAGCCAGAACTACATATGGGGAAGAGGGCCGACGCCCTGACTTTTGTTTCTTTAATCGCATGCTGGAGAATCCTGCTCGGCTGGCGATCAGCGGCAGCACCCACAGCTGCAAACTGGCTGTCAGACCTGTTGGAATTTCTCCACCGGGAGAAGATTAAGTACACCATCCGAGAGTCGTACGAGGGCTTCCGCAAAGTGTGGGGGCTATTTGTCAGCCTATTCCAAGACCTGTTCGAAGCCAACAGTGACTTGGACTTGCAAGAAAGGTGGGAGGGGGGGACTGAGGAGAGCAAACAAGAGCTCACGTAATGGAGAGGAGCAGAGGGGAGAGGAGCAGAGAGGGGCAGGGAAGAAATGCAAGGAGGGACCGCAAGGGAGTAACAAGAGAGGCATGGGGGGGGGGGGGGGGAAAGGGAGGAGGTGAGGCAGGGAAACCCCTCCCCTTACCGAACCCACAAAGACAACAACAGGAAGTGCAGAAGAGCTGAGTACAGCAATACGGCAGCCAGGGCAAAAGATAGTGCCAGGAAGGAGCCAGACTATCAACGGGGGGGGGGGGGGAGGCGAATAATTCTTTCCACACAGTCTTATAAAATTAACCACAATATTGGAGTTTTGGTCCAGTATCCTATCCACTGTTGGGGTCTGGTCTGGGATCGTAATAATAGGTATTCGGGATGCCACACCACTCCACGCCATTCTGTGTACCAGCCAGCAATGTATCAGTCCGCAGCACACAAGATCAGGGAAATACATTTGATGTCAGCTCCAGTGTCTGTGGAAAGCTGTGCAATTATTTTAAAGTTCTGGGAATCGCAATGCGCAGCAGAATGGAAATTGAAGTTGAAGCCAAATATCAACCATGTTGGTACTGAAGGGCGGAGAAGACTCGAGCAGCTGGATGGTCTATTCCTGCTCCTATTTCTGGGCTTCATTATGAAGCTGGGAGGGCCAATGAGAGACTGTCCCGCTCGAGAGGTACAGCAGACCTCGGTAGCGGGTAAGTAACTGAAGGGGTGCATCATTGTTGGGACCGGTTCTGGGGGAGGTGGGACCTGTACAAATCGGACGGTCTGCATCTGCGTGGGACCGGAACCAATGTTCTCGGGGGTGTGTTTGCTAGTGCGGTTGGGGAGGGTTTAAACTAATGTGGCAGGGGGATGGGAACCGATGTAGGAAGTCAGTGGGGACGGAAACAAAAGGCAGGAAGGGAGAGTGTGTAAAGCATAACCAGAGAAAGCAGGGCAGAGAGCAAGGAAAGTCTACATTAAACTGCATTTATTTCAATGCAAGGGGCCTGACGGGCAAAGCGGATGAACTCAGGGCATGGATGGGCACATGGGACTGGGATATTATAGTTATGACTGAAACATGGCTAAGGGAGGGGCAGGACTGGCAGCTCAATGTTCCGGGGTACAGATGCTATAGAAAGGATAGAACAGGAGGTAAGAGAGGAGGGGGAGTGGCGTTTTTGATTAGGGAGAACATCACGGCAGTACTTACAGGGGATATATCCGAGGGTTCGCCCACTGAGTCTATATGGGTGGAACTGAAAAATAAGAAGGGAGAGATCACCTTGATGGGACTGTACTACAGGCCCCCAAATAGTCAGCGGGAAATTGAGGAGCAAATATGTAAGGAGATTACAGATAGCTGCAAGAAAAATAGGGTGGTAATAGTAGGGGACTTTAACTTTCCCAACATTGACTGGGACAGCCATAGCATTAGGGGCTTGGATGGAGGGAAATTTGTTGAGTGTATTCAGGAGGAATTTCTCATTCAGTATGTGGATGGACCGACTAGAGAGGGGGCAAAACATGACCTCGTCTTGGGAAATAAGGAAGGGCAAGTGACAGAAGTGTTAGTGAGGGATCACTTTGGGACAAGTGACCATAACTCCATTAGTTTTAAGATAGCTATGGAGAATGATAGGTCTGGCCCAAGAGTTAAAATTCTTAATTGGGGCAAGGCCAATTTTGATGGTATCAGACAGGAACTTTCAGAGGTAGATTGGGGGAGACTGTTGGCAGGCAAAGGGACGGCTGGTAAATGGGAGGCTTTTAAAAATGTGTTAACCAGGGTTCAGGGTAAGCACATTCCCTTTAGAGTGAAGGGCAAGGCTGGTAGAAGTAGGGAACCCTGGATTACTCGAGATATTGAGACTCTGGTCAAAAAGAAGAAGGAGGCATATGACGTACATAAACAACTGGATCCCTTGAAGAGTATAGAGATTGTCGAAATAGAGTTAAGAGGGAAATCAGGAGGGCAAAAAGGGGACATGAAATTTCTTTGGCAAATAATGCAAAGGAGAATCCAAAGAGCTTCTACAGATACATAAAGGGAAAAAGAGTAACTAGGGACAGAGTAGGGCCTCTTAAGGATCAACAAGGACATCTATGTGCAGAGCCACAAGAGTTGTGTGAGATCCTGAATGAATATTTCTCATCGGTATTCACGGTGGAGAAAGGCATGGATGTTAGGAAACTAAGGGAAATAAATAGTGATGTCTTGAGAAATGTGCATATTACAGAGGAGGAGGTGCTGGAAGTCTTAAAGCGCATCAAGGTAGATAAATCCCCGGGACCTGATGAAATGTATCCCAGGATGTTGAGGGAGGCTAGGGAGGAAATTGCGGGTCCCCTAACAGAGATATTTGAATCATCGGCAGCCACAGGTGAGGTGCCTGAAGATTGGAGAGTAGCGAATGTTGTGCCCTTGTTTAAGAAGGGCAGCAGGGAAAAGCCTGGGAACTACAGACCGGTGAGCCTAACGTCTGTAGTAGGTAAGTTGCTAGAAGGTATTCTGCGAGACAGGATCTACAAGCATTTATAGATTTCATAGATTTCATAGAATTTACAGTGCAGAAGGAGGCCATTCGGCCCATCGAGTCTGCACCGGCTCTTGGAAAGAGCACCCTACCCAAGCCCACACCACCCTATCCCCATAACCCAGTAACCCCATTCAACCAACACTAAGGGCAATTTTGGACACTAAGGGCAATTTAGCATGGCCAATCCACCTAACCTGCACATCTTTGGACTGTGGGAGGAAACCGGAGCACCCGGAGGAAACCCACGCACACACTGGGAGAACGTGCAGACTCCGCACAGACAGTGACCCAGCCGGGAATCGAACCTGGGACCCTGGAGCTGTGAAGCAATTGCGCTAACCGCTATGCTACCGTGCTGCCCATTTAGAGAGGCAAGGACTGATTCGGGGCAGTCAGCATGGCTTTGTGCGTGGAAAATCATGTCTCACAAATTTGATTGAGTTTTTTGAGGGGGTGACCAAGAAGGTAGATGAGGGCAGTGCAGTAGACGTTGTCTACATGAACTTTAGCAAAGCCTTTGACAAGGTACCGCATGGTAGGTTGTTGCAGAAGGTTAAAGCTCACGGGATCCAGGGTGAGGTTGCCAATTGGATTCAAAATTGGCTGGACGACAGAAGGCAGAGGGTGGTTGTAGAGGGTTGTTTTTCAAACTGGAGGCCTGGGACCAGTGGTGTGCCTCAGGGATCGGTGCTGGGTCCACTGTTATTTGTGATTTATATTAATGATTTGGATGAGAATTTAGGAGGCATGGTTAGTAAGTTTGCAGATGACACCAAGATTGGTGGCACAGTGGATAGTGAAGAAGGTTATCTAGGATTGCAACGGGATCTGGATCAATTAGGCCAGTGGGCCGACGAATGGCAGATGGAGTTTAATTTAGATAAATGTGAGGTGATGCATTTTGGCAGATCGAATCAGGCCAGGACCTACTCAGTTAATGGTATGGCGTTGGGGAGAGTTATAGAACAAAGAGATCTAGGAGTACAGGTTCATAGCTCCTTGAAGGTGGAGTCGCAGGTGGACAGGGTGGTGAAGAAGGCATTCGGCATGCTTGGTCTCATTGGTCAGAACATTGAATACAGGAGTTGGGACGTCTTGTTGAAGTTGTACAAGACATTGGTACGGTCACACCTGGAATACTGTGTGCAGTTCTGGGCACCCTATTATAGAAAGGATATTATTAAACTAGAAAGAGTGCAGAAAAGATTTACTAGGATGTTACCGGGACTTGATGGTTCGAGTTATAAGGAGAGGCTGGATAGACTGGGACTTTTTTCCCTGGAGCTCAGGAGGCTTAGGGGTGATCTTTTAGAGGTCTATAAAATAATGAGGGGCATAGATAAGGTAGATAGTCAACATCAACATCCCCTACCCCAAAGGTAGGGGAGTCTAAAACTAGAGGGCATAGGTTTAAGGTGAGAGGGCCCAGAGGGGCAATTTCTTCACTCAGAGGGTAGTGAGTGTCTGGAATGTGCTGCCAGAGGTAGTAGTAGAGGCGGGTACAATTGTGTCTTTTAAAAAGCATTCAGATAGTTACATGGGTAAGATGGGTATATAGAGGGTTATGGGCCAAGTGCGGGCAACTGGGACTAGCTTAATGGTAAAAACTGGGCGGCATGGACTGGTTGGGCCGAAGGGCCTGTTTCCATGCTGTAAACTTCTATGATTCTATAATGTGGAGGTGCACAACTTTATTTAAAAGTTTAAAGAGAAACAAAAATGCAGCCTGTGTGTGTGTGTGTGTGTGTGTGCGTGTGCGCGTGTGCGTGCGTGCGTAGTGGGAAGGTGGGAGTGTGTGTGTAGTGGGAAGGTGGGAGTGTGCAGGAGAATCTCTCTACAAGGTAGACACTGGCACCCAGAGAGAGCCTGTAAGCCTGCCTGACGCGCGGGCGTCCCTGGCTGCCTGCCTGCCTCCAGGCGGTTGAACTGTCCCCTGTCATGTTGGGAGACTGGAGTTGGCCCCTCGTGTTTTACAGTGGAGTACATCTGTGTGGCACAGTTTGGTTGCCATTTAGTTGATGTCATCCGAGCATCCCCCATGATGAGTAATTATGATGTACTCCACGTAGCTGCTGTGGAATGCCGTGCTCTTTGCCTTTCCCAATACTTGTCCATACCTGTAGACGTATGAACATTAATCCCCTGTGCTGACAGACAGGAAATGCGATGTATTCATTTTCTGTTAACAAGTAGTTGTACTATGTGACGTGTGAGATTCGGTCAACAAGTTATATTTGTGGTTGTTGTATTTTTGCCAAAAATGTAAACAGCCAGATGTTAAAGTGATCCCATCTGGCTCCTTAGCATTTAATCTGAGAAGAAAATCTGCTCATGGAATGAAAGGGCAGACTTCCACCCCTCGCCAGCACGAAGGAATATCCACATCTGCTGCTGCTGCTGTGGTTTTGTTGGTGAAAGAGCAGACACGTGAACAGGAGTGATTACATAGTTGATCCAGGGTGATAAATGAGCAAGTTTCTCCGCTCAGCGGATGGACTTGTTACTCAGAAGTCTGCCAGTATCACTGCAGCTTGAAGAATCGGTGAGCTGGGCGAGGAGGAAAGTGTTGAAAGATTTGTCCATTCTTGGGAAGAGAGTTTCACATTGTCCTCTCTCATTCAGCAACAGCTTTTAAAAATGACATGATTTTTTTTCAGAAAGAAAGCAAACGTTTCTACAAAGCTGTTAGCAGAAATTTTATCTCCAAGGCAACTACATTTTGTTTCTTTATGAATGTGAGGAAGGGCTGCCTGATTTTAACTGGCTGACACCCATGGGTGATGCAGCCAGAAGCAGGCGTGGCTAAGCCTGTTATTTGTATGCTGCCAACGTAGCAGCAGTGCCTGTCTATGCTGCTTCTCGTCTTGTTAATGCTTCAGGACACCATGAACGCTCATTATCTGAATGGCGTAATAGCTTGGATTTGACCACAAATGAGCTTGCTGAGTTTGTGCCATCGATGCTGTTACATTTGACCGAGCTTTGTGTACAGTACGGAAAGCCCAGACACACAAGGATTTCTGATACTGTACTTGGCTGCTTTTGAATTTGATTCAAAATGGGCTTTAGGTAAGTTTAAACTTTTCAAGCGTCTGCTCCTTTTGTCCTGTGTGTAATTTTCAGCAACATGTAATGTTTGACAATGAGGTGCTGTTTAAGAGGAACATACACTAAGCTGGGGACAAAACAAAGAGGCATTCTCTGTGATTTCCTGTAGTAAAAGGCACCTTTTATAGAAGCTGAAACCCTTTTCAAGATGTATACATTTAATCTGTACATGTTAACATTTAAGTTTACTCCCTTGCTTCAGCGCTTTGTTATTTTCTGTACATTTTTTGGGTGAATTTTTTTGTTTAAGTGCTGGGACCAGAATACCTTTGTATCGCCCAGAGCTTACTTACCACACTTCATAGTTGGGCACTGTAGGAAAGTAAAATCTACTGTCCTTGGCGATGTTTCCCTTTGGGATTGCAAAGATCGAAGTTTGAATGGGAGCAGTGCCATTGTTTCTGTGTCTCAAGCTGCTTCCGGCTTGTTGGAGGAGGGGTAAGACTAGCATCAGCAGACATACTGCAGAAATTAACAGCATTACGTGTCCATTAATGGGCAAATTGGTTTTTACTGGATCTTACCAGTGGTGGACTGGCCCCTGCTGAGGCCAAAACCTAGCTGATGGCTGGAGGATGCCTCCCTGGGAGGTCAACATTCTCTCCTATAATCTCTCCCCTCACTCAGAGCTGCGGGTGTCAAAGGGTCACAGGCCAGATGGTGTTCCCCTCCAGAATGATGGTCTCTGGTAGCTGTAACCACAATTTATTTTTAGGATTTTGTTGTAGGCTTCAGAGGGTGCTCCCATGTTGAGGTGCCTGCAGGGTCTCCCTCCGACAGTAGCAGTGCCACCTTTCTAGGTGAGGCTGCCAGCACCCAGAGCCTTGGGCACTCTCATTGGTCTATGCAATCCTCCTGCCACCTAATTGGATGGGTCTTCTGGAAGAGGCCTGTTAATTAGCCAGGCAGGCTGATCACAAAGTTGTCGGGATCGGGATCTGGAAATAGTCTTGACCCTGATAGAAAAAACTAAGGATGAAGATTCTGCCCATATTGTTAGAGGTGCCATCCTTCAGATGAGGTATTGAATTGTTAAGAAGCGATTTATATTTGTGTTGGTAAATAAGATATAGTTTTAAATGTGTTTAACTTAATGGTTCTGTGCCTGGAAGAATAAAATCTGTAGTTAGATTCATGCTGGCCAAAGGTTTGTATGTGTGGGGTTGGTTTCAATTCCAACTGTATGGTGTTTACAGAGGGCGAAGGCGTGAAGGGTAAATATACCAACTGGCTGCTAATCAACTGAGGCCTTGTAAGGTAGAGAAGCTTGTAAATTTTAGTTGAGCGGATTTGATTGCAGTTGGAGCTAGGTAGTGAGAGAGAGGGCATCTCTTGCAGTTCTGTTAGAAGCAGGCGGTTTTGAGGGAACATCTCTCTCAGACTTGCTGGAAGAAAAGCCATACTATGGAATAATGGTCCAGAAAACAGGTGCCAGAAATTAAAAGTTCAGCTGGTTAAGGATACTAAAGAAGTGAGGAGAAGTTTTCAAGAAGTCTGCAGTTAACGGAACAGAGGAAACTGGGAACCGGAACAGATTGCTGTTCAGTAAAATCACAGAGAGTTGAAAATACATTGAATAATGAGAGTATCTGCAGTAGTGCTAAGGTTTGTGAGAAATTACTACAGTTTGGAAGACATTATGTGAGATAACTGTGGAAATCGGTGGTCGGATCTGAGTTTTGAACAAAAACCTTTAAGAAGGAAGAGGTGTAAAACATGAAAGCAAAACCTTGGTAGAAGCAACGGAGGGAAAGCATAATTTAAAATGTTTAAAGTGTGACTTTTGAAAGCGGAATTTGAAATCACTTGTGTTAAAGTGGGACTTCAGTGAGACAAGGTGACTCACGGTATAAGAATCATTTGGGAGATTCTGAGGAGAAATCCAGACACTCACTTAGGTTCAGAGAGGTGTGTGTCTTAACACAGCCATTTGTGTGTTTAAAAGGATCTCTGTGTTAATGAGACCACTGTAGTGTAAGATGTATTTTGTAATCTGTGTGTAATTGTTAAGTTAAGGGGGGAGTAAAGGAGTATTGTTTCATAATCCAATTTTTTGCATGTTCAATAATTTTATTTGTTGTTAAAACTAATTAGCTGTCCTGTGACACTGTTCTGCCACATTTTATTTTTAAAAAGTTAAAATTACAGTCTTTTAAGCCAGAATCCTATTCTGGGACCTTTCCGTCCAGCTATAACACCAACTGGGATCTCAACAGAATCAAAGTCCTGTCTGCCTGCTCCACTGGGTGAGGTGAAAAATTATACCCGGATGGGATTCTCCAGCCCGGCGACCGGAAATTCCAGCCTGAGGTCACTGACCTTTATGTGCCCATGACGATCTTGCGGGGGGGGGGGGGGGGGGGGCGAGGCAGAAGAATCCAGCCCCAGGTCTTTGCACCTTTTGACCAACATTCCTTCCTCAAACCAGTGCCACCAAAACTGAATATCTGTTCAATTGTGGCACTATGCTGCATTTATCTATGTAACAACAGTGCACCTTAAAAGTAATTCATTGTACATAATGTAGGTTTAGACATTTCTGAGAGGAGTAATAAATTGCGATGTAAGGATAATTTCCTTTTCAACTAGGTTGCCTTCTAAAAGAGAACACAATAGGTTTCTGAGTAATGCGATCGTTACCAATTTCATGATGAGGAATTACGTTTTATAGTCTCCCGGAACTTTACTCAATGCCTTTAGGGGGTTCAGAGAGGAATTTCCCAGAGCTTTCCAACAGGTTGGCCATAGCGTTTTACATTCACTTCTTCCACAAGAATGCTTCTTCAACAGGGCAACGTACACATGTTAATATAATATGTATTTGGGTTGGGTTTGATGGCTTTATGATTCCACACTGTCCTTCCGTTTGTCAATTAACATAAACATCTACTTTTAGATAAAAGTTTACTTTAGAGTCCTACCACTTCAATGCTGTGCTCCCATCCACCATCTCTGCAATCAGACCACAGTCAAATAAGAACATAAGAACTAGGAGCAGGAGTAGGCCATCTGGCCACTCGAGCCTGCTCCACTATTCAATGAGATCATGGCTGATCTTTTGTGGACTCAGCTCCACTTTCCGGCCCGATCACCATAACCCTTAATCCCTTTATTCTTCAAAAAACTATCTATCTTTATCTTTAAAACATTTAATGAAGGAGCCTCTACTGCTTCACTGGGCAAGGAATTCCATAGATTCACAACCCTTTGGGTGAAGAAGTTCCTCCTAAACTCAGTCCTAAATCTACTTCCTCTTATTTTGAGGTTCTGCTTTCACCCGTCAGTGGAAACAACCTGCCCGCATCTATCCTATCTATTCCCTTCATAATCCTATATGTTTCTATAAGATCCCCCCTCATCCTTCTAAATTCCAACGAGTACAGTCCCAGTCTACTCAACCTCTCCTCGTAATCCAACCCTTTCAGCTCTGGGATTAACCTAGTGAATCTCCTCTGCACACCCGCCAGTGCCAGTACGTCCTTTCTCAAGTAAGGAGACCAAAACTGAACACACTACTCCAGGTGTGGCCTCACTAACACCTTATACAATTGCAGCAGAACCTCCCTAGTCTTAAACTCCATCCCTCTAGCAATGAAGGACAAAATTCCATTTGCCTTCTTAATCACCTGTTGCACCTAAAAAACAACTTTTTGTGACTCATGCACTAGCACACCCAGGTCTCTCTGCACAGCAGCATGTTTTAATATTTTATCATTTAAATAATAATCCCTTTTGCTGTTATTCCTACCAAAATGGATAACCTCACATTTGTCAACATTGTATTCCATCTGCCAGACCCTAGCCCATTCACTTAGCCTATCCAAATCCCTCTGCAGACTTCCAGTATCCTCTGCACTTTTTGCTTTACCACTTATCTTAGTGTCATCTGCAAACATTGCCCTTGGTCCCCAACTCCAAATCATCTATGTAAATTGTGAACAGTTGTGGGCCCAACACTGATCCCTGAGGGACACCACTAGCTACTGATTGCCAACCAGAGAAACACCCATTAATCCCCACTCTTTGCTTTCTATTAATTGACCAATCCTCTATCCATGCTACTACTTTCCCCTTAATGCCATGCATCTTTATCTTATGCAACATCCTTTTGTGTGGCACCTTGTCAAAGGCTTTCTGGAAATCCAGATATACCACATCCATTGGCTCCCCGTTATCTACTGCACTGTTAATGTCCTCAAAAAATTCCACTAAATTAGTTAGGCACGATCTGCCCTTTATGAATCCATGCTGCGTCTGCCCAATGGGACAATTTCCATCCAGATGCCTCGCTATTTCTTCCTTGATGATAGATTCCAGCATCTTCCCTACTACCGAAGTTAAGCTCACTGGCCTATAATTACCCGCTTTCTGCCTACCTCCTTTTTTAAACAGTGGTGTCACGTTTGCTAATTTCCAATCCGCCGGGTCCACCCCAGAGTCTAGTGAATTTTGGTAAATTATCACTAGTGCATTTGCAATTTCCCTAGCCATCTCTTTTAGCACTCTGGAATGCATTCCATCAGGCCCAGGAGACTTGTCTACCTTTAGCCCCATTAGCTTCCCCATCACTACCTCCTTGGTGATATTTGTAGAAACTTTTACTATCTGTTTTTATATTCTGAGCGAGTTTACTCTCATAATCTATCTTACTCTTCTTTATAGCTTTTTTAGTAGCTTTCTGTTGCCCCCTAAAGATTTCCCAGTCCTCTAGACTCCCACTGATCTTTGCTACTTTGTATGTTTTTTCTTTCAATTTGATACTCTCCCTTATTTCCTTAGATATCCACGGTCGATTGTCCCTCTTTCTACCGTCCTTCCTTTTTGTTGGTATAAACCTTTGCTGAGCACTGTGAAAAATCACTTGGAAGGTTCTCCACTGTTCCTCAACTGCTTCACCATAAAGTCTTTGCTCCCAGTCTACCTTAGCTAGTTCTTCTCTCATCCCATTGTAATCTCCTTTGTTTAAGCACAAAACACTAGTGCTTGATTTTACCTTCTCACCCTCCATCTGTATTTTAAATTCCACCATATTGTGATCGCTCCTTCCGAGAGGATCCCTAACTATGAGATCCTGAATCAATCCTGTCTCATTACACAGGACCAGATCTAGGACCGCTTGTTCCCTCGTAGGTTCCATTACATACTGTTCGGGGAAACTATCGCGGATACATTCTATAAACTCCTCCTCAAGGCTGCCTTGACCGACCTGGTTAAACCAATCAACATGTTGATTAAAATCCCCCATGATAACTGCTGTACCATTTCTACATGCATCTGTTATTTCTTTGTTTATTGCCTGCCCCACCATAATGTTACTATTTGGTGGCCTATAGATTACTCCTATCAGTGACTTTTTCGCCTTACTATTCCTGCTTTCCACCCAAATGGATTCAACCTTATCCTCCATAGCACCGATGTCATCCCTTACTGTTGCCCGGATGTCATCCTTAAATAACAGAGCTACACCACCTCCCTTACCATCCACTCTGTCCTTCCGAAAAGTTTGATACCCTCGGATATTTAACTCCCAGTCGTGACCATCCTTTAACCATGTTTCAGTAATGGCCACTAAATCATAGTCATTCACGATGATTTGCGCCATCAACTCATTTACCTTATTCCGAATACTACGAGCATTCAGGTAAAGTACACTTATGTTGGCTTTTTTACCTCTGTTCTTAATCTTAACACGTCGATCAGTAACCTCTCCTAAGTTATATTTCCTCTTAACCTTTCTCCTAATTTTCCTTGTCGTCGAACCCATATCTTCCTGTAACAACCTGCCGCGTCGCTTACCATTAATGTTTTCACTTCCCGTTTTATTTCTTTTAGTATTCCTGGTCCTATTCACTGAGCTCCCCTCAGTCACTGTACCTTGTACTGTCGCCCTTTTTGATATTTGACTCTGGCTTCTCTGCCTTACACTTTCCCCCTTACTGCCTTTTATTTCTGTCCCTGTTTTACTATCTTCCAACTTCCTGCATCGGTTCCCATCCCCCTGCCACATTAGTTTAAACTCTCCCCAACAGCTCTAGCAAACATCCCCCCCTAGGACATCGGTTCCAGTCCTGCCCAGATGCAGACCGTCCGGTTTGTACTGGTCCCACCTCCCCCAGAACCGGTTCCAATGTCCCAGGAATTTGAATCCCTCCCTCTTGCACCATCTCTCGAGCCACGTATTCATCCTCTCTATCCTGACATTCCTACTCTGACTAGCTCGTGGCACTGGTAGCAATCCTGAGATTACTACCTTTTGAGGTCCTACTTTTTAGTTTAACTCCGAGCTCCCTAAATTCAGCTTGTAGGACCTCATCCCGTTTTTTACCTATATCGTTGGTGCCTTGTCAAATGAGACAAAATAAAAGTAGTGGCCACGATTTTTCGGGTCCGTTAGCCACAGGTGTAAATCCTGTTCTGGCCACTAAATTTCATGAGAGGACCGTGACGAGATTTGTGGCGGCAAGATTTTGGTTTGTAATGACCCCCCCCCCCCCCACCTCTCCGGCCAGTGATGCGTTCAAGTTCACATCCGTGATATCCATAAATTTCAGTGTAATTAAGCGGCTTTATGTTGTAGCATCCGGCCCTGTGGAATGCTGCCCCCCCCCCCCCCCCCCCATCATGACGGTGTGATGTCATGTCGCCATGAATCACTACTGGATTTCAAAAACCAGCCGCGATTACTACACCAGGGGTGAGGGGGTGCCTGGAGACCACCGGCGTTGAGCGACGAAGCTGGGCATAGCCCCCTGGCATTGCCCTCTGGCACAGCCCCAATGCCAGGGGGCATGGATATGAGCACTCCCGGGGGTAACCCTCTTCCATTTGGGGGCGAGGGCCTTCCCCTTATGTGTGGTGGGGGTGGAGAGAGGTGCACCGACAAATGTGTGATGTGGGAGAGTGCCCCCCAATATTTCTGTGTTTGGGGGAGGGGCTCGCCCTGAAGCTTGTGGGGGTCCTCTATCGCCATTGGAGGCAAATTAGTTTTCTCGCAGATTGGGGTGGCCTTTGATGATGGCACCCCAATCTCGGTGTAGCCCCGGGCTTGCCAGCTCCACTCCGCTCCGCCCCTCCAGAGTAGAGGAAACCGTGCCCCCTGATATTTTCTTTGACAGTGTGTCAGAAGATCTTGTCAGAAAACTTGGCTGTGATTCTGCAGAGAGACACGCCGGTTACAGTCAGAACCTGACCCGTTGCCATTTTTCCAGGAACGTTCCACCCAGTATTTCTTTAGAGAAAGCTGAGAAACCGCGGAACTGAGCCCTAGAAACTTGTTAACCCTTTCAGCTGGGAAATAACATGAGACAGCAGGGACCTAAAATGAAACAAAGTCAAGGGCGGCACAGTGGTTAGCACTGCTGCCTCATGACTCCAGGGTCCCGGCCTCGGGTGACTGTGTGGAGTCTGCACATTCTCCCCGTCTCTGCGTGGGTTTCCTCCGGGTGCTCCGTTTTTCTCCCACAGTCCAAAGATGTGCAGGTTAGGTGGATTGGCCATGATAAATTGTCTATTAGTGCCCAAAAGGTTAGGTGAGGTTAGTGAGTTACGGGGATAGGGTGGAAACGTGGGTTTAAGTAGATGCCCTTTCCAAGGGCTGGTGCAGACTCGATGGACCTAATGGCGTCCTTCTGCACTGTAACTTCTATGATTCTATAAAGTAACCACAAATATTATTTTATGTTTGATTTAAAGCAAAGTGAGATGAAAAGTTGTGTGGGTTGTTTGGTCAAATGGTATAATGCATTGAACAAGTATAATTGCTGTGGGCGCCTCATGCCTTTACATGGTAATCCTTGTCCTTGAATTTTGATGGGATGTTTTTTCCGATTACAATGCAGCCTTTTATGAGATTTAAACCACATAAAATGCTTCCCTATAACCCAAAGTATGGATTATCATTTTAAAAACCTCCGATAAATCCCTCTGCTCTTTTTGGATATATGGATGGAATTTTGCTATTGAGGTGGTAGTTCAAGTAAGGAAATTTTCCGACTTGACAGACCTGCCTTAGTAAAAGGTACCTTGAAACACATTTTTACTCCAGAAGGGCAGGTGCAGGATACAGTTGGACCCACAGACAGAGCAGCGGTGGACGTGTGTCGAGGTGGGCTTGTTAGAAGGCCAACTCAGTTCTGTGGGACTTGGTCCCAGTTGTTTTATAAGCTGTTAGACCCTCTAGCTCACACCCTGCCACCGCACTCCCCAGCTCATGGACCTTCATAACCGCCATGTCAACTCAATGTTAACTCATTTGCCAGTCAACCAGCAGACCCCATGGGCAGACCTCAAGAGCCATGCAGAGATTAAAAGAAACTTCGAACAAACTAATACAGCTCTTACTCCTACACATTTGGTCATGAAAATAAAACACTCATTTATCTAACTAATTCAAAGCTTTCAAATCTCTTCCAATGGTTACCTACATCAAAGACATCTGATCCTTTAATGGACTCCAAACTGTGAACTCGGAACCCACTGCTGAGATAATTGTAGCATTTAAAACTTAGCCAAGCATTAGAATGATATAATGATCATAGTCCTTGGGGAAATGTCAACAAAGAACTCTATTGAAACTGCATGACCAAATGCTCCTGATTTTCCCTAATCTGCAGCAGATTGCCTATCAAATAAAGCAGTCCAGCAGAAGTTTTTACTTCACTACTCACTGACAGCTACAGCTTTTTTTAAGTTTAGAAACCAGGTGAGGTAAAAACTTCAGATTATGATAGTTACACAAACCTTATCCACCCATCTAGTCTATCAATTTGTGAGTCCCACACTGTGGGTTAAGGTTCTTGGAACAGCCATAATGGGTTTTGTTTGAAATGAGTACTGAGTTCAAATGCCCCTGCTGAATTTGGGTTTCCCGCCTGTTTGAGTCACATTCTGTCCCTTTCCCCCGACCAGGAAAAATTGGATTATCCACAATGGTAATTGGGGGTGGGATGGGAGGAGTTTCTAATCTAGGTCCCGCCCACTAATTTTAAAGGCCCAGGGAGTCGTCCTCAATCCACGGAAATCTGTCCCTGTGATACTCTTGAGTATGCGAGGAAGTGCTGACTTTGCTCACTCAGTACAGTATATTGGGCACGATCTGCCCGACACGTCACACCCCAAAGAAAGTATGATGTGGCCAGTAGGTCCCAGGTGAAATTTCTCAACAGTCATGACGCCTCATGGGATCTACCCAAGTCCCGTGAGACGTCAGGATCAGAACCGCGCCCACAGTGGGCGGGCCAAGCCATGCTCGCATAAGTAGGCCTTAATCCTATTTAATGCCTACTTACCCGGTATCTACAGGCCTCCTGGGAGCTATTGAACTCCCCAGGGAAGCCGTAGCCGGGCACCGTTCAGTACTGGTCGACACAAATGTGGACCAGGCAGAATGGCACCCAGGGAGTCTCCCAGGCCAATGGAGGCGCTTGGGTGGCCAGGGATGGTGCAGGGTGGCCCCCGGCCCTCCCCCTGAATGCAGGCACTTTGGCACTGCCAGGGTGGCGCCTCAGCACTGCCACCCTTGTACTGCCAATATGCCTGGATGGCACTGCCAAGCTGGCTGGAGCACTGCTAGGGTGGCAGTGAAAGGATGCCAGGGTGGCATGGCCAAGGGTCATGTACCAAGTGGGGCTATGCCCATGAAAGGAGGGTGGTATGAAGCATGGGGAGAGGGTGCAGGGCAGGTAAGAATGGGTCTCTGGGAGGTTGGGCTGATGAGTTGGGCCAATGAAAAAAGGGGGCCTGTAAGGGGTGTGATGAGGGTCTTAATTGGGGGCCCAGGAACCCTATAGCAAGGTGTCCTCACTGGGGGAAGGGGGGTAATGCCCATGAGTGAGGGGTGACTTTGCCCACGGCTGGGGGGTGTGGGGCCCCACAAGTTCGCTCGGAGATTGGGGCACCCTTTCAAAATGGCGGCCCGATCTCTTAGTTCAACGCCCCAGTGCTGAAAAAATTCGAAGTGTGGGCTAAACCGGCGAGAAACTTCCCGGGGCCCCAAAAAAGTGACGAAGTGTCATTAGATAGCGGTTAGGAACTCGCCAGCAGAGCCGACGCAAAACCCACCACACATGACACGTCGAAACACCCGGTGAGTCAGCGCAACTGGAATATGGGTAGAAAATGATGTGAAAGTAAAAATGTGGAATTTGCCAGATAAAGGACATGTCTCTTACATATAAATGATGTGGAGATGCCGGCGTTGGACTGGGGTGAGCACAGTACGAAGTCTTACAACACCAGGTTATAGGCCAACAGGTTTGTTTCGCTGTCACTAGCTTTCGGAGCGCTGCTCCTTCCTCAGGTGAATCCTGAGGAAGGAGCAGCGCTCCGAAAGCTAGTGACATCGAAACAAACCTGTTGGCCTTTAACCTGGTGTTGTAAGACTTCGTACTGGTCTTACATATAAAGCCATTGTTCTAGTTTAAGGTGATTAAGAGCAGAGTACCGTTGATCCACTATCCTTCCCTATGCCCAAGTTAGAATATGTTTTAAAGCAAAGCTTAAAAGGCATTTCCAAATTTGATATATCTACAGAAATAATAACTTGATTACACATATAAAAATGGTTAGGAAGGATCATAAGTACATGGCTTGGGACTGCTTTGAAGGCTATTAATGGAATTTGCCTCGAAAATGATTCTTCTGCTTAGTACAGTTGTATTTTGAGGTTTTCTTTTGAAAGTCTGAGTACATGTGCAAATTTATTTTAAGAATCCGATTATGCTCCCTGTTTTGCTGTTTTGCCCTGGCCTATGGAGGCTCTAGAACACTGAAACGTTTCTTCAATTAACAGTGCTTCTAGTGATGCTACACAGACTCCTCTGAGGGCTGACCGTGGTGCAGGCCATTACCTGCACAGTCCGTGGAGCAATCTTAGCAGATGATGTAAGCCTCATGAGAATCGAGGCAAGTCTTACACAAACAGATTTTTGTCCCCTGTAATCTCAGGATAAGAGGTCGGCCATTGAGAGCTGAGATCGGGGGGGGGGGAAAAAAAACTTCACTCCATTGTTAATGTTTGGAATTCTCTAACGCAGAGCAGACTGAAGGCCCCAAACCTGAGACCAGTAGATAGGGGGCATCAACAAGGGGTTGGGCGAGACAGTGGAGTTGACGTACAAATTCAGCCATGGTTTTGTTGAATAGCTGATCAGACTCGAGGGGCTGATTAGCTTACTGTTACTCATGCTCCTGTTTCTTCTATTCCCCCTGCTGTTCTGAACATGGGGCAAACTGTAGACTTAATTCACCGAGCATGATATTCCCACTGCAAGGTGCGCTCTGAGTTCACGGTTTGAGTTTCACCAGATGAAGTGAGTGCACAAGTGCTGAGCAATTTTCCTTCTAATTTCCCTGGGCTGTGTGTGACCTGTCTTGTTTGTCGCAGTCCTTTTCAGACTGCCCCACATATATGCATCATATATGGCCATATTGAACTATACTTTATGATAAAGAGAAGCAAAAGTGTGAACCTGAATAAAGATTTGGAGTTGGTTCTTCTCATGGAGACTGGTTTGCAGACATTCTGATCATTTCTAAAAGAAGATGCAAAATGAAAGTCGGCATGTCACTTTCCCGATGTGAAGAGAAGTGGACTTGTTTGAGTTATCCTGGGAATTACTTGCATCATCCAGTATCTAGTGACAGACTTTGAGCGAGGCCCGAGAGCAGGGTCATTGGTTGTCTATTCTCGTACACTATATATAGTGTGAAGAAATCTAACTGAGGAGCAGGGAACAGATAAAAGTGTTTTATGTGTTTAAATATTTATTGGAGCGTCCATCATTCGAACACAGAGAGCTCTATTGGCATTAGTGTTGCTTGTTATATCTTGTTAAACCAGGTTGGCTGGACAGCTGGTTCATGATGCAGAGCGAGGCCGACAGCACGGGTTTAATTCCTGTACCGGTTGAAGTTATTCATGAGGGCACCCACCTTCACAACCTTGTTCCTCGTCTGAGGTGCGGTGATCCTCGGGTTAAATCACCACCAGCCAGCTCTCTCCCTCCAAAGGGGAAAGCAGTCTATGGTCATCTACGACTGTGGCAATTTTACTTACTTCTATCTTGGTGCCTTCTATATCTGTCCATCATGTTCCTGTGCAACAGCCTGACTGGAAAAACCCGCTTGTCTACTCAATAGGAAGGTTTGATGCTAAGTGGTTAAATCAGCCTTTGGCCTTGAACTTGTTAAAGGACTGATGGTCTTATTGAAAATGGATATTAAAGTTCCTGCATATCATGGTAAAACCTCCCCTATGTGTCTGATACAAAAATGGAATTGATTAACAGCCCCCAAATTTTGGTCATGCTTTCATGGTTCAGCAGCTTGATGCAGTTGTACCAGTGGCCCAGATGAGTTTCTCTCCATGGTCAAAGAGTCGGGGAAATTGTACAATAAAGTGCACTTGAAACGCCAAAGCATACAAGTTACGGAACACGTGCTTGCCTCATTCCATTGTTGAAGGCGGTTCCTAAACAAAAGGGGCCATCAAAGGCATCTGTGAATGTGTCCCTCTGTGCAATTTTCCGCTTGCTCGCTCTTAGTGATTCATTCTCTTTTAACTTTTAGAAGAATCAAAGGGGGGACTGTGGCGAAATATTGAAACTGTGGGAAAGTATTGAATCTTCAGAGTGACACATTGACTTTTAAAACCAAATGACAAATGTGACAATGTAACAATGTAAACGCAGTCGCCAATAAGTTAGACACAAGTGTAAATGCCTGGCATAAAATGCTGACATAATATAGGTATAAAATGCAGAGATTGGGCAACATGGCGCAGTGGTTAGCACTGCTGCCTTACAGCACCGAGGTCCCAGGTTCCATCCCAGCTCTGGGTCACTGACCATGTGGAGTTTGCATATTCTCCCCTTGTTTGCGTGGGTTTCGCCCCCACAACCCAAAAGATGTGCAGGGTAGGTGGATTGGCCACGCTAAATTGGAAAAAATGCATTGGGTACTTTTTAAAAAAAAAAAAAAAAAAATTTTTTTAATTAAATGCAGAGATGGAGTGCCAATCAGGAGTCACAATTTATGATTACTAAGCCAATGGGGAACAAAGAGGGGGTGTTACCGAAAATGTGCATGTTGAAGAAAGCTTGACCTTCAGTGTGCATTGGGTTTCTTTCTTTGTTCCATTGCTTCTTTTTTATATCTGAATTTGTACCAATTACGTTTTGCAATAAACTCAATCTAAACTACCACCGGACTTCGACTCTTATTAGGAAATAAGTGATCCCACACTAACGTATGTTTTTTTTTCTGTGTGGAATACCAATCTGAACTTCATATTTATAAAAAGCCTATGTAAATGAGAAATTGATGAGTTTGTGTCAGTCAACATTCCGACTCTTTTGCTAAGCAATAGCCAACCACCGCAGCAGCTGGGTCTCACTGGACCATGTGCTGCAGTTTTGAATCTGTACCAGCATCACTGATCTTGAGCTACGTAACTGAATGTGTAGCTACGTGGAGACTTGTATAGTCTGGACATTAAAGCACTGAGAACAAGATAAGTGCAATAACCTTCGGCTGAATTTTCAATCCCTCTGGGGTGGCTTTGGGTGCGGGGCAGGCCAGGAAACTCTCACACAGCTTCCTGTTGCCTCAAGTGTTTAGTTTTTCAAAAGGAGGGACGGAGGGGAGAGCTGGCAACCTGCACGCCTCCAATTAATTGCTTGTTGAGTTCATAAATAGTTTTTGGGAGTGCGGGTTTATCAGTAATTTTCAAATGACAAGCACGGGGAACACAGAGTCTGGGATATATTTGAGCAAAGCTGCAGGAACCACAGCAGGGAGCCATTAGTCTGAATGACTGCAGTGTGAAGGCGTTGGATGAAAGGGAGAATGAAACTCAGTTCCTCCTGCAGTGGCTGAAAGGACTGATTTTGTGAGGTGTTTGGGCACGGGCTACTGAAATCCATGGTCACCACTAGCCATGCCTGCTTTGTCTGGCCTGATGAAATTAAACTTCCAGATGGAGGAAATAGTACAGATCTGCCAACCTGCCACAGACTTGGGTCAGGACCTGGAGGAAGGCCTCAGTAAAATGTGGGGCTGTCCAGGGATGCCAACCCCAAAGCAGTACGGGCCCTGTGCGCTCTCTCTCTACTCACCCATTTCCAAAGACATCATACTGTTTGCCTTTTAAATTATCCCCCCCCCCCCCCCCCCCCTCTGTGCTTGGATCCCGTTTCCTATTCGATACCTCAAATTGGGCACCAAACTAACCCCGGTCCAATTAGTAGCTACTAGTTTGAAAACTGCTTTGTGTCACTGCCCCTGATGCAGTGTGGGACCAGGATTAGTAGGTACTCGGATCTTCAGGTTGCTGACGGCAGAATGTAGTAGGTTGGGCCTATACTTATTGGAGTTTAGAGGAATGAGAGGTGATTTTATTGGGCGGCCCATGCAGACACTGGAAGAATGTGCAAGGCTGGCCCTAATTTCTAGACTATGCACCCTAGTTCTAGAATCTCTAGCCAGTGAAAACAGTTTACCTTTTTTGTCCTGTCTTTTCCTGTTAATATCTTCAAGATTTCAATCGGGTCACCCCTTAACCTTCTAGATTCTAGAGAAACGGTCCTAATTTGTATAACCTCTCTTTATTACTTTAAAAAAAAAATTAGAGAGTACCCAATTCTTTTTTTTTCCAATTAAGGGGCAATTTAGCGTGGCCAATTCACCTACCCTGCACATCTTTTTGGGTTGTGGGGATGAGACCCACGCAGACACAGGAAGAATGTGCAAACTCCACAGGGACAGTGACCCGGGGCCAGGATTGAACCCGGGTCCTCAGCACCGTGAGGCAGCAGTGCTAACCACTGCACCACCGTGCTGCCCTACCTCTCTTTATTACTTAACCTCTGATCTCATTGAATAGCGGAGCAGACTCAGTTGGCCAAATGGCCTACTTCTGCTCCTTTGCCTTATGGTCTTACATGAAAATTCACCCTCTCATTACAATTTTGGATGGGGAATGTTAATGTTGTCTCTCTCTGGAGCCTGGTTCCTGTAAGCGGAACTTTTTCCCATGCTCCCTAGTAGAACTGCAGCCCTCAGGTTCTAACAATAGAACCTGTTTACTGGATTTAAAATATCACCATTAAATTCACTTCATTATGATGCATGTTAATATAGACCAGAATAGAAGAGATTAAAATAATGAATTCTTTTTACTTATATATAGTAATAAAAATAAGAAAACTCAAAGGTATTTAAAAGATTCATAATAGGTCAAACATCTTTCATGTATCTAACTCGTTGATCCAAAGGCTCCCAGACAACCTCAACAATACCACACACATACATACAACTAATAATAGTGAGTAGATATTGCAATTATAATAGGGAAAATCCAGGAAGGTATGAACACTTATGCCAAAATCTTTACAATTCAACAAAAGCATTCTTGTTGCAAGAGGATTTTATTGCGACTGTTACGATCTCAGTCAAGACCAGTAATTATTTTCTAAAAGAGTAATCCAATATCCCAGTTATTTACTGAAAGAATGAAATTACAAGATTCCATAGTTTAAAACAGAAGAATTTTTACTACATAAGAGTCAAACAAAGCAAGCTCTAAATAAACTCTTCGGCTCCCTTCTATATTCTTAAAATTCAGAATCAGCATAAGTTAAACATGAATTGTACATTAAATGTGCAATTTCTAGTACACAATCGACTGCAATTTGCAGATATGACAAAGACAGATTGACTCGGGAGTTTACTTTGCATGTAGGTTGTGAATCTGCAAGTCTTTTAAAATTCTCTCTTCCTCACAATGAAATTCAGCTCCATTCTTAGGATTTGGCCTGATCTTCACTGACCAGGCACAGCAAACCCGAGCTCCACAGGCATACATCTGCAGAGCCTCCAGAATTCAGTCTGATCCTCCAATGTTACCTTTGTCACCCGACCTGTCTATATCTCTCTGCGGCCTTTGTATTCCTCTCATTGCTTACTTTCTCACCGAGCTTTGTATCATCAGCAAACTTGGATTGGTTACACTCAGCTATTTACAATCTATATTAATGACTTAAATAAGAGGACTGATGCCCAAGTATTGATCCACTAGTTACACTCTGCTAACCTAAAAAGGAAGCCTTGTGGAGCAATGAGTAGCGCCCCCGCCTCTGAGCCAGAAGCTCCGGATTTGGCTCCTACTCCCCAGGTCTTGATGGCCAAAGAAGGTGCTTTCAAAACACAGCCAAACAGATTGAGCATCAACCAGTACTTCCTTCCAACGTGGCCGGCAGTAGGAGTGGGACGGACTCCTGGTCAGCCATGCTTGATGTGAAGTGGAGCTCCTCAAAGCTATAAGTGTCTGGCGACAGACTCGTGACCTGTTCCGGGAATTAATAGCTATGGAACAGACAAATGTCTGCCATAGTGCACCACTAGGTGTGGGAAGAGAATTTGAATGGAACCTGAAAATGTCCCATTTATCCCTACTCTCTGTTTTCTGCCCATTACCCAACCTTTAATCCATGCTAATGTATTACTCCCGACCCCATGAGACCTAGTTATCTGTAATAAAGTCTTGTGTGCCATTTTATTGAATGCTGTTTGAAAATCCAAATATGCTGCATCAACTGCTTCCCCCTTATTTATCCTTGCGGTTGAATCCTCAAAAACTCAAATTATGTTTGGAAAATCTAGCAGCCTTTCTCACAAATCAGTGTTGACTCCGCATAATCATATTATGACTTTTACAATATTCTGTTCTGCAATTTTGCAAAACACTGATTTTAGCCTAGCTGGCCTATATTTCCTCATATTCTTTTTTCCTCATTTTCGAATAGTAGGGTTGTTTGGTACCTTCCGATCTTTGGGGAATGTTCTACAATCAAAAACATTTCGGAAGATTAAAATCCCAGATAAGACCTCATAATGGATCTGTTTTCTGAATCATTGGAGAACTTAAACAGTCTGACTAGTTTACTCTATATCTTTTTCAAACAAAACATTCCTGACCTGGCTGTTTTTGAATCCTCGGAGGAGTATTTTTATTAATAGCTTACCTTCTAAACATTCCTTCCTATGCTAAAGTTAATTAATCCCCCATCCTTCGTTTGTTGTATTAGCCATTGTTATGATCTCCGTTGAGACTAATAAATTTTATAAAAAGAAATCCGAAGTCCCCGTTATTTCCTGCAAGAATGAAACCACAAAATTCCTTGGTTTCGAAAAAAGATTTCTTAAAGTACAAGAGTCAAACAAAATAAATACTAAATACTATCTTAGGTACCCTCCTACACCCTAAAGCACAGCACTAACATATGTTAAAATGAGGGCAGCACGGTGGCTGCCTCATGGCGCTGAGGTCCCAGGTTCGATCCTGGCTCTGGGTCACTGTCTGTGGAGTTTGCACGTTCTCCCCGTGTTTGCGTGGGTTTCGCCCCCACAACCCCAAAAAATGTGCAGGCTAGGTGGATTGGCCACACTAAATTGCCACTTAATTGGAAAAAATGAATTGGGTACTCTAAATTTAAAAAAAAACTATGTTAAAATTGTGGTCCATTATGAACTATTAATTACAAATTAAATGGCAGATTTGACGAAGACCGTTCTTATGAATTGGCTTATCAGTTTATTCAGACGCAAGTCATCAAACTCAGTCGCAATTTCTGTCTACCGAACAAAGAATTTCAGATCCTCCTCTTCTAGGATGTAGCCGGCAGCAGCACAACCCAACCCCAGTTCCACAGGTATGGTTTTCATCAAAATTGGCAGCGATAAAGGCTGAACAGAGAAGGAAAGAGAAATAAACTTCTTGGACACTTGATGTGTTTGCGTGAGACTGTGCTGCCTCGCTCTGAGTTTAAAAACCCGGTCACCGGGAAGGGCGAGGGCAGAGGAATGGAGGTGAGGGTGAAGCACAGGCAGAGGGAGCGGTCAGACAGCAGGCATAAGATAGGGGTACGATCATCCCCGGGATTGGGCCACCACACAAGCGGGGATAGCTGGCACAAGAAGAAAGACAGCGAGGGGGGCCACGGCGCAAGACCTGGCAGGGAGGGAGCGCCTGGCTCGGGGGGTGGAATGCAGGGACAGGGAGGGGGAACCTACAGGGGGAGACGGGGGGGGGGGGCGGTGGGAGGAAGAACACAAAGGGAATATGAAGGGAAGAAAGAGTTGGTTTTCAGATTGGCTTCGGTAGGTAAGGTGCAGGCTGACGGAACAAGATGGCGCCGCAAGCAGCCACTTTGGAGGGTCCCTGGTCAAAACGAAACCCCAGAATGCATGGGGCACACCCACATGGTGTACACACAATTGGTGGCCATCTTGGGTGCCCCCTGGACAAAGGGAAATCCCAGAGTGCAGGGACCGAACCTCATGGTGAGAACCTTGACCACGGCCATTTTGAACGGCCCCCTAACAAAGGGAAACCCCGGAGTGCAGGGGCGCATCACCAGGTAAGTATGGTTAATCACGCAGGAAAGGGGGACAGAAACCCCTACCAGGATTATCACCTGGAATGTCAGGGGACTTAATGTCCCAGTGATGAGATCATGATAAAGGAGGCGGGGTGATAAAGAAGGCGGGGTATTGCTCATGTCGTAATTGCTTTTTTTGGCCCTTGTTCCGCACTGTAACCAATTATTTATTTGTCGATTATTCTTTTGTCTACTGTGTATGTTTCCTTGGCGCATAAAAATACTTTTCATTGTACTTTGGTATATGTGACAATAAATCAATCAAGTCTTGCCCATTTAAGAAGTTTGAAGGCCAACATAGTCTTCCTGAAAGAGTCACACCTGAGAGAGAAGGACCGACTGCGGGTTAAGGAAAGGCTGGGTGAGACAGACGTATCACTCATGTTACGGGATGAGGGCTGGGGGTGGGTAGCCATACTGATTAGAAAGAGGACAGCGTTTATAGCGACAAGGATGGTCATGAGCCCATTCAACTCTGATATAGGCCCTTTGCCTTCCATGAGCCTTGTGTGGATGGTTACATCAACGCCCCACGGACTTTATAGAAACTTGGCTGAGGTCTGATGACTCCTTCCTCCGAACTGAAGCCGCCCTGCCTGGCTATACCTTCCAGGCTGCCAGACTGTTGTGGTTCTGTGGCTGTTATCTTCGGGCACAGGTAGTTCTGGTAAACGTGTACGTGCCCAACTGGAACACAGATTTCATAAAATAGACCATGGGGGAATTCCCTGACCTCGACACACACTGACTGATCATGGGGGGTGACTACAGGACCCATTGGTGTACCGATCGAGCCCCAAGATGGGGGAAAAAGCAGGCGTGGCTAGGGAACTGCGAGCATTCATGGAACAGATGGGGACAGTGGACCCATGGAGGTTCCTACACCCTGGTGAGGAGGAATTTTTGTTCTCTTCCCCAGTGCACAAAATGTATGCACAAATTGACTTCTTTGCAGTGGGGAAATCGGTGTTTCCAGAAACAGAGTGGATCACTCCGCTATAGTCATCTCTCACCACGCTCCACATTACATGGATGTGAGGTTGGAGACGGGCCGTGCCCAACACCCCACGTTGCGTTTTACGACGACCTCAACAGGCCCCTAGGAGCAGTAATCCTGCGCGCACAGGGGGCCAGCACGGCACTGGAGCGACTCCCGCAGCTCCAGCTGCCGATACCAGCGTCGGAACGCGTGGCGCAGGTCTGCGCATGCGCGCTACGGCCGGCGCGAGTTTGTGCATTCGCGCTACGGCCGGCGCGAATTCACGCATGCGCACGGGTTTCCTTCTCCGCGCCGGCCCCGACGCAACATGGCGGAGAGCTGCAGGGGCCGGCACGGAGGAACAAAGGCCCCCGCCAGGTTAAGCCCGCTCGCCGATCGGTAGGCCCCGATCGCGGGTCAGGCCACCGTGGAGGCCCCCCTGGGGTCGGATTCGCCCCCCCCCCCCCCCCCCAAACCAGGCAGCACCCCACAGGATGAAGGCCGAGGTCCCGCCAGGTAGGACCACACATGAACGGCACCGGCGGGACTCGGCCCATCGCGCGTGGAGAATCGCTGGCCGCGTAGAGCAGCTCCCGATCTCGCCGGCACTGATTCTCCGGTCACCAGTGTGGTGTGAATCGCGCTCCACCGCCACCCCTGGTGAGAATCCCGCCCCTCTTCTGCCAGAAAATATCACAGGCCATAGGCGAGTACACCACAAACAACCAGAACGGGGAAGTCTCACCTTCCACGTTCTGGGAGGCACTGAAGGCAATGATTAGGGGAGAGATTACAGTTTACAAGGCATAAAGAGATAGAGAGCAGGGGGCAGCCAAGCAACAACTGATCGTCTCCATCCTGGAGGCCAACTGAAAGTACTCCGAGGCCCCAACCGTGGAGCTTCTGGCGGAATGGAAAAAGCTGCTATCCACCAGGAAAGCAGTGCACCAACTCCTCCAGACATGGGGGAACCTTCTACAATCATGGAGGGAAGGCTAGCTACCTACTGGCTCATCAGCTGAGAAAGCAGGCGCCATGAGGGAGTTAGCGCAGGTGAACAATAGCAGAGGCAGACTGGTAGCCGAACCAAATTAGGTCAACCAAGCATTTGTGACCTTCTACCGAGGACTGTACACCTCTGAGCCTCCCAATGGGGACGCGGGGATGAAACGGTTCTTCAATGAACTGGACATGCCAGTTGTGGGGGATGATAGGCGCAGAGAGCTGGTAGCACCAATAGGACTGGGAGAGATCATGGAGAGTATCAACTCCATGTAGGCGGGGAAGGGGCTGGGACCCAATGGGTTTTTAGCAGACTTCTACAAAACATTTTCACCTGATCTGGCCCTACGCCTACGGGAAATGTTCGCCGACTTGCTAGCGAGGGGCACCCTTCCCCCAACACTAACACCGGGCACAATATCGCTGACACCCCAAAAAGACAAAGACCCAATGGAATGCGGATCATATGGACCCACCTTGTTGCTCAATGTAGACGCGAAGATACTCGCAAACGTCCTGGCTAAGAGACCGGGAACTGCGTACCAGAGGTGGTCGCAGAGGACCAGAGGGGCTTTGTCAAGGGTAGACAGCTAACTGCGAACATCAGGCGGCCCCTGAATGTAATAATGACCCCATCTGGGGAGAGAACACCAGAGGTGATCGTCTGCCTAGACGCAGAAAAGGCCTTCGACAGAGTCAAATGGAAGTACCTCATTGAGGTACTGGAGCGGTTTGGGCTAGGGACAGGGTTCACCTCATGGGTGAAACCCCTGTACAACACCCCCCAAGGTGAGCATTGGGCCCAACACCACTAACTCTGAATCCACCCAGCTGCACAGAGGCACAAGGCAGGGATGCGCCCTGTTCCCGCTCGTGTTTGCCCTGGCAATCAAACCCCTGGTGATCGCCCTGCGGGACGCAAAAGACTGGAGGGCATCTGAAGAGGAGGCAGAGAGCACAGAGTCTTGCTCTATGCGGATTACCTGCTCCTCATGCAGTTTAAAGTGGTGCACAGAGCAAACCTAACCAGAACCCGAATGAGCAGGTTTTTACTGGAGTTGGAGGATAGATGCAAACGGTGCCAGGGGATGTCAGAACATGTAAATATCAGGTGCACAATTGCTATTCTGCAAAAACTGGAAAGATGCCAATAAAAATATTTCATTAAAAAAATTGGCACACATCTGCAGAACCCCCTAAACTTGGTCTGAATGCCATAGATCCACTAATGTTATTGTTAAATAAAAAGAAGCAGCTGCAGCAACTGTGTATTTGCATCTTCTCAGCTTCTGGACCTAACCTCTATCTTCTTCAGCCTGACTGTACTGCCCAACTAGACTCAACATTTACTGAGCTGTGATGTCTCCTTTCATAACATCCCAACCAGAAGTCTTGGTTTCCAATCTAAGTTCCAGTCTTCGTTTCTTTAGCAACTGAGAGAGTCGGCCTCCCACTTTATCGCCTCCACCCCCTTTATCTGTCTTTCCCTTTATCGCCCTTTGCCATTATCATCCCTCCTTCTTTATCACCCCCCGTTATTATCCCGCCTTCTTTATCACATCCCCTTCTTTATCACCCCGCCTTCTTTATCACCCCCCCGTTATCATCCCGCCATCTTTATCACCCCCCCCGTTATCATCCCGCCTTCTTTATCACCCACCCATTATCATCCCGCCTTCTTTATCATCCCGCCTTCTTTATCATCCCGCCTTCTTTACCACCCCGCCTTCTTTGTCATCCCGCCTTCTTTGTCATCCCGCCTTCTTTGTCACCCCGCCTTCTTTGTCATCCCGCCTTCTTTGTCACCCCGCCTTCTTTGTCACCCCGCCTTCTTTGTCACCCCGCCTTCTTTGTCACCCCGCCTTCTTTGTCACCCCGCCTTCTTTGTCACCCCGCCTTCTTTGTCACCCCGTCTTCTTTGTCACCCCGCCTTCTTTGTCACCCCGCCTTCTTTGTCACCCCGCCTTCTTTGTCACCCCGCCTTCTTTGTCACCCCGCCTTCTTTGTCACCCCGCCTTCTTTGTCACCCCGCCTTCTTTGTCACCCCGCCTTCTTTGTCACCCGCCTTCTTTGTCACCCGCCTTCTTTGTCACCCCGCCTTCTTTGTCACCCCGCCTTCTTTGTCACCCGCCTTCTTTGTCACCCGCCTTCTTTGTCACCCGCCTTCTTTGTCACCCGCCTTCTTTGTCACCCGCCTTCTTTGTCACCCGCCTTCTTTGTCACCCGCCTTCTTTGTCACCCGCCTTCTTTGTCACCCCGCCTTCTTTGTCACCCGCCTTCTTTGTCACCCGCCTTCTTTGTCACCCCGCCTTCTTTGTCACCCCGCCTTCTTTGTCACCCCGCCTTCTTTGTCACCCCGCCTTCTTTGTCACCCCGCCTTCTTTGTCACCCCGCCTTCTTTGTCACCCCGCCTTCTTTGTCACCCCGCCTTCTTTGTCACCCCGCCTTCTTTGTCACCCCGCCTTCTTTGTCACCCCGCCTTCTTTGTCACCCCGCCTTCTTTGTCACCCCGCCTTCTTTGTCACCCCGCCTTCTTTGTCACCCCGCCTTCTTTGTCACCCCGCCTTCTTTGTCACCCCGCCTTCTTTGTCACCCCGCCTTCTTTGTCACCCCGCCTTCTTTGTCACCCCGCCTTCTTTGTCACCCCGCCTTCTTTGTCACCCCGCCTTCTTTGTCACCCCGCCTTCTTTGTCACCCCGCCTTCTTTGTCACCCCGCCTTCTTTGTCACCCCGCCTTCTTTGTCACCCCGCCTTCGTTCTCACCCCGCCTTCGTTCTCACCCCGCCTTCGTTCTCACCCCGCCTTCGTTCTCACCCCGCCTTCGTTCTCACCCCGCCTTCGTTCTCACCCCGCCTTCGTTCTCACCCCGCCTTCGTTCTCACCCCGCCTTCGTTCTCACCCCCCCTCTTTGTCACCCCCCCCCCTCTTTGTCACCCCCCCTCTTTATCACCCCGCCTTCTTTATCACCCCGCCTTCTTTATCACCCCGCCTTCTTTATCACCCCGCCTTCTTTATCATCCCGCCTTCTTTATCATCCCGCCTTCTTTATCATCCCGCCTTCTTTATCATCCCGCCTTCTTTATCATCCCGCCTTCTTTATCATCCCGCCTTCTTTATCATCCCGCCTTCTTTATCATCCCTCCCTTCTTTATCACCCCGCCTTCTTTATCACCCCGCCTTCTTTATCACCCCGCCTTCTTTATCACCCCGCCTTCTTTATCACCCCGCCTTCTTTATCACCCCGCCTTCTTTATCACCCCGCCTTCTTTATCACCCCGCCTTCTTTATCACCCCGCCTTCTTTATCACCCCGCCTACTTTATCACCCCGCCTTCTTTATCACCCCGCCTTCTTTATCACCCCGCCTTCTTTATCACACGGCCTTCTTTATCACACGGCCTTCTTTATCACACGGCCTTCTTTATCACACGGCCTTCTTTATCACCCCGCCTTCTTTATCACCCCGCCTTCTTTATCACCCCCCCCCGTTATCATCCCGCCTTCCTTATCATCCCGCCTTCCTTATCATCCCGCCTTCTTTATCATCCCGCCTTCTTTATCATCCCGCCTTCTTTATCATCCCGCCTTCTTTATCATCCCGCCTTCTTTATCATCCCGCCTTCTTTATCATTCCGCCTTCTTTAACACCCCCCCCTTATCATCCTGCCTTCTTTATCACATCCCCCTTCTTTATCATCCCACCTTCTTTATCATCCTTTCTTATCACCCCTTCCTTTATCACCCCCCTCCCCCCCCTTTATCATAGATTATCATAGAATTTACAGTGCAGAAGGAGGCCATTCGGCCCATCGAGTCTGCACCGGCTCTTGGAAAGAGCACCCTACCCAAGGTCAACACCGCCACCCTATCCCCATAACCCAGTAACCCCACCCAACACTAAGGGCAATTTTGGACACTAAGGGGCAATTTATCATGGCCAATCCACCTAACCTGCACATCTTTGGACTGTGGGAGGAAACCGGAGCACCCGGAGGAAACCCACGCAGACACACGGGGAGGATGTGCAGACTCCGCACAGACAGTGACCCAAGCCGGAATCGAACCTGGGACCCTGGAGCTGTGAAGCAATTGTGCTTTCCTGTTTTCTTTATTTTAAATTGGCGGTTTTCTTTTCCAAATGTTGACCCAATTATCCGAATTAGCATTTTCATGCTGTGAATTTGGAAGCATTCCATTGCTCAGTGATGTACTGGTTTTTCGTGCTGAATCCTTCAACTTCAGTACTGTGCCAGATATTACAATGAAGTTTAATTTGTAGGATAAAAGCTGGATGCACAGCTCTCCAGTCTCATATGAAGCTTCAGCGTCAATTAGTGATACTTTGGGTTTTTGCGCTGATTTTTGCCACGCATCCTTTGAATGATTCCTTGACAACACAATGGTGTGGACGACATTCTTTGAGGCCAGTAGTTATCAGGATTATGCCCTTGACCCCAAGATTACAAGCATATTAACTAACTTGTCTTGTTGGCCTACATGGTGCGGACAAACTTGCTTCCCCATACAGGTCTTCCCTCATTTCCCTCGGGCCATAAGATCGACTGACATTTTATATTGCACCTTTTAATGTAAAGAAGCATTTCAAAAAGGATTGGGGAAGAGTGAAGGTAAATACTGCGAAGAAGTTGAGAAGAGATTGAGAGAATATTACTGGAGACGTGGTCAAAATTCCGGGTTTCGAAAAAGCTTTTGAAAACTGAGAGCAAGGCAGCAATGTAGAGCAATATGGGAAAAAATGGTCAGCAGTGCAGGGGCATCATGGATGCACTCTCAGCCTAGCTGGTATCAAGCGGAAACGTACACAGCTGGTCACTGACCCTGAGACTGAAATATTTGTTTTTCACCCCCAGGCCGTCCCCAATCATTCACTGCTCCAAGTCGCTGTTATCGCATAAACTGTTCTGAATGATTATCAACAAGTGGTCAATGTAAGGAAACCTGAGTAATTGTACTGTGTACTTACACTCATGTTATGATCCTAAAGTGGCAAGTGAAAGAAAAATATCTTGACATATCAGCAAACTTTGCTGTCATAGTGGGATAGTGGAAGAGAGGGATTCCTGTTTGACAACATCAAAAAGTCCTGCCAATTGTTCACGAGATAACTGCTGAAGATAAATTGCAAGGATCACTGGTAAGGATGGGTTCTGTTGCCAAACGGTGAATTTATTTTGCAACTAAAGGTGCAGTGTTTAAGCAGCCTTTCGGGATTCTTTCTTTGAAATCATGCAGTCATGCAGTATTTGTGTTGCAGGTGAGCAATTCCTAACACACAGATTGGCGGAGCCAATACTGTGTAAAATCTGATAACTATAATGACCCACACCAGTTGCTGTAAAGAAGTATGGTTGCAATCTGTTTTTGCTACGTTTTTTCTCCTATCTGTTACTTCCACAGCTTGTTGACCGAGGAGACAAGCAGATGCCTGTTCTTAATTCCTAATTTCTGGCTGAGGGGGAAGATGAGAGGCCAATTCTTAGACCATTTACTAATACTATTGAGCTGGTGCACGACAAAAGCAGCATGAGGTGGACATGCCTTCAGCTCTACTTTAGCTTTCTGTCCCCCAAACCGCTGCTGTGGCCTCTCAGAGCCGCAACTGGAATTCTCTAATTTTCAGACTAAGTTCGCCACGGGGCTGTAGAGAGTTTCCCACTGCAGAGGTTGATGGGAAAACATGCCAACTCCTCTTGCCCCAACCTCATTATTTATGCCCTTGGGTATTTTGCGCTCTATGCAGTGGTGGGGCAGGCCTGGATGGCGCCTAGTCTGCCATCATGTCCGAGCACCATGTTGAAAAGGTGCCTAACGTCACTGACCCACCATTGGGGAAAGAAGGTGGGCCTCCTGAAAATGAAGATGGAGCTCCGGGAACATTCTGAAGCTGGAAGTCAGACACCGAACCTGGAGGTTCCGCCTGCAGATGCTGCCCCGACCTGTTGCTGTGGTGATCCACGGCCCAGGGTTGTGGCCGGCCTCCATCTTGAAATCTGGAGGCAGCCCCAGGCGTTGCTCAGATAAGTCGCGACATCTGCACGCCATGTTGTTCCAAACGTGTTTCATGCCGGCATGTTTTGCCACCGGCATCGCGGCGAATCCGTCGTGGGGGCTTGGGCCTTCATCTGTGTTTCATTAACGGGATGCAAATCTGATTCGCGCCGGCCTCTGGTGGGTTTTCTGCCCTGCCATGGCGGTCACCGATGGAAGATCCCGCTATAAATTTATGAAACCGATTTCTGCGCCTTCCGCCATGTTCTCCCCCCACACCCGCCATCAAATGCACCTGCGAGGGTTTGGAAGAATTCTGCCCATTCTTTCAGCTGTTAGGTTAAAATAATGGTGTGATTTTGGCACGGATCCATTGATGACAAATTAAATGGGTGTGCAATTTCCTTGTGACTGCTGGCTCCACGACACAATGTGACTTACCGTAACAGTTGGCTGATGTACTGAGTCACTTTCCACATGAGGTTTCCTCTGGTTCCTGATATCAGTGGAATTGTCCTGCTTCTCCGAAAGTGGCTATTTTATAAAAGGAAGGAAAAGTGTTTGCAGTGTAACCAATTGTGTTTTCCACAGAGGAAAATGTCTAAAGCAAAAGCTTTTTTTGAAAACATACCTTTGAAGGTTGGGGGGAGAAACAAAAACCTTAATAAATCTAGCTGAGAAGAAATGAACTGGCAACAGCAATTTATATTGATGCAAGCCGTAACAATCAATTTCTGTAAGTCATTCTCGTGATTCATTTAAAAAATAACTGGTATTGCAATCTAAACACTGTAAGGGGTGGTAAATCTGGAAAGACAATCTACAAAGAATATTAAAAGGATATAAATTTAGTGCAACGTCGGAGACATTAACCAAATGTACTATAAGGGTCTCTTTAACCTTCATTGATTACGTGGTGGTAGCTGCTTAATCCGTTTTCGGTGCCAGAGACGTTGGGGTTGATTCTCTGGGACCACGATCCCCACGTGGGATTCCCGATGGCCCAGTTGCGCGTGAGGGACAAATCTGGATTCTCGACAGGCGTCAAATCTGTTGCAAGTCTCCCGGCCTGTTCCCCCCCACTAGAGAGACCAAGTTCCCACCAAGAGAGGGCGAGAACTTGATCCAAACGAATTACAGTTCATTCCCGCAAGCTGGAAGTCACACGCCATGAAACACTACTGATCCCTAAAAGCAGGGACCAGGCGCCACAGACACCAAGGGGGCAGATGCCCTCTTTACACTTAGCTCCAGGGTGCCGAGGGTGGGACGGGATCCTTCAGGGGAAATGGGGGTCAGGGGAGGCCCGGGCTGGGCTGGAGTAGCTACGGTCAGGCGTCTTTCCTGGTTGTGAAGCATTTTGCGATGAGCCAAGGACGGAACAGGATAGAATGTGAGAGCACGTTTGTTCGTCCTCTTGTTTTTCACAGTGTTTCACTGTTACCTGCAAACCATCTATCCGAGGCTGTTGTGTCTGATGCCCAGAATCGAGGACATTTGCAGCAAATCCTCATCCAGTGCAACTTCAGAGACAAACATAATGTCTTGAGTATCTGAAAGCAGCGAAAATTGTGAAGTTGAGCAAGCCCTTGGATGACATCCATTGGTCTAGATCAGCTGATACTTTAGCTAGTTTTACTTTTAAGTTTTTCTTTGGCTGCCTAAAGGAATAGCGAAAGTGTTTTGTTATGGAGGCTTCACAAATCATGTGACTGGCTATGTAGTTATGTCGTTTCTACGATAATAGGTTGTGAAAGTAAAATTTATTTAAGTGTGTTCTTAAATCCCACTTTCTAATGCAAAGCATCAGCAATATGCAGAAAACAGTCTTGGATTTAAAACCTTTTTAAAATCTAACCCCTCCCCGCTCACCCCCATTAAAGGCCTTACGCACAGACCTCTTCTAGGTGGCTCAAGTTTGGGGAATTAAGCCAAATTTCTGAGTGTGCGCCAACAGTGCAAAAATGTCCTTCAATTACTTCAAGTCGTATATCTTGGCAGTCTCACCTAAACACATCATAAGGCCAGCCTGTGTGGGAAATGGAACATATGACCTGTTGTTGAGGAGGCTGCAGAAGTGTAGCAGGCAATTTGTTCAGCATCTGGAAAAGCTCCTTGGTGTGTGACGTATATTTCATTCCCCACTGTTGACCTTCCATAACCTGGTGAACACAAGAAGTCATTGAAAATACTTGATTAAAGAAAGCAGAAACTGTCAGCAGTTTTCAGGTTAGAAGATTTTGGTGGTTGTTGCTTATTCGTGTGTTGTTTTATTCATTGCATCCCTTACTTTCAATATCAGATTCTTGTTACTATTTTTCCAGATCATTTTTGCTTAATTTGCCATTTTTCTCTCCATAATCCACCCAATTGTTTTTTCATACAATCCCTACAGTGCAGAAGGAGGCCATTCGGCCCATCGAGCCTGCCCCGGCCCTCTGAAAGAGCACCCTACCTCGGCCCACTCCCCCACCTTATCCTGGTAACTCCGTCTAACCTTTGAACACTAAGGGGCAATTTTAGCATGGCCAATCCACCTAACCTGCACATCTTTGGACTGTGGGGGGAAACCGGAGCACCCGGAGGAAACCCACGCAGACACTGGGAGAACGTGCAGACTCCACACTGACAGTCACCCGAGGCCGGAATTGAACTCGGGGTCCCTGGTGCCGCGAGGCAGCAGTGCTAACCACTGTGCCACCGTGCCGTTTTGTCCTTATCCTCGCTGCATTGCAAGTCCACGAGGGACACCTCCAGTGCCTTGTCCGATGTGTGAACCTAGACATTGAGGAGTCGCCTGACTATTTTAATTGCTTAGAGCACCTCAGCCGGTTCTAATCCTCGCCTTGAGGAATGGTTCCACTTCCACATTTTCAAGCAAAGGGTCAAGTGATCAGGAATGGGGAAAATCCGCACTAACGTCTGTTTTTGGCCTGGTCTTGGTGCACTGAGGCTGATTGAAGCTCCTGATTGCTGATCTGGCTAAAATCAGCTAACTGAACATAAATGAGAGGAATAGAGTTGAAAGTAATGATAGGGTGGGATGAAATGGGGTGGAGGGGGACGTTCGTGTGGAGCATAAAAGCCAGTATAGACCAATTGGACCCAAGGGCCTACTTCCATTCTCCAATTCATGTGGGCAGATTTTTCAGCTGGTCTGACAGCTTCTGTGGTGAGAGAACGGGGCTAATGTTTCGAGTCTGGATGTCTCTTTGTCAAAGCCTTGCACTTGCCGTGAACACAGACTGTCTCCTGATTTTACTGGTTCTCCTGATCAGTCATTTCAGCAACAGGGAGAATCCCACAGTGTGTCAAATCATGAAGCATTAATAGGCCTGACTAAGATGAACAGTCCGGGGGGAATTAGCATTGCCACAGGTACAATAAACAGAGACAGCCTCTGTATTCATGTCTAGTCACAGCTGAGAGGATGTTATACGCCAAAGATATTCAAAACCACAATTGTGCTAAACCAGGATCTGTCAATTTGTAGCCTATGGGGAATATGCACTCCGTAAGCCCCTGACCCTCTAAATCGCGGAAGTTCAGGTGACTCATTTAATTGATCGATATTTATTGTCACATATACTGAAGTACATTGAAAAATATTTTTCTGCGACCAAGGAAGTGTACACAGTACATACATAGTAGACAAAAGAATAATCGACAGAGTACATTGACAATGGTACATCAACAAATAGTGATTGGTTACAGTGCGAAACAAAGGACAAACAAGAGCAGCATAGGGTATCGTGAATAGTGTTCCTACAGGGAACAGATCCGTCTGAGGGGGAGTCGTTGAGGAGTCTGGCAGCTGTGGGAAAGAAGCTGTTCCTATGTCTGGATGTGCGGATCGTCAGACTTCTGTACCTTCTGCCTGATGGAAGGGTCTGGAAGAGGGCAAAGCCTGGGTGTGAGGGGTCTCTGACAATGCTGTCTGCCATTCTGAGGCAGCGGGAGGTGTAAACAAAATCAATGGGAGGATTTCCATTTGTATATTTACATTTCTCATTGTTGGTTTGTCCTGTTTTGAAATTTGTGGGTCTGCATGTTTGGAAAGAAAAAGGGTGTTCTTTACAGCACTGTTGTCTCATTTAATGGGGAAGAACAAGAACCATTAGCATCAAGAACTTTAGATACAGGTATGGTCATAGGAATTAAGGGCAGCACGGTAGCATGGTGGTTAGCACAATTGCTTCACAGCTCCAGGGTCCCAGGTTCGATTCCCCGCTGGGTCACTGTCTGTGCGGAGTTTGCACGTTCTCCCTGTGTCTGCGTGGGTTTCCTCTGGGTGCTCCGGTTTCCTCCCACAGTCCAAAGATGTGCAGGTTAGGTGGATTGGTTATGCTAAATTGCCCTTAGTGTCCAAAATTGCCCTTAGTGCTGGGTGGGGTTACTGGGTTATGGGGATGGGGTGGAGGTGTGGACTTGGGTAGGGTGCTCTTTCCAAGAGCCGGTGCAGACTCGATGGGCCAAATGGCCTCCTTCTGCACTGTAAATTCTATGTAAAAAAAAATCTAATGTGAGTCAAAGAGTGACACCTAAACCCGCATTCCCAATCATTTGCATATATCGTATTTGCATATTTCTTAAATCCCACATGTTAGTAAAATTCCATTTGGGGTTTGTAACTAGGCCTCCTGTGATACAATGGTACTCCTAGGCAGCTCATAAAGACAACATATTGGATAGTCCTGTGTAGCGAGTGTAAATAGAGCTTTCTTTTTAATTCAGGGCCTGTCAGCTCTTTTCTCTGTTTGCCATTTTTCAGCATTAATTCTGATTGCCCATGTAAGCAAGGGTTATTAAATAGCTTGCCCAAAATTCCAAACCAGTTGTTTAAACAAGCTTGAATCAATATAAGCAAATGCACATACTGCCATTTGCACAAAACATTGACAAACTATAACTTCGCAATTTTTGGTTTGGTGCTGCACCCCTGTCCCCATTATCAGGAAGTGCTGCATCCCTGCCCCCATTATCAGGAAGTGCTGCACCCCTGTCCCCATTATAAGGAAGTGCTGCATCCGTGGCCCCATTATCAGGAAGTGCTACATCCCTGTCCCTGTTATCAGGCAGTGCTGCATCCCTGGCCCCATTATCAGGAAGTGCTGCATCCCTGTCCCTGTTATCAGGCAGTGCTGCATCCCTGGCCCCATTATCAGGAAGTGCTACATCCCTGTCCCTGTTATCAGTTTGTGCTGCATCCCTGGCCCCATTATCAGGAAGTGCAGCACCCCTGGCCCCATTAGCAGGCAGTGCTGCATCCCTGGCCCCATTATCAGGCAATGCTGCATCCCTGGCCCCATTATCAGGCAGTGCTGCATCCCTGTCCCCATTATCAGGCAGTGCTACATCCCTGTCCCCATTATCAGGCAGTGCTGCATCCCTGGCCCCATTATCAGGAAGTGCTGCATTCCTGCCCCCATTATCAGCGAGTGCTACATTTCTGTCCCCATTATCAGGGAGTGTTGCACCCCAGTCCTGATTATCAGAGCGCTGCGTACCTGTCCCCATTATCAGTGCTGCACCCATTATCAGATAGTGCTGCGTCCCTTGTTCCATTATCAGAAGGTGCTGTGTCACTGTCCCCGCTATCAGAGAATGCTATATCAATGTCCCCGTTATCAGACAGTGCTGCATCCCTGCCACCATTATCAGAGAATGCTACGTCACTGTTTCAGTTGTCAGAGAATGCTATATCACTGTCCCCATTATCAGAGAGTGCTGCGTCCCTGTCCCCAATATCAGAGAATGCTGCGTCACTGTTTCCATTATCAGAGAATGCTATATTGCTGTCCCCATTATCAGAAAATGCTGTGTTGCTGTTTCCATTATCAGAGTCCTGCATCCCTGTCCCCATTATCAGATAATGCTCCATCACTGTTCGCACTATTAGAGAGTGTTGCATCGCTGTCCCATTATCAGAGAATGCTTGCTGCCCCCATTATCAGATAGTGCTGAGTCTCTGCCGCCCTTATCAGAGAGTGCTCTGTTGCTATCGCATTATCAGAGAATGCTGTCTCCCGGTCCCCATTATCAGAGAGTGCTGCGTTGCTGTCCCCATTGTCAGACAGTCCTGTCTCCCTGCCCCTATTATCAGAGAATGCTATATCACTGTCCCCATTACCAGAGAATGCTGCATCCCTGTCCCCCTTATCAGAGAGTGCTGCATCCCTGTCCCCCTTATCAGAGAGTGCTGCATTGCTACCCCTATTGTCAGACAGTGCTGTCTCCCTGCCCCTATTATCAGAGAATGCTGTCTCCCGGTCCCAATTATCAGAGAGTGCTGCGTTGCTATCCCTATTGTCAGACAGTGCTGTCTCCCTGCCCCCATCAGAGAATGCTATATCCCTGTCCCCATTATCAGAGACTGCTGCGACCGTGTCCCCATTACCAGACAGTGCTGCGTCCCTGTCCTAATTATCGGCCGGTGCTACGTCCATGTCTCCTTTATCAGTGAGCGAGGTGTCTTTGTCACACAGCGCAAGTGAGAGCATATCAAATCCTTTGTTACACCATCTTAATATTCTACGAATTTGGTGAGATCAACAAGTTATTGATATAGCAGCTTTTAATAGGAAAACGCATTTGAGGTCACTTCACAGGCAGGACTGTCGAACAAAATTTGACAATTGGATAAAGAGATGGTAAAAGAGGTGACTAAAAGCTTGCTGAGATAGGTTGGTTTTTAAGGAGGTAGCGAGGTAGGCAGGGCAAGAGGAAAATTCCAGAGTTTGGGGTTCAGCACAGAAAGACTGCTGCTAAGAGATTGGGATTTCCTGTTGTAAATTGGGATTTGGGTATTATCTATCCCTAAGGTGCACCATCTGTAAGCAGACTGAACAAAGTCACTTATGTAGTGAATGATGGCTACACAGGGAAACTGGACTGATTTAAATTGAGCTTGAGGGCTTGACTGCATGTTTTAATTGATGATGAAAATTATGGGTCGTTGCATATTTTATGCTGGTGTAACGTATTAGCGGTTGTTAGATTGTTTTTTTTGAGTTCTTATCTTTCTTCCTGTTTCTAGTCATTTTTGTACATCCTTGTGTATTGGGAAAGAATACCTGTAGGTCCTCACCAGCAGTACAACAGTATGATTCGGCTGTTGGAGATTGATTTGATCATAAGATCGTTGACTAAGTTGGATGAAGTTTGCTTTTTTTTTCTCTCCTCTCTTCCCCCGCCATCCACATGCATGATGACTATTATGGCCATAGGTCCATATTCCTCCTGATTGAATCATCAGTAGTTTGGGTGTAATACTATACAGACTAAAGTTCGAGAAAGTGCTGTTGGTGCTGCCACGGGGCAGAAGCTGCGCTGTAGCCGGTGTTGCCAGAATGGGGACTGTCAACCATATAATGAAAAGTAATTTTTCCGAGTTTCCCTGCTGATAATTTAGCAGATCTATAATCAAATTTTCAAAATCTATAGGGCGAGACTTTTTGCTTGGGAGACTTGGATGTTGCTGCCGAATTGGGTGGAGTTTGTCTTCCCATTGGGGCGCTATTTCTGGAGCAATTCAGGACATGCTAATTTGACAGCACTCTGCCACGTGAATCTGGAGCAATTCTCATTCCCGTCAGCATCAGATTTGTTGGGGCTGGAATGAACGCTGGATAGTTCGAATAGCTGGATCTGCTTATACACTCTCATTCCAGCAAAAAGATAGCCCCATGAAGAGCAGCACCATGCTTCACTGAGGTGGAGCTCAAGAAAATGTTGGATGCGATGATGGGAAGCAGGACACCCTCTTGCCCAGGGTGGGCAGGAGGCTATGGCCCACAGTCGTTGAGTGGGCCTGGACAGAGGTGGCCGAGGCATTCAGCACAGTGAGCCTCACCAGGTGGACTAACACACATTGCCGTAAAGAGGTGAAAGAGCTCCTGCGGGCAGCTCAGGTGAGCCACCACCTCTGTTCCCCTGGAATCATTCCTATCTCTCATTCCTCATCCCACCCCCACGCCCATAAAGGACAATCAAAACCCACGTGCCCCCATCCCCATGGGCAGCACGGTAGCATAGTGGTTAGCACAGTTGCTTCACAGCTCCAGGGTCCCAGGTTCGATTCCCGGCTTGGGTCACTGCCTGTGTGGGGTCTGCGTGTTCTCCCCGTGTCTGCGTGGGTTTCCTCCGGGTGCTCCGCTTTCCTCCCACAGTCCAAAGGTGTGCGGGTTAGGTGGATTGGCTATTCTAAATTGCCCTTAGTGTCCAAAAAGGTAGGTGGGGTTACTGGATTACAGGGATAAAGGAGGATAGGTTGGAGGTGTGGGGCTTATGTAGGGTGCTCTTTCCAAGGGCCGGTGCAGACTCGATGGGCTGAATGGCCTCCTTCTGCACTGTAAATTCTATGATTCTGTGATTCCCCTCACATCCCTCCCAGCAGAAAACCCCAACACCTGTATTGTCCTCGTTGGCCACGTGCGTTGAACACAAATGCCACCAACTACAGACCCCTCGTGTAACCCGCCTCCATGCAACTCGCCATGCCTTTTGTGTGTCCCCTAGGAAAAGAGAGCCCATAACAGAAGGGAGCGGGAAAAGACCAGAGGGGACGTCCCGGACCTCCGGACTCACTCCCACCAAGCAGAGGGCGATGGCATTATCCGGGGAGTGCAGGAGAGAGCTATCTCCCAGACAAAAGGCAGCATGCGACAACCAAGTGAGCCCCAAATGCAAAATGATGTCCCTATAGCAAAATGATGTCCCTCTGGGGTACCTCACCCCCAACCACAACCCCAGCACACCACGGAGGACCAGTCCGGGCATGCCAAAGCCTTCTCGGCAATGCATTCACCTGCACCCTCCAACATCACCTCGGTGGGGCATTTTAATGATCTGGCTCCTGGGTCACCTTCTGCTGCGCACGTCACATGCTGCAGCACATCAGGTGGAGGCAGGAACTCCCGAGGGAGCCGGCGGTCGGAGGGCTGCCCAATCCCAGGAATCTGCTGGAGTCCGGACAAGTTACACTTCTAGAGAGTATGATCCCAACACTGGTGGAGATGAAGCCGCAGAGCCAGGATCTACAGGACGGGGTGGCAGCAACTTTCCAGCATCTGCTGTTGGAGGAGTCCAGCTGCCTTTAGGAGCAGGAGATGGTGCTGATAATGCATGGTACCCAGGCCAACACAGAATGGGTGGCATCTGCGGTGGAAGCCTTGGGTCAACAATTCACAACCATGGGTCAAGATGTCCAAGGTTTGGGGCACACTGCGTGGTCGATAGCTGAAGCTCAGGGCAGGGGAGCCCAGTCACAGGCAGGCATGTACCGGGTCCACATGGACATTGCTGCAGTGCTCCAGAGCCTGGCCCAGTCACAAAGGGCCATGGCTGAGGGCATCGAGAGTTTGGCTGGGTGCTGACTGACCTGGACCAGTCAGGCACAGAGGGACACGACCGAGGCACAGAGGGACATGACTCACTCGCTGAGGCATGTGGTCCAGTCTCTGCACTCCATGGTTGAGAGCATCGAAACCATGGTGGAGACGAGAGCGGGCCTCCAGAACTGGCAGTCAAGTGACGGTGAAACCTCCGAAGCTCACTCCCGTTGCTGCATGGACATCATAGTAGCCGTTATCTGCGTCGACCTGAGGCCTCTGCTCAAGTGTCATTAACCAAGACCTCTGCAGGTAACCCTTGTCGTCCAAGAGCCAACCCCTCGCCAGAGGGAGCGCCTCAAAGGTGCTGGGGACCGATCAGTGCACCAGGCTGTACAGCTGGTGGTCACACCCTTAACTGCACATTCAAGGAGTGGGAAAACCCTTCCTATTGATGAAGAGCACCCCCCTATTGAGCGGATGTTTGTGGGGGACATGTGTTCCATCAATCAGCCTCTGGACCTGGGGCCTGCGTGCGATGGCAGCGAATCCTGCTGCCCAGGTATCCTGGTTTGAGCCAGGTTGATGTCAACAAGACTAATGATGGATGCTGGAAACTGCAAAATTTTAGTCCACGAGTCACAATTTACCCCAAAAGGTGGCCATGTCATTGGTGAGCTGTCACAGTGCGGATGCACCTGTGTGCAGATGTCTGAGAGATCCCAGACAGGTTCCCACTCGGCCCCTGGAAAGATCTGGACAACCATCACCTTGCTGGCCACCGGGAGCGGGTATCTTCCGCCAAACCCCCGCGGCCGGCACTGGAGCCTCACTGTATGCCTCTTGCTCTTATGGGGCAGGCTCCTCTTGTGCAGGGTCCTTCCTGAGCAGGCGCTGTGCCTCTAACCTCCGTGTGTCCGTAATGACAGCTGTGGTAAGCATTTCTGGCTGTATTCCAAAATTCATTCTCTGCAGGGGGGGTAAAGAGAAGGCATGTTAGCAAGATGAGTATTCCCTTCCCCATCCAAATCCAACCATGGTGACCCTGATTGCACTTCAGTTGCACTTTCCTCATGGCCCCCCTCAAACCCACCCCCACTCCTCGGCCTTCCACACTACCCGTCTGTCCCCAGAAGTGAATGACACCGGAGAACCTCTGTCCTCACCAGCTGTCCCTGTCAACAGGGGTACCAGTGGCTGCCACAACCCCTGTCACCGATAGACACTGCAGCCCCTGTCCTGTTTCCCACTGGGGTCCACTGTGGGTGTCCCCATTGGGTGGGCCGTGTGTTAGCCTGCCAGCAGGGTTGTACTTGGTTGTGCAGTGTGTGACACCAAGCGCCTCCATTCTTAGAGGCTTGTGTATGGGCAGGCCCTACAGATGGGGCGGAATGAGGGAAATGTACGCCTGCTGGAGCCTAGCCGCAGCGTGATGTGGGTCCTGGGTGTGACACGGGTTGTGACAACCTGGGAGCAGGGTGGATGGGAGCAGGGCTGTGGTGGACAGGCAGAGCTTGGAGACAGCTGGTGGTCCTGCGGCGTGGGCTAGCTGATAGTGTCACTGATGAGACCTCTGTCCTGAGAGAGGCAGTGTGCCAAGGAGGGTGCCAAAGGCGACGGTGCATGTGTCCTTTGTTTGGGATGAGCTCTCCTATTCCCTGCTTCCTCTGCAGTGAGGTTGCACTTCTGATGAGTGAACTGAGGAGTGGCAGCACCTGGTGGGCTACTGATTGAGCTTGGTCACGCCCATCCCGTTGATGAGTCAGCTGGGGTATGAGGGTTTCCAGAGCGGCAGCCAGGGTGGGCTCCCAAATGACCAGAGGCTCTCTGAACATTGACAGTGCGCAGCCAACAGAGTGAGCAGCCAGAAGCCTGTAACTTGTACCAAATGGGTGCATTTAAAACAGCAATGGCAGCCTGAGCCATTTCTTAACCATTACTCCGTGGTATGGCTTTTCGTTTAGCAAAACTGAGAGAGATGCTCCTGCTCTAGCCTTCTAAACCAACTGCTTCTAGAAGAGCTTTTGAGAGCTCCTTCTTTCTCAATATTTATTGTCAATCAAATTAGCTGAACATAAATCTAAAAGCTTATCTACCTAACAAGGCCCTAGATGCTAAGCAATCACTGCTGGGTTATTTATTCTTCACACCGTAGCCCTCTCTAAGCATAATAGTAGCACAGTTGAGTTCCCCGATCTCGAGGGGGACAACCGGAATCCACGAAGTGGTGAGCAAGTCACTCCCCACTACACCCCCTGGCCCAGGCAGCCACCCCCCAACAGGCAGTGCAATTTTTAACATTTTTAAAACTTTGCTTACCTTTTCTCTCCCCTGGCGCCCAGTCCCTGTTTGTAAATACCTGGAGTAAACACGCCTGCGTGACTTGCACCAGAGAGGGGTGGAACATCGCAGAGGTCTGGACCGTAGTGAGTCAAATAGACTAATCACATCTGCCACCCCTGCCGCGGGGTGCAAACCTCATTATCACCATCAGTTAGGGACCGGAGCATGGCGCCTGAATTGGCGGCAGGCACAGACCTCCATTTTGGCCTGTTGCTCGATTATCTGCGCGAGGGCAGTTCATGAGGAGGAGAATTTCGCCATTGTTTCTCGGAGTTGCATTATTCTGTTTGAGAAAATGAGTGATGTGCTTGCCTTGTTCTGGCGACAATAGACTATTGTACATAAAACATTTAATACGCGTCTCACAATGTCTAATGTCCCACCATAGCTGCATGATTTAATTAATGGCAGCAGTGACATGTAGAAAATGTTAACATGATTATGAGCAACGATGCTTACACCCCAGCATGCATTATTGACCACCACAACTTCAGTGCTAGCATGGTGATTTACTCTGTCAGATTGTGAGGAAATTAAAGGTAGTTTTAAAGGATTTATATTTGTATTGGTAAACATTTAGAAATTAGGTATAGTTTTAGGGGGGTTTAATTTACTGTTTCTGTGCCTGGAAGAGTAAAATCTATAGGTAGATTCATGCTGGACAAAGGTGTTTGTATGTGATGGGGTTAGTACAGTTCCAACTGTGTTTCTATTATGCTTAGAGAGGGCTACAATGTGAAGAGTAAATAACCCAGCAGTGATTGCTTAGCATCTAGGGTAGAGAAGCTTTTATGTTTTATGTTTAGCTAATTTGATTGCAGTTGGCGATAGATAGTGAGAGAGAAGGCAGCTCTCAAAGCTCTTCTAGAAGCAGTTGGTTTAGAAGGCTAGATGAGGAGCATCCCTCTCAGTTTTGCTAAAAGAAAAGCCATACCATGGAGTAATGATTAAGAAAGCAAGTGCAGAGATCTGAACAGCAGCTAGTTAAAGAAACCAGAGAAATGAAGAGAGGTTTCCAAGAAGTCTGAGGTTAAGACCAAGCTAAGAATAAGGCTGAGACACCAGAGAGATATCTGAAGTGAATATCAGGTTTGTGAGATTTTATTACAGCCTGTGTAACATGAGTTGAAATAACTATGGAAATTGCTGGCTGGATCTTGGGAGTTTGTGTAAAAGCAGTTAAAACGAAGGAAACCTGAAGGGATTGATGTAACATCCTGGACTGGATTCGTTGTTAAAAGTGGAGTGGAAGCTTCGTTTAAAAGTGTCACTTGGATAACCTGCTCTGGGTTTCGGAATGCAAACCGCTATGGGAAAGCATGAGTTTGAGAGAAGATTTTAAAGCATGTTTTAGGGAGTGGAATTTGGAAACTCTCACATGACAGTCATGTGGGGGAATTCTAAAGACACATTCACTTGGGGTTCAGAGTGAAGAGTGTATTGCCCAGAGTCATCTTATTTGTTTGTGTTAGTGAGACCACTGTAGATTAAGATGTACTTTATAACCTGTGTTAATCCTAAATCTTGTGTGTAATTGTTAAATTAAAGGGAAGTAAAGGAGCATTGGTTCATAATCCAATTTTTTCATGTTTAGTATTTTTTTTCTTGTTGTTAAAACTAATTACCGGTCCCATGACTCTCTCCAAATTTTATTTTAAAAACTAAAAGTTCTTGGGCGGGATTCTCCGCCGGTGGGATGCTCCGTTTTGCCAGCGCCCGGGGGTTTCCCGCCGGTGTGGGCATGCCCCACAATGGGAAACCCCATTGATCGGCCGGCGTAACGGAGTATCCCGCCGGCGTGGTGAGGCAGAAATGTGGCGCAGCGGGGCGGTGCATCCCGCCCATTGTCTTTTGAGCCAGGGTTCAATTCATACCAGTTGCACCATTAACTGAGATTGTCACAGGATCACCCAGCTCAAATGGATTTGGTACCTCAAAACACGGCAGGTGCAACAAGCACAAGGGCTGGACAAAAATGCTGCCTTACCCCCAACATCTGGGAAATCCACTGAGTTCAAAAATTCTGGTTGTGATTTAGAAAATACTGGCTTATGTGTGTTTTTTCATTCCATTTTTTTTGTTGATATTCCAGCATCTTCCCAGTGGTTAAATAGGATACGCTCCAAACTATATCCCCAAATCCTCCCATGATTTCAATGCATCAATTCATAAACAACCCTTTGCTTTGCTTTGCACACACATCAGGAAGGATGTTGTGAATTTGACTATGTGAACAAATAGAGGGAGGAAAGAGTCACATTTTTATAGCACCATTCTCCACCTCAGGATCTGTCAATTAAGTAATTTTGAAGTATAGTTAATAATCTTTATTGTCACAAGTAGGCTTACATTAACGCTGCAATTGAAGTTACTGTGAAAAGCCCCTAGTCGCCACATTCCGGCACTTGTTCGGTTGCACAGAGGGAGAATTCAGAATGTCCAAATTATCTAACAGCACATCTTTTGGGACTTGTGGGAGGAAACCGGAGCACCCGGAGGAAACCCATGCAGACACAGGGAGAACATACAGAGTCCGCACAGACAGTGACCCAAGCCAAGAGTCGAACCTGGGACCCTGGCGCTGTGAAGCAGCAGTGATTACCACTGTGCTACCGTGCTGCCCACTTAGGGGACACCGCACTGTTTTGAGGGTCATTTGTTCGCAGCTGACCACAACATCCAGGTATATTTCCCAGTTTGTAATGGATTAACGAGGGGGGAGCTACCAGATTTAGTGCATTAGAGTAAAGGCAAACAAATTGCAAAGCAATTTTGAGCCATTGCTTAGAAAGCCCTTGTGAAAATATACATAGCGTTTTTTGTGAAAAGATCTTTGAAAATATCGTAAAAGCTTCTCTTTGTTGTAAATGTTAAGGTTTTTTTCAAGTCTGTGCAAACGCCCCAATGACAGCGAAGACAAAGCGCTCTTCCCTTTTACACTTCATTTCCAAATATCCTGTTGTGACAACATTCAAAATTCACTGCTGAATACACAAGTGATGTTTGCTGGACTGTTAATACAGTACCAGAAGGTTTGACGCAACTTGGAACTATGTATTAACTTATTGTTGCAATGTAGGAAATGTAGTAGCCAATTTCGCCCAGCGAGCTCCCACAACCAGCAATGTGATGATGACTAAGTTAATCTACATCCATGTTCTTGATTGAGGGATAAATATTGGCTAATCCACCAGGGACCAGGGGTAGCCCGCCTTCTCTTCAAAATAATGCCATGGGATGCATTGGTGTGTCAGCCGAGATTGTTGCACTCCAGTTCTGGAGTGGGATTTGAACCCTCAACTTTCTGATTCAGAGACCGAGTATTGGTCTACTTATTCAAGGAAGGATGTAAATGCATTGGAAGGAGTGCAGAGAAGGTTTACCAAAGTAATACCTGGAATCGGTGGGTTGTCTTATGAGGAAAGGTTGGTCAGGCTAGGCTTGTATCCACTGGAGTTTAGATGAGTAAGGCGACTTGATTGAATTGTATAAGATTCTGAGGGGTCTTGACAGGATCGGTATGGAGAGGATGTTTCCTCTTGTGGGAGAATCTAGTACTTGGGGCCATTGTTTAAAAGTAAGGCATTGCCCATTTAGGACAGTGATGAGGAGAATTTTCTCTCTCCGAGTCGTGAGCCTTTGGAACTCTCTTCCTCAAGAGACAGTAGAGTCAGAGTCTTAGAATATTTTTAAGGCAGAGGTAGATAGATTTCTAATGAACAAGGGGGTGAAAGGTTATAGCGGAGGGGGTGAAAGGCTATAGCGGATAGGTGGGAGACTGGAGTTGATGCAATAAGATCAACCATGATCTCATTGAATGGTGGAGCAGGCTTGAAATGGCTGAGCGCCCTACGCCTCCTAATTCATATGTACGTCGGAGTGTTAAGCAACTGGGCCAAGGCTTGACACTTTTTTTGTCACAGTTGACACAATTATGGATAGTGAAACAAGTAGACTTTGTCCACCTTTCGTTTTGGTGTCGGTTGTGTCCATGGGCGGGATTCTCCTAGCTCCGCGCCGGGCCGGAGAATCCCCGCAACCACGCCACGCCGCCCCGACGTGGCATTCGATTCTCCACGGAGCGGAGAATCGACGGCATTGGCGCTGGCGCGGGCCGCTCTGCGTGGTTCGGGCCGCCGATTCTCCGGCCCGGATGGGCCGAGCGGCCGCTCTAAAAAGGCAGAGTCCCGCCGGCGATGTCCACACCTGGTTGCAGCCGGCGGTAACTCTGTGCACAGGGTCAGGGGGCGGCCTGTGGTGGTGGGGGGGAGGGGGGCTCTGACCCCGGGGGGAGCCTCCGATGGGGCCTGGCCAGCGATCGGGGCCCACCGATCAGCGGGCCAGCCTCTCGCTCCCCGGGCCTATTTTCTTACGCGCCAGCCCCTGAACTCCCGCGCCATGTTGCGTCGGGGCCGGCACGCTGAGGGAGGCCACTGCACATGCGCGGGTTGGCGCGGCACACAGTTTGCGCCGGGATAGGAGGCTGGAGCGGCGTGAACAGCTCCAGCGCCGTGCTGGCCCGCTGAAGGGGCCAGAATCGGTCTCTCAACGGCTCACGACGGCGTTTCCGACGGTGTGGACACCCTGCTGCCGAATGGGAGAATCCCGCCCCATATGCTTTTAAGATTGTAGAATACGTGTTGAATACTAATACAATCAAAGAAAATGCAGTAGGCCTTGATTGACCGTGTCCAGTGCCGACAGTGAGAGCATTGTGTTGGCCTAGCTGTGGCAGTTTGTAATTCTGGACAATGTTCCTTTTAATGCACCGGAACCTTTGTAGATGAAGTGATCGCCACCTATTTAGTGGATGAAATAATGAGTGACAGGTGGCTTTTAATAAGTGTTAGGTCATCCAAATGTATCAAGGTTTTTATATTTCTCTTCCAATCTGTGGGGCCCGTTTTGCATGGAGCCAGTGGGTTATGGTATTGGGTGCAGCTCAGTCTCGTGGAATACAACGGTTGCCTCCCCTTACAGAGATGACACCACCATTAATATGTACAGGCCTGACACATCCAAAGTGTTTGTCTAATCAATATGAAAATAGCAACACTGAAATTAAAACAATAAATCAATATGATTATACAAAACAAATTATGTGTTACCAATGAGACAAAGGAAACATTCAATGTGCTGGCAGATAGAGGTCATTAGTATTCCAGGGTTATCCAGGTGCTTACTATAGCTCTAAGCAGAGGCAGTGGGCGCCCTGTCTGCAATCCTGCTCATCTTAGACCCACGGAAGTCAGGCTCAACCAGGTCCAGGATCAGAAGCATGAATGGGGCCCTTCACTCTTATGCTCCATGTTAGCAAAAATAATCGGTCAGAGACTAAAAAGACTGGCGCTGGTCAGAAAAAGATGAATGTGATTGTCATCTATTAAATTTTTAAAACTAGATTTGAGGCTGCAGGGTTGTAATAAAATGGGTTGTAGTGATCTTACCATTGAATTTACAGGGCAATGTGTTTAGAATATTGAATGCATTTATAGATGCCTTAACTTTGTAACAGCATTGAATCCTGAGTGTTACGGACTCTGGTGATTATTTGCGAGAGGAATAGTTTGGCATGTAGGTGAATCAGATCGTGTGCCCAAGTAATAATTTCACACAACTGTTGAATGGTCAGTAAGTAAAACAAGCTCTCATCAAATCAAATAGTTTATATTGTGATCGACTGTTTTTAAAATAAATAGTTGAGCATCCAATAGCCCTATAATGTCCCACGGGTCAGGTGGTACATATTGCTGGTGGGAGCAAAAGAATGTAGTCTGTCGAAAGCACTTGATCAGAATTGAGTTTTGTTACTTCAGGAACTTTAGAATTTTCACAAAGCTTTTCCATGGTAATTTTATCTTTCAGGAAGGTAAATCTGACGAGACATCGCGATCCGGATCTCGCCCTCACTGGCGGACCCAGATGTGCATGTTAAGCGAGCAGTTAGCCTCACTTAAATATGTCTGTGCTGGAGTCTCCCAAGGACCAGAATTGAACGCCCACAGTTGGGAGACTTTACCGTGGTGCCATTTAGCACTGATCCACACAAAGGTGGACCAGGCGACAGGGAGGGGTACAGGCCATTGGAGGACCCGGATGGCCGGGCTTTGGGCTGGATGGTACCTGACCCTTCTGCACCTGGGCACCCTAGCAGTACCACCTGGGCATTCTGGCACTACCACCTGGGCACCCTCACAGTGCCACCCAGGCACTGCCAGGCTGGGATTGCCAAGGTGCCCGGTTGCCCTGCCGGGAATCAAACCCGGCGTTGCCCTGCTCTTATGAAATGGAGTGAGGGAGGTCTGCTGACCCCCTAATAAATAGATTACGGTGTTTTTTTTGGGGGGGGGGGGGATCCAGAGGCCATAATGGGTGGTTGAGAGATCGGGGCGGCATTTAGAAATGGCACCCCAGGGGCGGCATGTAGCACAGTGGTTAGCACTGGGACTGCGGCGCTGAGGACCCGGGTTCGAATCCCAGCCCTGGGTCACTGTCCGTGTGGAGTTTGCACATTCTCCCCATGTCTGCACGGGTTTCACCCCCACAGCCCAAAGATGTGCTGGTTAGGTGGATTGGCCACGCTAAATTGCCCCTTAATTGGAAAAGAAAAATAATTGGCTACTCTTTAAAAAAAAAAAAAAAAAAAATTTTTTTTTAAAGAAATGGCAATCTGATCTGTTTGTGGGAAATTAAGGTAAGTGCGGCCTTGGCAGGGCATTCCCTGAAAATAGCCCCATTCTGTTTTTTTCACCGTTAAATCGCTCTCAATGTCTACATCGTGCTGTCTATATCGTGCTCGTACCATACTGATGTTCTGAATGTGTAAATATTTTAACATTTCCAACTTTTATTTTACAGCTTTAGTCATGAGTAAACTCGAGAAATAAATGCTGTGCTTTACAGCTAATTCCTCACAGTGACGATCCACATTTCTTTTGCTAACCTGCTGTGTTTTGCTTTTCTTTCAGTTTCGGCTCGGTTGTTGCAATCGGAGTGAGCTTTTTTGGGATTTTCCTTTTCTCGCTTGTGCTCTGTTTATGCTGCCCTTGTTGTCTTCTGTATAAAATGGCGCGAAGAGGACGTCAGCGTAAGTATTCCAAAATTATGGTTAAAGGAGGTTCCTTGAACTTGTTGTTGTTGTTGTTTAGCCGAAGATAGCTGAACTTTGGACTTCAATGCTTTTTCACCAAAACTACAAAGAGTAATGAGAAATATACAGACAGTGGGACGCTGGACATGCTATATTCTCTTTTATATCCCAAACCACAGAATACCTTATTTCTATTTGGAATAAAGTTGAGCATAAAATTGTAATGGATTAGGAAGGTCAATTCATCCATCCTAGTTCTTCATCCAGAGAGAAAGGACAAAGCTGCAATGTAAGGGGCTGGTTTAGCACACTGGGCTAAATAGCTAGCTTTTAAAGCAGACCAATGCAGGCCAACAGCACGGTTCAATTCCCATACCAGCCTCCCCGAACAGGCGCCGGAATGTGGTGACTCGGGGCTTTTCACAGTAACTTCATTTGAAGCCTACTTGTGACAATAAGCGATTTTCAATCAAGAAAGAGTGTTGAACTATATAATCAAACCAACAGAATTGCAGCTTTGCGTTGGCTGGATATGTTCAGCATTGAGTGTACCTTAAGTTCTAGATCTCTATCAGCTTCATCTTCCGCCACTCCAGCTATTCGTGGAGTATATATATCACCTCTGCTTTCTTGCTTGAAATGCAACAAATCCCTACGCCTACATCCCCAGGGTTCTAGAAGAGATAGCCGCAGAGATAGTGGATGCCCTGGTTATGATTTTCTAAAATTCCCTAGATTCTAGAGTCGTCGCTGCAGATTGGAAGCCAGCAAATGAAACACCGTTGTTAAGAAAGAAAGGAGAGTAAGAACAGGGAACTACAGGCCAATTGGTCTAGCATTAAGTGACAGTCAAATGCTGGAATCTATTAAGGACATCTTAACACTGCACTTGAAAAATCAGACTATGGTCATGCAAGATCGGCATGATTTTCCTATTGGGAAAATTTAAGAGAACTTTATGAAGATATAACTCATAAATTAAAGGTAACCGGTAGATTCAGCTAACTTGGATTCTCAGAGGGCATTTGATGAGGTGCCACATATATGATTAATATGTATAATAAGGACTAGTGGAGTTGGCGGTTATATATAGCATGGATAGAGGATTGCTTAATGGGCAGGCAGCAGTGACCTGGAGATTAATTGTTTATTTCTTTAGACCTCGGTACCGCCCTGGAGAGTTGGCAAACCTAATTTACAATGTGATGCAGAACTGGCAATATGGCTGCACCCTTACTTCGAATATAGGGGGTTGGATTCTCTGCCCCGTCGCGTCACATTTCTGCCCTGACCTGCCGGCGGGATTCTCCGTGACGCCGGCCGGTCAATGGGATTTCCCATTGTGGGGCAGCCCCACGGCGTCGGGAAACCCCCGGGTGCCGGCAAAACAGAGAATCCCGCCCAGGCTTTTTTAGCACATTTGTCTCTTTACTGTACTTCATAGAATCCCTACAGTGCAGAAGAAGACCATTCAGCCCATCGAGTCTACACTTGAGGCTCAATCTCCCACCCTATCCCTGTAACCCCATAACCCCCACCTAACCGTTGGACATTAAGGAACTAGAATGGCAAATCCGCCTAACCACATCTTTGAACTATGGAATGGAACCAAAGCACCCGGAGGAAACCCACTCGAATGTGCAAACTCGACCCAGACAATCACCCACGGTTGGAATCGAACCCGGTCCCTGGCACCGTGAGGCAGTGGTGCTTGCCACTGTGCCGCCCAATGAATTAATTTTTGGTATCACTGGCAAAGCGAATGATCGTGTTCCCCTTAGCACACTGATGAAGTCAGGAAACTAACACATTTTATGAACAATATTTGTCTAAAGTGTCGGCTTCCCGGGGGATTACTTTCTGTTGCCAATGCTACATATGGATCAGCAGGTGTTTGTGCTTGCACAGAGGAAGTAATTTATATGACGGTCAAGTTACAACGCCAGATAACCTCCCATGTATTCAGGGCGGAACTTTAACAGAAACTAGAAATTGGGCAGGCATGTTGAACAGTAAACATTTAACTTTCAATAAGGATGATAAAACAGGATGTCGGTGGCCTTGGGTTGATAAAAGTGGAACAAGAGAATTCCTTTGTTCCTGATGGCGTCAATAGGACCCTGTTTTATACCCCTTAAAAACAACCAAGCTGTATCACTTTTATCCCGAGCGCGCTCCATATTTCCAAATGTTTTGGGCCATACCTCATGGGGAAAACATTACGTCACTGAACATAGTGAATCACAAACTGGTGGCTTCCTGAATGGGTGACTCATTCAGCTGAATCTATGTATGCTGCTTCAGTTGGCATAACCTGGAAAATATTTCACTTTAGTAGGAGCCTGAGAGAACTGGCACAATTTTCAGGAGTAACATTCCATCTCATTAATCCATTCTAATTATTTAACCAAGAGGAATATAGTACAGAAGTTCAGTTGCACTGCAAGAAGCTCAGATGTATTATTATTCTTCAAAGTATGCTCAGTAATAAAGTTAAAGTAGGTGCCTGTTCTTTATTGGTAAAATTGGTTAAATTCGGTGCAAGAAAGAATTCTCTCTCCAAGCATTGAATTTGTCAACATCTGCCACCTTTCTTAAACTTGTTCTTGGACACTGACGATGAAAGAGCTTGGTCTCATGGTTTTCACAGCTTCAGGACACACAGAGAGCTTCGAAACTAACAAAGTATTTTTCAAATTTAGCAACTTCTGTGATACACGGTCAATTTTCACCAGGCATTCGTCCCATAAATAGCAATAAGAGAATTTTTAAAAAAAATTTTAAGGAACAATTTAGCGTGGCCAATCCACCTAACCTGCACATCTTTGGGTTGTGGGGGTGAAACCTACGCAGACACGAGGACAATGTGCAAACTGCACACGGACAGTGACCCGGGGCCGGGATTGAACCCGGGTCCTCAGCGCCATAGGCAGCAGTGCTAACCACTATGCCACCATGCCGCCTGCAATAAGAGAAATAAACAGATGATCTGTCTTTAGTCAAGTGAGGTAGAGCAAGGGGAACAAGCAACATTTTGAATGTGGAAGCAGGGTCTTTCACCAAAAGCCTCAATTCCACCTCCCAAATATTACTTCCATTTCTGCCTGCCTCACCCACTTAAACTCTCAAGTGCACCTTGCTCACCTACAGATTTAGTTTCTCCGGTGTGCATCTCACTAAACTTCGAAATTCCAACCACTCTAGATTTCCACTGACCATATCCTATCTCGCACAAAGTTTCCGCTTCCTCCTCAGCCTTGTAGTACCGGTTAACGCCTAATGCTTCCGATGCTTCTGTGCAACACCTGCGGCCTTGCTCCTCCCTAGCACTGCATCTTCCTTGAGATCTGCTTCACTGCTTGCACCCTATTTTTTTTTTAAATTTCCCCCTCTTTCTGTTTCCTCCCCACTGCAGCATTGGTGGAATAATGTTCAGCCGTTTCACTCTGCAACATTCTTCACACACACCTCCCACCTTGATGCATTAAGTTACACCTTCAGTAGCTTCCTACAATAAAACTGTCTCCGAAACAGCATTGCCAGCCACCTCTCCGAACTTCCTGCCTTTCTGAAACTATCCGCTGCATCCAGGGTGCAATATAAATGCAGGTAATAGTGGGGCAGTTCATGAATGGAATGTGAATTGGCGAATTTAGGGGCAAAGGACAGTTTGAAATTGTTTAAGTCAATGGCTACAAAATTTCAATCGGTTCATTCTGCCAATGAATGTGTAGTAGGGTGAGCCGTGAGTTGAGAGATTGAGACCGTTTCTCAAATTATTATTTAAAAAATAAATTTAGAGTACCCAATCATTTTTTTTCCAATTAAGGGACAATTTAGCGTGGCCAATCCACCAACTCTGCACATCCTTGGGTTGTGGGGGTGAAGTCCATGCAGGCATGGGGAGAATGTGCAAACTCCACACTGTAACCCAGGGCCGGGATCGAACCCGGGTGTATTAGTGAGAGGCAGCATGGTTTTGTGAAGGGGAGGTCGTGTCTTACTAACTTGATAGAGTTTTTCGAGGAGGTCACAAAGATGATTGATGCAGGTAGGGCAGTGGCTGTTGTCTATACGGACTTCAATAAGGCCTTTGTCAAGGTCCCGCATGGTAGACTAGTACAAAAGGTGAAGTCACAGGGGATCAGGGGTGAGCTGGCAAGGTGGATACAGAACTGGCTAGGTCATAGAAGGCAGAGAGTAGCAATGGAAGGATGCTTTTCTAATTGGAGGGCTGTGACCAGTGATATTCCACAGGGATCAGTGCTGGAACCTCTGCTGTTTGTAGTATATATAAATGATTTGGAGGAAAATGTAACTGGTCTGATTAGTAAGTTTGCAGACGACACAAAGGTTGGTGGAATTGCAGATAGCGATGAGGACTGTCAGAGGATACAGCAGGATTTAGATTGTTCGGAGACTTGGGCAGAGAGATGGCAGATGGAGTTTAATCCGGACAAATGTGAGGTAATGCATTTTGGAAGGTCTAATGCAGGTAGGGAATATACAGTGAATGGTAGAATCCTCAAGAGTATTAAAAGTCAGAGAGATCTAGGAGTACAGGTCCACAGGTCACTGAAAGGGGCAACACAGGTGGAGAAGGTAGTCAAGAAGGCATACGGCACGCTTGCCTTCATTGGCCGGGGCATTGAGTATAAGAATTGGCAAGTCATGTTGCAGCTGTATAGAACCTTAGTTAGGCCACACTTGGAGTATAGCGTTCAATTCTGGTCGCCACACTACCAGAAGGGTGTGGAGGCTTTAGAAAGGGTGCAGAAGAGATTTACCAGAATGTTGCCTGGTATGGAGGGCATTAGCTATGAGGAGGGGTTGAATAAACTCTGTTTGTTCTCACTGGAACGAAGGAGGTTGAGGGGCGACCTGATCGAGGTCTACAAAATTATGAGGGGCATAGACAGAGTGGATAGTCAGAGGCTTTTTCCCAGGGTAGAGGGGTCAATTGCTAGGGCATAGATTTAAGGTGAGAGGGGCAAGGTTTAGAGTAGATGTACGAGGCAAGTTTTTTTACACAGAGGGTAGTGGGTGCCTGGAACACGCTACCGGAGGAGGTGGTGGAAGCAGGGACGATAGTGACATTTAAGGGGCATCTTGACAAATACATGAATAGGATGGGAATAGAGAGATACGGACCCAGGAAGTGTAGAAGATTGTACTTTAGTCGGGCAGCATGGTCGGCACGGGCTTGGAGGGCCGAAGGACCTGTTCCTGTGCTGTACATTTCTTTGTTCTTGTTCCTCAGCGCCGTAGGCAGCTGTGCTACCCACTCCGCCACCGTGCCGTCTCCTTCTCAAATTATGGGGGTCAAGGGCAGCACGGTAGCATTGTGGATAGCACAATTGTTTCACAGCTCTAGGGTCCCAGGTTCGATTCCAGCTTGGGTCACTGTCTGTGTGGAGTCTGCACATCCTCCCCGTGTGTGCGTGGGTTTCCTCCGGGTGCTCCGGTTTCCTCCCACAGTCCAAAGATGTGCAGGTTATGTGGATTGGCCATGCTAAATTGCCCTTAGTGTCCAAAATTGTCCTTTGTGTTGGGTGGGGCTACTGGGTTATGGGGATAGGGTGGAGGTGTGGACCTTGGGTAGGGTGCTCTTTCAAAGAGCCGGTGCAGACTCGATGGGCCGAATGGCCTCCTGCACTCTAAATTGTATGATTCTATGATAAAATCATTTGTACATAGGCAGCAGATGCATCAGCAGTACACACACACACTGACAAAGCTATAGGAGGCCAAGCATTGGTAAAGACAAAGTACGAGAAGTAGTGGACTACATTGGAATCAGGATTATGCTTGTGAACAGAAGGAAGAAGTGGGGAATATGGTTGTTTTATGGTCTTTTTGTGACTCCTTGGAAGAGCAAATCAAGAGCAATAAACTCTTTTAGGATCCATTGAGCTGGCAATCATCTTCTCAGCAGGGCGAAGCTTCAGATCTCATTTAACCACAGCGCAGTTATGCCCTGCCAGTAAATGGCTTTGAGCGTAAGTTTGTGCACAGACTAGTGTACTGTAGGTTGCAGTTGATTACGAGGAATGTATGCTATGTCGTAAAGTGCAGCTTAGCAACTTGCATTAATTATGGACACTAACTTGTGAAGAAACAATGGTCACTTGTTTCGAAAGGAGTGGAGTGGGGGGGAGGGGGGGGGATGTTTAAGAGGGGTGGGGGGAGGGGGTGGGATGTTTGGGGAGTTGGTGTGGATTTTAAAAGATTCTGTGTACATTTAAATTGGGTTAAAATGTTGCACCAACCGCAACAGGGGTGATTTTCTATTTCCGTGAAAGGAAATAGGAAGGCGTGTATGTATTTATTTTTGTATACTTTTATTATGTAACCAGTTGGTTTAGAGACATTCTATTAACTCAGTTTGTCTGCATGGTAAACATTGTGAAGTCTCGTGAAGGTTAGTTTATGAGGCTGTGAATCTTTTTTATAAATAATTTTTATTGGGGTTTTCACAAAATATCAACAACAGAATGAAAAAGAAACCCAATAGAATTAAATACAGAACAAAGTAAAACAACCCCCATGCCCCTTCCCCCCTATACATAAATAATAAATTAACACCCCAAATTAACACAAAGCAAACATAGCAAATATATACATCCCCTCAGATCCCCCAGTGTAAACAAACGAAAATAAAATAGAACCTCCCCCCCTCCGGGTTGCTGCTGCTGACCATTGTCTATCGTTCTGCCAGGAAGTCCAAGAACGGTTGCCACCACCTAAGGAACCCTTGTAGCGATCTCCTTAAGGCAAATTTCACCCTCTCCAATTTAATAAACCCCGCCATATCGTTGATCCAGGATTCCACGCTTGGGGGCCTCGCATCCCTCCACTGAAGAAGAATCCTTCGCTGGGCTACCAGGGACGCAAAGGCCAGAATACCGGCCTCTTTTGCCTCCTGCACTCTCGGCTCCCCTGCAACCCCAAATATTGCGAGCCCCCAGCCCAGCTTGACCTTGGATCCTACCACCCCCGACACCGTCCTTGCTACGCCCTTCCATAATTCCTCCAGCGCTGGGCATGCCCAGAACATATGGGTGTGATTTGCTGGGCTCCCTGAGCACCTAACACATCTGTCCTCTCCCCGCAAAGAACCGGCTCATCCTCGTCCCGGTCATGTGTACCCTGTGCAGCACCTTAAACTGTATGAGGCTGGGCCTCGCGTACGAAGAGGAAGAGTTCATCCTCCCTAGGGCATCTGCTCACGTCCCCTCTTCGATCCCCTCCCCCAACTCCTCCTCCCACTTACCTTTAGCTCTACCACCGAGGCCTCCTCCTCCTCCTGCATCACCTGGTAAGTTTCCGAGATCTTCCCCACTCCAATCCACCCCCCCGAGAGCACCCTGTCCTGTACTGTGCGTGGCAGCAGCCGCGGGAATTCCACCACTTGCCGCCTGGCAAACGCCCTTACCTGTAAGTACCTGAAGGTGTTCCCCAGGGTGGAGCCCATACTTCTCCTCCAGCTCACCCAGGCTCGCGAACTTCCCGTCCACAAACAGGTCCCCCAACCTTCTTATCCCTGCCCTGTGCCACCCCAAAAACCCTCCATCTATTCTTCCTGGGACAAACCGGTGGTTCCCCCGTATTGGGGTCCACACCAAGGCCCCAACTTCCTCCACTGCCCCCAGATTTTGAGGGTAGCCGCCACTACTGGGCTCGTGGTATACCTCATTGGTGGGAGCGTTGCCAGCGCCTCCAGGCTCGTACCCTCACAAGATGCCGTCTCCAGCCTCTTCCATGCAGCCCACTTGCGCACCATCGCCGCATTGGCGGCCCACTAGTACCCACAGAGGTTGGGCAGTGCCAGCCCCCCCCCCCCCCCCCCCCCATCCCTACTCCGCTCCAGGAACACCCTTCTCACCCTCGGAGTCCCTCGCGCCACACCATAAGCTTAGCAAATGAACCTATCAACCAAGCTGTTACATCAGCAATTCCGGAATAGAATAAAAACAGAAAATGCTGAGAGAACGTAGCCAGTCTGGCAGCAACTGTGGAGTGCGAAACAGCCAAGTCTGCTGGCTCTTCATCTGTGATCGTCAGCTTTTTGCACTTTTTGTTAAGTATTCCCTGGTGTGGGTGGATTGTCGTGTTTTACGCTCAAAATGGCCACTTCTCAACCACTTTCAATTAATCAGGTGAACTTTGAACTCATCATAAATACTGATGTGCCCACATAAATAATGATGTGCCCCATATAATGAAGGGAAAATATAACTGAATCACCATTTTGACAGGGATGAGAGTGAATTTGAGGCTCCCTCAATGATTATTAACACAAGCCTATTTTTAGTGGCTATAGGATTACATTCGAACATCATGGTGAAATTTGAGAGTTAATCCAGTGTATTTGTTCATACGATATAGACTAACCATATTGCAGTCATTAACTACTCCTTAATCCTGGATAAACCTGTGGCAATTATTTGGATCACTGTTCGTGTTTTCTGGTTGGGTGTGATTACTCATCAACAGGGCAAACAATTGATATTCATCAGAGCAGCCACAAGCCAAATCACTTTGAGCTCTATGATCCTGTAGCTTTAACATCTTAACCTCCAGCGACTGGATGCAAATCTAGTCCACATGGATTCTGGCTTGAAGCACACTGGTTGGCAGTTTGAATCCTGTTTCTATTCAATTTGGTCCACATCGCAAACTGTTACTTTAGCTCAAATTGATATTAAACTATCAGTTTCACCGATGTACTTTTTTTGGTGCCATCTCTGCTCTGTGTTCAGCTAAAATTTAGTATACAGTACTGTTGAATCTCTTGCCACTAAATCTTTGTCCATGGCTATGAACCATGACCAGGTTGGATAAGGATAGGGCAGCACGGTGGCGCAGTGGGTAGCCTTGCTGCCCCACGGCGCCAAGGTCCCAGGTTCGATCCCGGCCCCGGGTTGCACTCCGTGTGGAGTTTGCACATTCTCCCCGTGTTTGCGTGGGTTTTGCCCCCACAGCCCAATGATGTGCAGGGTAGGTGGATTGGCCATGCTAAATTGCCCCTGAATTGAAAATAAATGAATTGGGAAGTTTATTTTTAAAAAGGTTTGGTAAGGATAGCAGGTTTCCGGGCGGCACGGTAGCGCAGTGGTTAGCACTGCTGCCTTACGGCGGCAGCGAGGATCTGCGTTCACTCCCAGCCCTGGGGGTTTGCACATTCTCCCTTTGTCTACGTGGGTCTCACACCCACAAACCCAAAGATGTGCAGGGTAGGTGGATCGGCACACTAAATTGCCCCATAATTGGGGGGAAAGATGAATTGGGTACTCTAAATTTTTTTTTTAAGTAGGCTGATGCCAAACTTTGACCCCTGGTAGACATCCAGAAGCTGAAAAATGCCAATTCTAATTCAGTTTAATAAAATCTGGTGAAGGGGAGACACATAAACAAGTCCTTTCCACTGAATGTAGTATATCATGTAAGATGCTCTTAAATCTACCTTAGTTGCAATGCTTTGTCTGATGGGGCAGATTGAAAAGGAGGTATTGTAACATGGTTTGAGTCAACACCAGCCTATGCCCCATCCCCGGCTATCTTTTATTTTTGGGAGGAATATTTTGCATTCAACATGACTGTGTTCTTGACCATTCTCCGCGACCATTTTCCTTTTAACAAGTTTGCCGATAACAGCTTAATTTTACTTTTAATGAACTAACGAATGATTTTGTCTGTCATTCTCTTTAGCTGTTGTTACAAGTTCAACTACAACTACGGTGGTACAGTCTGCGTATCCCCAGCAACCACAAGTACCAGCACAAGGTTTTGTTCCATATCAAGGCTATACTCCTATGCCAGTTCAGCCAGCATCAGCTACAGGCCCCTATCCGGGAAGCGGACCTTATCCGGGAAGCGGACCTTATCCTGCAAGTGGTCCCTATCCTCCAAGCGGCCCTTATCCTGCAAGCAGTCCCTATCCACCACCATATCCAACTCCATATTCTGGCCAGCCACCTTCATATCAAGACACTGTGGCAAGTGAGTAAGCTTAATGTAGCAATATGCAGGAATTTACTCATTAAATGCAAGTTTTGTGATGCAGCTGTCTGGTTGGTGCATTGGAGAATTTCACTGTACTTCATGGGCAGTGATGGACTTTGTGTTTTGCCGTGGACTCATTTAAAATACATGCACTCAATAAGTGAGATTGTTAACAAGTTGGCACAAACATGGGCTGGATTCTTCGGTCCCACAGCCACGTTGTTCACTGGCGGCGGGATTCTTTCCTCCCGCCGTTTGTTAATGGGTTTTCCCATTGAAGCCGCGCCACGCCGCTGGGAAACCTGCAGGCAGGGGTGTGCTGCCGGCGGGAACAGAGTCGCAACAGCCAGAGAATTCCGGCCCATATAAATTTGAGGGAAGAAACAAGAGACCAAATATGAATCCAGTTGAATTTTATGTTTTCCGTAAGTCTATGCTCGTATAACTTTGTATGTTGTGAGTGCAAGCAGAGTGTGACAGATTCCAACACAGTTGGTATTTTCTGTTATTCTTCTTCCTGGTCTCTGCCACTTGACTTCCTCACAAAAAAACAGCACAGCTTTCCGACTGTTGATCCCCATTCCAATTCTCTTCTCATACCTATTGGTGCATTAAGGCAAAACCTTCGCCCCTTTCCATAGCTAGTAATTCCTGGAACGGGTCACGAGTCTGTCACCAGGGGCTTATAGCTTGAAGTGCGCCACTCCACATCAAGTGTGCCTGACCAGGAGTCTCTCCCACTCTTACCACCAGCCATTGGCATGTTGGAATGATTTTCAGGTCGACACACTTGACCATCAAGTCCTGGGGGTAGGACCCGAATCAAGAGCTGCTGGCTCAGAGGTAGGGACACTACCCACTGTGCCCCAAAACCTACTGTTCCCTACTGTTGTGGCTGCCATTTAATATAGTTAGTGATACGTGGTTGGAACATGAGTACACTTGATCGGCAATGAAAAGATCATGTGCAAGGCCAAAACTGGGTAAGATGTGAATGGAAAAGCACACTGGGCAGAAAACTGAACTGTATCATTAGGGGATCTTATAGTGCTTATATGACATCCCATTACCACAAGTGAACTGGTTGGCCGTAAATATTTCTATTATTGATGTCAACTAATTTTCAAAGGCCAGAAAATGTGGGAAAGTTCTAAAATATCTCCAAATGTATGTGTGAAGATTCTGCCACTATGGACAGCACGGTGGCGCAGTGGGTTAGCCCTGCAGCCTCACAGCGCCGAGGTCCCAGGTTCGATACCGGCTCTGGGTCACTGTCTGTGTGGAGTTTGCACATTCTCCCCGTGTTTGCGTGGGTTTCGCCCGCACAACCCAAAAGATGTGCAGGCTAGATGGATTGGCCACACTAAAAAATTGCCCCTTAATTGGAAAAAATGAATTGGGTACTCTAAATGTATTTTTAAAAAAGATTCTGCCACTATTTATGGTTGCTTAAATACATAGTTTGGCCTGGGTCATGAACCCTTAAAGCATTCATTGGAATTTCCTTGTCCACTATTTCAGCAGATGCATTAACAGTTTTTTTGTATAAGATTTCAAACCATCACCTAATAGTGGACAAGGTGTTTCATACATGCTGTCAGGTGTAATTCCAAGGTCTTCGCTCACTTAACTTTTGACATTTCCAAAGCTGGATTTAATGCAGCCCGTTGGGGTGGGATAGATGGAGCCAGCCCACTTGGTCACAGCAGAGACCCCAGCTCGAATTCACCCAAGCAAAACCTCCCCCAGTTAAGTCGGAGGGTGGAAGGGGCTAACACAGGATTCCCAGCTGCTGGCGGAATGATGTCAAACAGGGTCATTAATGAACCAATTGGCACCAATTACCTCTGAACACAATTGAGTGGTGGCTCTAGATCAGGTGGAGGCCATATGGCCTTCCTACAGTCTTGGAAGGCTGCCTAGCAACCCCTGCCCGGTTTCCCACACTGCCTGACTGGGGGACTCCACATTGGTGGAAGGGTGATTGGGGTGGGTGATCGCTGCAAGCCGCCCCAGCAGCCTTGCCTCTGAACTCTCCCTGATTTCCCCACTGTGATCCTCGTCCCATCCTCACTCACCAATAGTCTGGGAGCCGTGTTGATTCTGGTCTTAATGGGTCCCTTGCCACCAGCTGCCACGTACCGCTGCAGTTGGTGCTGGCAGCAAGAGGAGCTGCCAACCTCTGATTGGCTGGCAGCTCTTGCAGGCGGGACTTCCACCACTGGGGGCCTAAAACCCGGGGAAAGACCAACAGTGACCACTGAAGTGACAGATTCCAAATGGGGCCTCCCACACCCAACTGACAGGTAGTCCGTACCGGTTCTTTGACCAGTGAGCGAGACCCTCATCGCCCCGACAGAATCCCCACCACTGATTCAGTGCAAGTTTTATAATTGTAGTACCTCTGGTTTTGCAAACCATCAAATGCAAATACACCAAATGTCCAAAAGTATTTGACTACATTCCGGTGCTATACACTCCAGTTGCACACCAATTCAATTTGGGGGTCTGATTAAATTGTGCATTGTGGCAAAACGTTACAAAACAGTGCTCAGCAGTGACCAATGAATATACCTTCAGTTTTCCAACTCAGTGACCAGTTTATAGGGTTAATTTGGAAGCATTTATCTATGAACAAAAGCTTTAACATCGATCAGATAGTTTTTAAAAAAGGCTTCATCACTATTTTTTCTGAGATATTCAAATGTTACCAAAATGAGATTTCTTTTGGTGTTGGACTTTTTCTGGGCTAGATTGCCTTGTTACTTTAAACACCAGAGTATACATGCGTAATTGTAACAATGCAGTAACAGGTCTTTATTAAGACACCCATACTTCATGATACTGCTGTGAGTTTTCAGGTCCATCACCCAAGCTCATACCCACTTCATATGCTAATTTTACCTTGGAGCTCTACATTTTGTTACAATCAGGTGAGGAGGGTTCGAATGGCTCTCCTTTTATCCCACTCCTCCTTTGACTGTAACAGGTTTTTTGCAACAAGGGTATGTTTATCAATTCAGTGAGTATTTAACTGCTTGTGTGCCGTGATCATGAACAGAGCAAATCAAGAAGGATTTCTTCAGTTTAACAAAGAAAGGGATTAGCTTCATTGTGTTAAATCCGGCCTAACTAAAATAATAAATACACTCCAACTTTCATGTGTACGCACACACTTTCATTTCTCTAAGACACAACAAACAGAGTGAGGAAGGGTAGATTAATCAAAGTAGAGTTCAGAGAAATAATAAGGGTACAAGGTCTGTCATAATATACACCAGTATATGAAAATGAAATGAAAATCGCTTATTGTCACAAGTAGGCTTCAAATGAAGTTACTGTGAAAAGCCCCTAGTCGCCACATTCCGGCACCTGTTTGGGGAGGCTGGTACGGGAATCGAACCGTGCTGCTGGCCTGCCTTGGTCTGCTTTAAAAGCCAGCAATTTAGCCCAGTGAGCTAAACCAGCCCCTCATAGTGCAGACACACACTGATGGACACATAGTGGGACCAATCAACACACACAACACTGCAGCCAATCACCAGTTAGAGCACACGCACTGTAAAGACATGGGGCATCAGAGTTCCCGCTCATTCGAGCTGCAGCTAGCTAGGAGGAGAGAGCTCACAGCCTGCAGCACAGACATTCACCATGTGCTGAGTGCATCGACTGGTTAGGACAAGGCAAAGGTCTTTAGTTAAAGCTAGTATCGTGTTAATCCACAGTCAGAGTATGTTAAGCAGTTAATGAGTCAATAAAATAGTGTTGCACTATTTCAAGTGTTGGTGACCTGTATGTGTTCCAAGGATCCAGAACACCCAACACAACATGATACCAGGAGTTGAGGAATATTAGCACTTCTTAGACCTACCTGCAAGTGATCTGCCTTCCGCCAGCATTCCGTCATCCTGCAACATGGACAACATCAGCCCGCCGCCGCCGCTCCGCATCGCCGGCAACCTAGGGGCCAACTGGAAGATATTCGAACAGCGCTTCCAGCTCTTCCTTGAGGCCACAGACAGGGAGGACGCCTCGGATACCAGTAAGATTGCTCTCTTCCTCTCCACGGCCGGAGACCATGCCATCCACATTTTCAATTCTCTCACCTTTGCGGATGATGAAGATAAAACAAAGTTCAAGACGGTCCTCCTCAAGTTTGACACTCACTGCAGAGTAGTGGTGAATGAAAGTTTCGAGCGCTACTTGTTCCAACAGCGTTTGCAGGGTAAGGAATAACCTTTCCAATCCTTTCTCACGCACCTCAGCATCCTTGCGCAGTCTTGTGGCTACGGGCCCACCTCCGACTCCATGATACACGACCAGATAGTTTTTGGTGTTCAGTCGGACACCCTACGACAGCAGCTCCTCAAAGTAAAGCAGCTCACCCTAGCGACCGCCTTCGAGACCTGCGTCTTACACGAAAACGCAACGAGTCGGTATTCCCACATCCAAGCGGCTGAAACGACACGGCAAGGTCCCCACGAGGCGGAACGGGTCCAAGCAATTGAGCAACTCCAGGGCCTCAGCCTGGATGAGGGCGGCCATTTCGCGCGCTTTTCGCGGACTCCCGCACTTGTGCGCACCAAACGAGGGGACGTCGACGTCGAAGAACGTAAAGCACAGGCGCGCACCACGCACGATCGCACCGCGCATGCGAGGTGGCGCAGCGAACGTGCTGACGCCACGACGTGCGGCAACTGTGGCTCCGCCCATTTAAAACGGCAATGCCCTGCCAAATCTCGACAATGCCTACGACGTGGCAGACTTGGCCACTGTGCTGCCTTATGCCCAGCAGCTCAGCCTGCCAACTCCCATCACTTCAGCCAGCCTCGCAGGAATGTCGAGCAATTCAACCCATGGTCACCGAGTCCGATGCGGACCTCCCACACAGCAGTGACACCGAGGACCCGAAGGCGCCTTTTCGAGTCGGTGTCATGACAAAAAACAGGCTGTCCCCGAAGCAAAGACACCAGCCACTGTCTGTATACAGCATCGATCCAAACGATGAGTGGTGTGCCACCCTGACGGTCAACCGGTCCCAAATATGATTCTGCCTGGACACTGGTGCCTCCGCCAATCTCATTGCGCGGACTGACTTCCAAAGCCTTTGTGTCAAACCAGCCATCCTTCCATCAGCCTGCCAGCTATTGGATTATAATGGCAATGTCATTGCTGCTAGCGGCTCATGCCAACTTGAAGTGACGCACAGGTCACGCAAAGCCATCCTTCCTTTTGAAATCGTGGGCTCCTCGAAAGACTCCCTGCTTGGCGCGCAGACATGCAAGCTGTTGAACCTAGTTCAGAGAGATCACTCTCTCTCCTGATGACACGTCTGCCTTTCAGGACACTGACTTCAGGGCGCAACTCGACGCCATCATCGACCAGCACCACAACGTCTTCGAAGGCATGGGCACGCCCCCATAAACCTACAAGATCTTATTGAAACAGAATGCCACGCCTGTGGTGCATGCACCTCGCAGGGTCCCAGCACCCCTTAAGGACCACCTCAAGCAGCAGCTGCAGGACCTCCAAGACCAAGGAGTGCCCTCCAGAGTCACGGAACCAACCGACTGGGTCAGTTCCATGGTATGTGTAAAAAAGCCTTCCGGCGAATTGAGAGTTTGCATTGATCCCAAGGATCTGAATCGCAATATCATGAGGGAGCATTATCCAATTCCCAAGCGCAAAGAGATCACATGCGAGATGGCTCTCACCAAGCTCTTCACCAAACTCGACGCCTCAAAAGGATTCTGGCAAATCCAGCTCGACAAATCCAGCAGGAAACTGTACCTTTAACACCCCATTTGGCAGATATTGTTACAACAGGATGCCGTTTGGGATCATATCTGCTTCAGAGGTGTTACTTAGGATCATGGAACAAATGATGGAAGCCATTGAAGGTGTTCGCGTCTATGTCGACGACATAATCATTTGGTCCACCACCCCGCAGGAGCATGTCAGTCGCCTACAGCGCGTGTTCAAACACATACGTGAGCAGGGCCTACTCCTCAACAGGGCCAAATGCTCCATTGGTCAAGTTCCTAGGGGACCACATCTCCCAGTTGGGTGTGCGGCTGGATGTGGACAAGGTGGCTGCTATCACAGTCATGAAAATGCCAGAGGACAAGAAGGCGGTCCTCTGATTTCTGGGCATGGTCAACTTTTTAGGGAAGTTCATCCCTAACCTCGACTCTCATACTACGGCTCTCAGGAACCTGGTCAGGAAGACGACAGACTTCCAATGGCTCCCTGGCCACGACCGCGAATGGAGAGAACTCAAAACTAAACTCACCACGGCCCCGGTCTTAGCTTTCTTTGACCCAGCAAAAGAGACCAAAATTTCGACCGATGCCAGCCAATCCGGCATTGGGGCAGTGCTCCTGCAACACGATGAGACCTCACCATGGGCCCCCGTTGCATATGCGTCACACGCCATGACCCCCACGGAGCAGCGCTACGCGCAGATAGAAAAGGAGTGCCTGGGCCTTCTGACCGGTGTGGTTAAGTTTCACGATTATGTGTACGGATTCCTCAATTCATCGTCGAGACCAACCATCGCCCGCTGGTCAATATAATACAGAAAGACTTGAACGACATGACGCTTCGCCTCCAGCGTATTCTTCTCAAGCTCTGGCGATATGACTTCCAGCTGGTATACACCCCAGGCAAAGACCTCATCATTGCCGACCCTCTCTCCAGGGCAGTCAACACTCCGTGTGACCCAGCGGGATTCGTCTGCCAGGTTGACTCCCATGTGGCCTTCGTGGCCTCCAATCTACCTGCAACGGATGAACGCCTCGCCCAAATTCGCCGCGAGATGGCTGCTGACCCTTTGCTACAGCGTGTCATGCGCCACCTAACAGACGGGTGGCTCAAGGGCCAATGCCCTCAGCTCTACAATGTCAGAGATGATCTGGCAGTAGTGTACGGGGTTCTTCTGAAACTGGACCGCATTGTCATCCCGCATAGCATGCGCCAGCTCGTCCTGGAACAGCGACACGAGGGCCATCTTGGCGTGGAAAAGTGCCGCCGATGGGCCCGAGAGGCAGTGTACTGGCCCGGCATTAATGAGGACATAGCCAACACAGTGCTCAACTGCCCCACTTGTCAGCGCTTCCAGCCGGCCCAACCACGTGAGACCCTGCAGCCCCATGAGTTGGTCACGTCACCTTGGACCAAGGTGGGCATCGACCTGTTCCACGCGCTGGGTAGAGACTATGTCCCGATCATGGACTACTTTTCAAATTACCCGGAGGTGATAAGGTTGCACGACATCACATCGTCTGCAGTCATCCGTGCCTGTAAGGACACCTTTGCTCGACACGGCATCCCACTCACGGTGATGTCGGACAATGGCCCCTGCTTCGCAAGCCAGGAATGGTCCAACTTTGCCAGGCTCCGCCCCACTGTCCACTGGCCTATCGCCAGCCCAGCTGCTCATGGGTCGCACCCTGAGGATGACGGTGCCGTCCATTCATGTCCCAGATCTCGACCACGTTCCGGTCCTTCGACGGATGCAGCTGTCTCGTGCACAGCACAAGGCAGCTCATGACTCCCGTGCAGCTGATCTCCCTGCTCTGGCTCCAGATGACAATGTCCACAACCATCTTCCGAATGGTGGCTAGTCTGCAACCGCTGTGGTCCTTCGGCAGGTGGCCCCCCGCTCGTTCCTGGTTCGTCTACCGGATCCTCCATTCTGTGCCGTAATCGACGTGCCCTTTGTCTCGTTCCGCGCTCGCTACGTGATCCTCCACTGTCGCCTCGACCTCCTGCTGACCCTGCCATGGACTATTCAGAGATCCCGGTCACTCTGCATCCTCCTCACTCTGACGCAGTCCAGCCCACTCCTCAGCCGGCTGTTCCCGACCCACCCTTGAGGCGTCAACCAGAATTTGTCGCCCACCTCAGAGACTTAATTTGGGAACTTTGTGGACTGATGGACTTTCTGATTTGTTCTGTTCTTCCGTTTAATCGTTTACATGGTTTGTACATAGTGTTCATCTCGTTATTCTTGTGACATACTGTTTTTATGCACCAGGCACCTTCCCATGTAAATAGCTTAGTTCGCATGTACATAGTCCTGTAAATATTTCGCACACACGTAGTCAGGGACATTCTCACCATACACACTTTATTGCCACACAGGTACATTTTTTTATAAAAGGGGGATGTCATAATATACACCAGTATATCATGGTGCAGACACATACTGATGGACACACAGTGGGACCAATCAACATACACAACACCGCAGCCAGTCACCAGTGAGAGCACACGCACTATAAAGACAGGGGGCATCAGAGTTCCCGCTCATTCGAGCTGCAGCTAGCTAGGAGGAGAGAGCTCACAGCCTGCAGCACAGACATTCACCATGTGCTGAGTGCATCGACTGGTTAGGACAAGGCAAAGGTCTTTAGTTAAAGCTGGTATCGTGTTACCCACAGTCAGAGTATGTTAAGCAGTTAATGATTCAATAAAATAGTGTTGCACTATTTCAAATGTTGGTGACCTGTATGTGTTCCACGGATCCAGAACACCCAACACAACACGGTCTATGGAGTTTGATGACTTTGGGATAATTTAATGGCCCTCTGGTTTTTTTCATGACTGGAATTTAAAGATGTAGCCGGCTGATTTGGCTGTCCTTCTGGAGACAGACACTGCAGGATTGATTTTCTTCGAGACGTTTCTGTCTGCAGCAGGGATATCCCTGGGTGGTCATTTTTATTTTTTAATTTAGAGTACCCAATTCATTTTTTCCAATTAAGGGGCAATTTAGCATGTCCATTCCACCTACCCTGCACATTTTTGGGTTGTGGGGGCGAAACCCACGCAAACACGGGTAGAATGTGCAAACTCCACACGGACAGTGACCCAGAGTCGGGATCGAACCTGGGACCTCGGCGCCGTGAGGCAGCAGTGCTAACCACTGTGCTGCCCAGGCTAGGGATTTTCACAATAACTTAATTGCAGTGTTAATGAAAGCCTACTCATGACAATAAAAACGATTATTATTATTAACGAAAACTTGAACTGCTGGAAGGAATCAACAAGTTTACAGTCTGAAAGCCCAATGTGCTCTGGGATCTCTCTTGCGTTTGGTCGAAGTGGGGTGTGAGGTGGGCAGCAAGTGCACTCTGAATACGGAGATCGGACATGAGTAAACTGCCAAACAGTTGCAAGAATAATGGCGTCACCGTCAAAAGCAAATGAATATATTGAGGACAATAGGACTGGCAGCAGATGAAACAATGTGACACGGGGTTTGTGAGGCTGTGCATTGCACTACTGGAATTGATGATTTTAAAGTATAAACCATGTTTACTGATAAAGAGAGGTTAGATAACTGATTCAAGGAAAAGGGAATAAAGTGTTGTGGGAACGAGGCAACAGCAAGAAATGATTGGACTGAATCACCTGTCTGTCAGTTATAATTTTGACAGAGAAATGCATTCGTTATATTCAGCACCAATGTTCTCTTCCCTTCTCATTTCAGCTGGTGCGAGTGCACCGTATCCAGGACAACCATCCTATGCTGCCGCACAGCCACCGTACAATCCTGCCTCTCAGCCACCGTACAATCCCGCCTCTCAGCCACCGTACAATCCCGCCTATGGAACTCCAGAGAAGTTACATTAGTAAACATGTGGCCAATTCGATTTGTCAAGTGCATTTACTGATCTATCTTAGCCTGTTCCTATTTTATACAGGGTGAATGCTGGAGAGGAATTATCTTGTAAGCATTTCAAACATGTTCAGCAGTTAACTGTAAATTACTTATGTTTAAAAGAGTTTATTTTTTTTCTCCCCTCCTCAGTTCCTTGACCGAGGAGATGTGAAGTCTGTTTTAACTCGGTTATCTTGATTTTTCCAACACTTTTGGATAAACCAGAGGTAGCACAACTTTGTTTTGTATATTCAAAAAGAAAGAAAAAAAAGGTTGCTTGAAGCTATCTTTCATTGCAAACATAGGTGTTTTTGCTTAATTTCCCCTTCTATGAAGGCTACCGCTTCACTACTTGCCATGAAAGAAGTCTCTTTTGCGAGTGGCGGCTTTTGCATCTTTTCTTTTAAAAGAGAGGAAATTAAAATGTGTTGTGTTTCATATTATTTTGAGTTTGCTGTTCGGTTCTCATAGATTCTTGTCTGTATACTGAAAGCAGGGATAAACCACAGCTGCATGGTAGATGGTCCAGGCCACTTCTTGAGATATTGCAGTTAGCACATCAGGAATCTGATGCTCAGCCTGGTGACTCCTATTCTAAAAAAAATAGGGAGAAAGGAAGGGCTAGCCTTGTGGTTTTCCATTTTCCTTTTGTACGTTTACCTCTGTCCTTCCTTCTTCCTGGATGTGCGTGGCACAATTCTCTTTGGTGACCAAACTGAAGAGCAGTTCTTTGTAAGGATTTTCTGCTTTTCACATCACGCGCTTTTTGATTTTCTGCCCAAGCAAAAGGATCCAAACAGTTGTTGGTAACAGCTGAAAGTGCAGACAAGCAGACAGCTTCAAACTGTTGCATATGTGCCACCCACCCACGGCAAGCTTAGTTGTTGCGGCACAAGGATGGAGGGCAGATTAAAGAAGCAGTGTGGCAGGGATTCTCGGGCCTCATCCGTGGCGGGACCCGTTTCGAACGAGAATGGAAAATTTGGCATTCCGGCCCAAATGCCATTCACTCTCATCGGGGCCGGCAAGCCCCTCCCGCAAACAAGGAGGGAAGATTTTGGCCACGGTAGCAACTGAACCAGCTCCACTTCTAGCAGTGCGCTGTAAAGGAGCACTGGAGTACCTTTCAGCCTGATCTCTCAAAGGAGCATGACGAGCTGTACAAGGAGGCTGTACAAAATTGTTCCGAATCAATAAAAACAATAAGGTGGCATGGTGGCACAATGGTTCGCACTGCTGCCTCACAGTGCCGGGGGCCCGGATTCAAATCCGGCCTTGGGTGACTCTGCAGAGTCTGCACTTTCTCCCTGCGTCTGCGTGGGTTTCTTCCAGGTTCTCCAGTTTCCTCCCGCAGTCTAAAGATGTGCAGGATAGGTGGATTGGCCATGCTAAATTTGCCCCTTCGTGTCCAGGGAGACACAGGTTAGGCTACGTGTATAGGGTGGAGTGAATCGGTGCAGTCTCAATGGGCTGAATGGCCTCTTTCCGCACTGTAGGGATTCTATGATTACCAGGTTAGGTTAAGGGGATAGGGCGGGGTGGACAACGGAGTGGACCTGTGTAGTAGAGTGCTCTTTCAGAGGGTCGGCGCAGACACAATGGGCCGATCAGCCTCCTTCTGCACTGTAGGGATTCTATCAATATCCATGTGCATGAATTGTTTTCAACTTCATGCCTTTTACGTCCACAAGGATCATTGAAATTGCTTCTAACACCCCGACCAGGTTGGACGCAAATTAGAAGTGGAATCGCCAAAGAATAGCAAATGTACTGACAAAAATCATGCAACCATCTTATTTGCTCTGTCACTTTAAATCACCTTCCACAACCACACTATTCACCTCCCCTCCCACCCTCCACTGAACCCCACAGAGACAGGCGATGGGATTTTCCAGCCCTGCCCACTGCTGTAATTGTCCCTTCCACTGCTGAAAGTCATAGAATCACTACAGTGCAGGAGGAGGCCATTCGGCCCATCGAGTCTGCACCGACCCACTGAAAGAGCGCCCTAACTAGGCTCCCGCCCTCCATCTGCAATCCTACTTAACCCGCACACCACTGTACACTAAGGGGCAATTTAGCATGGGCAATCCACCTAACCTGCACATCTTGGAACTGTGGGAGGAAGCTGGACATTTTTCTAAGCCGCTAAATCTCCCACAGCAGGTCCTGCCATGAGGGAACGGAAAATCCCTCAGAGGGTGAGCGCTTTTCTAAATAATTACATTGTAGCCGTTGTTTAAGGACTTTATTTGTACATTATCAGGGCAATTAGTATAATTAAGATGCAGTATCATTTGAACAATATTTTAACATCAAGTGTAATGTATAATAATTGTACAGTACAATAAAATCCGCATGTTCTGTCAAATTATTCTTGGTTGATCTATTGTTTTAAAACTGTAGCTGAACTTTTTTAAATAAGCACAAACCAGTGTTTTTAAACTGGGAATATCCATGTTTGATATTGAACTTCATCGCTCTTCCAGCGCTCCCCCACTCTCACTTTTATGTCTCATCATCGCAAAACATTCCTACGATGGATATCAAAGAGATTTGGGAACTAACTAAAAAAGATGTTCCCATATTCTGTACCAATCCCAAACTCGGAGGACTACCCCTTACCCCTGAGGTACTTTTCCATGTGGCCTACCTCTTAGCTGTACTGTCAAGTAGTCCTTTGTTGCGCTTAAATTTGTGCTGAGAAATTGCCCCAGGAGAAGATTCATCAGAAGGCAAAATATTGAATGAGAAAGTAGAATCAAAATACTGTGGCTGCTGGAACCTGAGATATAAATGGAAATGTTCAGCAGGCCAGGCAGCAGAGAGTTAGAATGACACAAGGGCTCGGGCAGCACTGTGGCACAGTGGTTAGCACTGCTGCCTCTTGGCACCGAGGACACGGGTTTGATCCCAGCCCCGGGTCACTGTCCGTGTGGGGTTTGCACATTCTCCCCGTGCCTGCGTGGGTCTCACCCTCACAACTCAAAAAGATGTGCAGGGTAGGTGGATTGGCCACTCTAAACTGCCCCTTAATTGGGGAAAAAAAGAATTGGGTACTCTAAATTTATTTTAAAAATAACAAAAGAGCCTGGCCAGCCTGAATCCCAACATGCCCCAACTCCACCAGTGGCAGCAACCAGAGGGAAATCCGCCAAAATACAATCCTTTGTGGAATTTTTGTCCGGCCCACTCCCTGAAATTAATCCACTGTTGCAGGTGACACCAGTCAACTGTAACTGGTCACCTTCCTTCGATGACCATGTCCACAATCTCCACTTTGTGACCAGAATTTGCACACCGTCGTGCTGACGTTTTTCAGTAGCACCGTTCTTTTGAAACTTTTAACAGCGCCAGAGAAGATACTTTGATTCAGTCAGCCTGAGTTGGATTCAGAGCCAGCTTGCCCAAAAGTCAAAGACTGGTTTTCCAACTGTCTTTTCCAGCCAGGAATCCTCAGTTGGAAATAATCTGGTGAAATTTAGAAAGATGGGAAGTGCTCATTTTCAGTGTTTTAGAGGCACTCAGGACAGCAGATGGGATTGATAGACCACCGTGTATTTCATTACGAGTGCCATGAGTACACAATATGCTGTTAACATTATATACAGCTTGCACTTTAATGGCATCATGGTGGTAAAACATGTCATGGACCTTCACAAAAGCAGCATCAAATCTTTTAAAAATACATTGACAGTACCCAATTCATTTTTTTCCAATTAAGGGGCAATTTATCGTGGCCAATCCACCTAACCAGCACATTTTTGGGTTGTGGGGGTGAAACCCACACAGACTCGGGGCGAATGTGCAAACTCCACGTGGAGAGTGACCCGGGGCCGGGATCGAACCCGGGTCCTCGGCTCGTGAGGTAGCTGATGCGCTAAGCGTCAAGAACCTCAAAGACATGTGAGACTTTAACTCAGGCTTTAATATACTACATGGGAGGCTTACCCGACACAGACGACCCCAGACAGAATGGGGCCTGTCCCAGAAGAGGTTCTTATACTGACTCCCGGGGGAGTGGCTAAGGCGGAGCTCTCCGTGGCCAGGTCGGGTTACCTACCAGTGACCGAACCTCTGCAGAGTTACAGTACAATACACAGTATTACAGGGCCATGTTACGCACAACTATTATATACTATGTACAATGGTAGGGAGGTACAGTGGTGTATCACCACAGTAGCAGTGCTAACCCTGCTGCCCTAGCTTTATCAAATTCGCCACCAAGTCACATAAGGAAATGTTAGAACAGATGATCAAAACTTTGATTGTAGGGGTAGGTTTTAAAGACGCCATGAAAGATGAACGTGAGGCAGAGTGGTTTTGACAGCGAATTCCAGAGCTTGAGGCCTAGGTAGCTGAAGACATGGCTGCCAATGATAGAACTGTTTAAAATCAGGTATCGCAAGAGGCCAAAATTAGAGGAGCCAGATTTCTCAGAAGAGGGTTCAAGAGATGGGGGAGGGGTGTGTTGGGTTGAGGCTAGGGAGGAATTTGAAAACATCTCTGTTTATATAATTGAGAGGCTTAACCATATTAGAGCTTCTGTGAACGGATGGGTGGGGCTACTCGGCTCTGTGGATACAGAGACATATGCACTCTGTGGCTTAGATGCGGTGAGTCATACCTCGTTGCTGTGGGCAATGAAACATCGTATTGAAAAGACACCTCCGCTTCAGGAAATGATACAATATTGTTTGAATTTGTTTAAAGTATTAATGTATGTACCTGGGAGTAAAATTATTATTTTTTTTTAAATTTAGAGTACCCAATTTATTTTTTCCAATTAAGGAAATTTAGTGTGGCCAATCCACCTTCTCTGCACATCTTTGGGTTGTGGGGGCGAAACCCACACAAACACTGGGAACTTTGCAAACCACATACGGACAGTGACCCGGGATCGAACCTGGGACCCCGGCGCCACTGTGCTGCCCTACCTGGGAGGAAAATTGATCTAGGTTTTCAACATTTTTTCAAGTAACGTTTAATGAGCTCTCAACCTTTAAACCTCCAGTTTCTGTTTTGGATTGAAAGCCTCATGCCTGGGTGTAACGATGCACATTTACAGACTTCTTTAGCAATACGAAAGCTATTTATTCATAAGAAAAACAGTACAGAGGCCAGCAGCCTCTCAGCTGCCCTAGTGCAGCACACTCGCTAACCCAGTCCCTGCATGTCTTCTGCCTGAGAGAGGACTCCACCCACCGGTGTCCCAATTGGTCCCTCAAGTCAGGTGACCCTTGTCATGTTCTGTAGACTGGCCGATATGAATGATGAACAACAGAATATCTAGTTTAAATAATTTATTAAGAAATAACTGCATTGTAAAGATAACTGGAATAATAAATAACAAACTACTAACACTAACTAACTATTATAGAGCTACTGTAAAATACATCTACCACCAACATGACTTACTCCCAACTGCCTCAAGGTACAGAGCCGCATGGTGAACTTACACGGTCACCTGCTGGTTGGAGGTCATATATACTATAAACAGAATTACTTTATGCATATTATCTCAACCTTCTTCTGCTGTGCTGTGCTTAAAGGGACAATCACCACATCCCTCCCCCTTTAACTCCTTTATACAATTGGACAATCACCATATCCCTCCCCCTTTAACTCCTTTATAAAATCAATCACTGCAACCTTTCCCCTTTTAACTTTTATACAATCTTCAATAACTAAGTTCCTCAGTCCTGAATTCTAACTAATGATTATAATAATAATCTTTATTAGTGTCACAAGTAGACTTACATTAACACTGCAATGAAGTTACTGTGAAAACCCCCTAATCGCCACACTCCGGCGCCTGTTTGGTAGAGTTGGACAATTAGAAACAAAGTCTTTGAGGGGTTTTTCTGATTCTTGTAGAGTGCCATGATTCTGTAGTCTGAGAGGCTTCCACAGAATCAGCATTAACAGGAACTGCAGTAACCAGTTCCTCTTTTGGCACGGGCATCTCATATGGACAGCATGGTGGCACAGTGGCTAGCACTGCTGCCTCACCGCACCAGGGACCCGGGTTCAATTCCAGCCTGGGGTGACAGTCTGTGTGGAGTTTGCAATTTCTCTACTTTTCTGCGTAGGCTTGCTCTGGGTACCATCCTCCCACAGTCCAAGGATGTGCAGGTTAGGTGGATTGGCCATGATAAATTGCCCCTTGGCGTCCAGGGACGTGCAGGTTAGGTTATGGGTATAGGGTGGAATGGATCGGTGCAGACTCGATGGACCAAATGGCCTCCCTCTGCACTGGAGGGATGCTATGATTACTACTTGCATCCATGGTGACATCCGGTATGGAACAGTCCATCAGATAATTTGGTGCTTACGGGTTCAAAAATATTTTTTGATGGAAACACTAACTGTTGGAGCGTCTCTTTTTTCCTCAAGTGATCCACCTGTTTACAAATGATCCGTCCCCCAAGTTTACTGGGTATGACAGGAGTCAGTCGGAGAGACAATTAATTCCAGGGATCTAACTTGATCCACTACTGAAGTTTCATATTGTGACTCCCTGTCATTTATGTATTGAAATGTTTTTTTTTATTATTGCAGTGGTGATGGCTCATTGATGAGATCTTCAGACTTGCATTTTTAAACATAAATATTTTTATTGGTAGGCTTTAACTGGATGCAGTTCCAAATATAGGGCGCGATTCTGCGGACAAAAGTTAAAGTTGGCTCTCAAGCAAGTTTGGCAGGGTGTTTTTCAGCCGCTGAAGCACAAATTCACCCCACTATTCACCGCACTTGGCCATTTTTGGGGCCTTGGGGAGTTTCTCGTCACTGAGGCCACACTTTAGTCGATTTCCTGCATTGGCGAGCTGAGCCCCGTCCCCTTTCAGGCCCGCCCTGTTTTCTGGAACCCCACCCATAATCTCCCAAACTTTTTGAGACCCCTGGGAATCCCCATCCAAAGAGCAAGGCCCCCTCCAGGCCCAAAGCCTGACAGTGCCCCAGGCATCTGGGCACCCTGGCACTGCCAGATTGTCAACCCCCAGCAGTGCCCTTGACATCCTGGTACTGCCACTCAGACAATGCCAGGTTGCCTGGGTGACACTGTCTGGACGCTATGCCAGCAGTGCTAAGGTGCCCGCGTGCCAGAAGGAGTGCAAGGGGGCTATCCTGCCCTGTCCCCAACCAGGTCTCTAATGGCCTGCGATACCCCCTGAGGTTCCATTACACCTGGTCCATGTTTGTGGAGACCAGTACTAAATGCCACCCTGATAAAGTCTCGCAGGGGCAGCCGTTGACTGCCGGGTGCATATGGCATCTGCGTATTTAAATGAGCCTAATCCAGATTGCGCCTGGTCTTGCATGGAGCTATTCCATACAGGCTTGCTACTTGCCGAGTTCTGTCCTTCCGCGATCTTTCAGTGCCCTTGTTCCGGGATCTTTCAGTGCTCGCCTTCTGCAATCTTACACTGCCCTCTTTCCAGGATCTTTCAGAGCCTTCCTTCCGGAATCTTTCACTGTCTTCCTTCCACGATCTTTCAGTGCCCTCGTTCTGGGATCTTACTGTGTCCTCCTTCTGGGATCTTTCAGTGCCCTCGTTCTGGGATCTTACTGTGTCCTCCTTCTGGGATCTTTCAGTGCCCTCCTGCGATCTTTCAGTGCCCCCCTTCCGTGATCTTTCAGTGCCCTCCTTCCGTGATCTTTCAGTGCCCTCCTTCCGTGATCTTTCAGTGCCCTCCTTCCGTGATCTTTCAGTGCCCTCCTTCCGGGATCTTTCATTTGTCCTCTTTCCGTGATCTTTCAGTGCCCTCCTTCCGGGATCTTTCATTTGTCCTCTTTCCGTGATCTTTCAGTGCCCTCCTTCTGGGATCATTCAGTGCGCTCCCATCGCGATCTTTCAGTGCCCTCCGACTGCGATCTTTCAGTGCCCTCCTGGGATTTTTCTGTGCCCTCCTTCTGGGAACTTTCAGTGTATTCCTTCCCGGATCTTTCAATGTCATCTTACCGTGATCTTTCGGAACCTGCTTCCATGATCTTTCAGTGCCCTTCCGTGATCTTTCAGTACCCTCCTTCCGGGATCCTTCAGTGTCCTCTTTCCGGGATCTTTCAGTGTCCTCTTTCCGGGATCTTTCAGTGCCCTCCTTCTGGGATCATTCAGTGCGCTCCCATCGCGATCTTTCAGTGCCCTCCGACTGCGATCTTTCAGTGCCCTCCTGGGGTTTTTTCGTGCCCTCCTTCTGGGAACTTTCAGTGTATTCCTTCCGGGGTCTTTCAGTGCCATCCTTCCCGGATCTTTCAATGTCATCTTACCGCGATCTTTCGGAACCTGCTTCCATGATCTTTCAGTGCCCTCCTTCCGTGATCTTTCAGTACCCTCCTTCCGGGATCTTTCAGTACCCTCCTTCCGGGATCTTTCAGTACCCTCTTTCCGCGACCTTTCAGCGCCCTCGTACCGTGATCTTTCAGTGCCCTCCTTCCACGATCTTTCAGTGCTTTCCTTCCGAGATTTTTCAGTGCACTCCTTTTGGGATCTTTCAGTACCCTCCTTCCGGGGTGATTCCGTGCCCTCCTTCCGGGGCCGTTCAGTGCCTTCCTTCCGGGGTCTTTCAGTGCCCTCCTTCGCGATTTCTTCGTCGAAAAGCCCCGCAACCTGCATGGCACCCCACACTTCCTCCCATCCCTGTCTCTCTCCCCCCCCCCCCCCCCCCCCCCCCCCCCCACGGCGCAGGGGCAACCCCTGACCTGGAACGCTTCAAGCCCAATTCCCCTGAGGTGTACCTCCCCCCCCCCCCCCCCCCGAGCACTGGCGCAACAGCTCTAGATCCCTTGAGCTGCATGCCAGTAAATGGAAATGGCTTCTCACCTCCTCTGTTCCCCTCAGCAGCCATTGCGCCAGCTTCACATTTTTTAAAAAAGTGCTAAAGGACGCCCACGTGATTTCTTGCTGGGGAGCCAATTCCTTCCCAGGAGACCATTACATTCAACTTCAGTCTCGCTAATGAATTGGCATTGATGCAAATTGGGGTCACTGATATTCTCGCCCTACTTGGGGCGTGGTCCAGCACCCGCCACTGGGAGCAGGCCGGTTAGGTAGCAAACTGATTCGCGCCAATCTCAAAATTGACCTTTCCCGCTATTTATCCAGCGCGCCCAGCTCCACGCCGGGTGCAACGCGGTGGCTAAATCGCCCAACCTTTTTTCCCCACAATTGGGACTGGTTTCGATTTGGACAAGAGGTAAATTTTACAGAGTATTTTTGCTTTATTGCCCCTGGGTTTCCTTCCATTGATTTGCCTCCCAGGAGATTGCGCAATTGCAGGGTTTTGAGGAAGCAGCACATGCGGAGAAAGTGAGGGAAGGAATGTTCAGTCATGATGCTCCAGCCATCAGAGTGCAGGGAACGCGTGATGAATCGCCTGGCCTTTTCCAGTCCATCTATTTTCTCTCTTCATATGCTCAACTCATTGTGAATCCACATACTGGAGTCACACCCAGACACTTATCCAGGTCAAAACCTTGACTTGGGTACTGGACAGTAAACAACCAATCGATATCACATTAACAATTACATTACGCCAGGAAAACGCAAGACAATCTATTTAGCAAATCATGGTTTAAATCGGGGAGGCATAAGTTATTGCTACTTTGGTGTGAGAAGCAGATACTGCAAGATTAACTTTTCTAAAAGGTGGGCAGCACGGTGGCGCAGTGGTTAGCACTGCTGCCTCACGGCGCTGAGGTCTCAGGTTAGATTCTGGGTCACTGTCCATGTGGAGTTTGCACATTCTCCCCGGGTTTGCGTGGGTTTCGCCCCCACAACCCAAAGGGTAGGTGGATTGGCCACGCTAAATTGCCCCTTCATTGGAAAAAAAATGAATTAAGTACTCTAAATTTATATTAAAAAACTTTACTAAAATGCAGTACTTTCCCTGTTTAAGTAATTACGCCAGCAGGATTTTTCCATTTGGGGAACAGTCACGCAGCAGTAATTTACTCCAAATTATCCAGTCATTGACCAGAGGGTGGGCTACATGTCCAAATAAAGGTAGCAGGCAGTATCTCGAAGCTCGACAGAAGGTCTTCCATCATTGAAGGAGCAGCAGCTTGCAGTCCAGGCTGTAGTGATCTCTGCATGTACAGAAGGGGTTAATGTGTAATCAGTAGCACCAGATGATCACTAGAGGGCCGGACCAAAATGTTAAAGTAAAGAACTCGCGCAATTATTGTGATAGTTACTCAATAAACCTTTTGTTACTACTGGACGAGTTTGAGTCTTCTTCATCGAGATTCAGAAGACCTCATCAGTAAACAAGGTTTGAGTAACACATGTTACACTCCGTACTATATCAAAACACACAGAGAAGTGTAATAAAAGAAAATACAGGAATGTAATAAAAGATAGGCAAGCAAGAGAGAGGGCACCTCCATTTTGAGGATCCCTCCCTTCAACTTCTTACACTTTTAAATTCAAAATTGGCTTCAGCAGCTAAGCCACCATTCTGGAGGGGGAGCTGTGCCACAGCACGGCCATGGCTGCAGCTGAGGCCTAGAATGTGGAGAGAGAAAGAAAGAGAAATCTGCCTGGAGTGCAGGCCCCCTGATCTGCTGGGAAGCTGATTCCAGACAAATGGCCTAACCCTGACACCTTGTGGGAGGACAGGGATTGTTCAGTCGGCCTCTAAAAGACCTTTAACTATCATTAATCGATTACCCCCATTTTGATCCCCATTCCCAAAATGATCCATGGGATGAGGAATGGAGCGGCAAATTGAATGCTCGCACACTCAGCCTGTTCCTGTTTTACCTGCCATCGGGGCCTAAAAATCCTGCCTCCAGCTGGAGCCACTGCGACATGCCTCCTGTTTCACCAGGGTAGGTAAACCAGCATACAAAGGAGGCACTAAGGGGCTACATAAAGGTGTTTTATAATCCTAGAATCATACAGTACAGAATATTGACATTCAGACCATCATGCCTGTGACCCCTCTTTGAAAAAGTCCCATTCTTCTGCTCTTTGGCCCTGCATATTGCTCCATTTTGAATATAACAAATCATTTTTGAATCCGTCTCCGCCCCTATTTCGGATGGAACATTCCAAATCGTAGCAACTCCCCCTCCATTGTTTTGTCAATTCTCTTAAATCGTTGCCGTCTGGTTCCCCTCCGGTCAGTGACAACAGAGCGGTCAAGGAGAAACTATCAATACCTCTCCTCATTTTGAATACCTCTATTAAATATCCCTTGAATCACCTTTGCTCAAAGGAGAACCATCCCAGCTTCTCCAGTCCCTCCACCTGAATGGTTAACTGATTATGTTCCCGATGGTGGGGGTGTCCACCACCAGGGGCCACAGTCTGTGGATACGGGGTAGGCCATTTAGGACAGAGATGAGGAGAGATCTTTCTTCGCCCAGAGAATGGCGAGCCTGTGGAATGCATTACTACAAAAATAGCTGAGGCCAAAATTATTGTATGTTTTCAAGAAGTGGTTAGATATAGGACTTGGGATGAAGGGGATCAAAGGACATGGGGGGGAAGGTGGGATTAGGCTATTGAGCTGGATGGTCAGCCATGATCATGATGAACGGCACGGCAGGCTCAAAGGGCCAAATCGCGTCCACCTGCTCCTATTTTCTATGTTTCTATTCCTGTTAAGTGAATCACAGAATCCTTACAGTGCAAAGGAGGCCATTTGGCCCATCGAGTCTGCACTAACTTTGAAAGATCCCTCTACCTAGTCCAACTTGCCTGGAGTGGCACGGTGGCACAGTGGTTAGCATTGCTGCCTAACAGCTCCAGGGACCCGGGTTCAATTCCAGCCTTGGGTGGCTGTCTGTGTGGAGTTTGCACTTTCTCCCCCTTTCCGCGTGGGTTTCCTCTGAGTGCTCCGTTTCCTCCGACAGTCCAAAGATGTGCAGGTTAGATGGATTGACCATGCTAATTTGCCCCTTCATGTCCAAAAGGTTACGCTGGGTTACAGGGATAGGGTAGAGGCGTGGGCTTAAATAGGGTGCTCTCTCCAAGGGTCGCTGCAGACTCGTTAGGCCAATTAGCTTCCTTCTGCACTCTAGGGAGTCCATGATCTATGATTCTATGATTATTCCTGTAACCATACACATTCTTTCTTTTCAGATAGCAATCCAATTCTCTTTTGAATACCTCGATCAAATCTGCCTTCACCACCCTCTCAGGAAGTTCATTCCAGACTTTAACCCATTCTCTTAGTGAAAAAACTTTTCCTCACACCACTTTTACTCCTTTTGACAATTATTTTGAATCTGTGTCTTCTAGTTCTTGATGCTCTCTTGAGGGGAAACAGTTTCTCATTATTTACACTGTCCAGATCCCTCATGACCTTAAATACCTCTATCACGTCTCCTCCTAACCTTTTCTTTTTCTTTTAATTGAGACGCAATATTGCTTTGTGATCCCATTTCGGTTGCAGCAACATGTCAAGTTATCACATTTTTAAAAATTTAGAGTACCCAATTCTTTTTTTTCCAATTAAGGGGCAATTTAGCATGGCCAATTCACCTACCCTGCACATCTTTGGGTTGTGGGGGCGAAACCCACGCAGACATGGGGGTAATGTGCAAACTCCACACGGACAGTGACCTGGGGCCGGGGTCGAACTCAGCACCGTGAGGCAGTGCTAACCACTGCGCCACCGTGCCGCCCCTTACCTATTCTCCAAGGAAAACAGAGCTAACATATCCTCATAGCTAAAGTTCTTTATCCACAGAACAGTGCATGCGAATCTCCTCTGTTCCCTCTCCAATGCCTTAACACCTTTGACAACATACTATATGTATTATGAACTGCTCTCAACATGCCGTGCCACCTTCAATGACTTATGTACCCTTCTGTTCCTGCACCTCCTTTAGAGTTTCTCCCTTTATTCTGTCTCTCTCCATATTCTTCCTGTTAAAATGAATCACCTCACACTGCTCTGCATTGAACTTCATCTGTCATCTGTCTGCGCAATGCACCAACCTACATGAATATGACCTTTTGAATTTCAAGGCCATCCTCATCACAGTTGACAATATTTCCAATCTTCGCATCATCTTCAGGTTTTGAAATCAAGCTCTCAACACCACAGTCCAGGTCATTAATATATATCAAGAGGTTCAAGGCTCCCAACACTGACCTCTGCGGAATTCCCCGACACACCTTCCTCCAATCTGAAAAACAACCATTTATCGCTGCTCTGTTTCCTGTCGCCCAACCAATTTCTTATCCCAGTGTCTACTTTCTCTTTTATTCCATGAGCGACAATGTTGCTCACAAGTTTGTTTTGTGGCACTGTTTCAAATGCCTTTTGAGAAGTCATATATGCCACATCAACAGCTCTGGCCTCATCAACCTTCCCCGTTGCCTCAAAAGAAAAACTCCAGCACGTTAGTTAAACATGATTTTCCATTAATGAATCCATATTGTACACGAATGGAAGAGAGTTGCTTTAATTGGTGCAGGCATCACGAGCAAGGTTATGGCATGCTGATACCCTCCTGAACTCCGATGGACCCCTTACTCTTAATGTACACAATGGAAAAGGAAGTGATCCACTCTCAGGAACAGTACTAAATGTATATAAATCTCAAAACAGAAACAAATGCAGCATGTGGAAGATAATACACATTTCAGGATGAGGCGTTTAGAGAGCTTTATCCTGATATGTTCTTTTAATTATTTATGAATTGTATATGGGCGGCACAGTGGTTAGCACTGCTGCCTCACAGCATCAGGGACCCGGGTTCAATTCCGACCTTGGGTGACTGCCTGTGTGGAGTTTGCACGTTCTCCCTGTGTCTGCGTGAGTTTCCTCCGGGTGCTCCAGTTTCCTCCCACAGTTCAAAATGTGCAGGTTAGGTGGATTAGCCATGCTAAATTGCCCCTCAGTGTCCAGGGATGTATAGGTTAGGTGGGATTATGGGGATAGGGTGGGGTGGGCGGAGGAATGCACCTAGGTAGAGTGCACGTTCGGATGGTCGGGGTAGACCCAATGGGCTGAATGGCCTCCTCTGCACTGTCAGGATTCTATGGTTCTATGAAACACTGAACTTCAGAAAAGTTGCCTGCCACAAAAGAAGCTGTTTATACTCAGTTGACATCATCTGGTTTTGATTTTCCCCTACTGTAATGTTACCCAGAGGCTTGATCAGAAAATAGTTTGCATTGCTAACAGATTCAAAGCCCTGCTGTGGCACGCGGATGCCAATCTGACTAATCAGCATGCATTAAGTCTGACCTTTAGTGAATCGTTCAGAGGGAACTGCAGCGCATGGAAAAGTACAAGAAGTGGTTCTCAGTTCCCTTTCGTTAATGATCCATTTGTTGCTTCCTCTGTTGGTCTGTTGTATGGTGGTGGCCTGTTACTATTCATTCAGGATCTGAATTAAATAATGGGTTTATTGAAAAATCACCATAGTGGAAAATGCAGAATTGTGATGACAATGCAAATAAAGAGATTGCATAATTGCGATCATGTTAGCGTACAAATAATTATGGTACATTGCAAAATGCAGGTCTCCTCAATTCACAGAATAGAAATGAAGATCTACTGTGCTCTGCATTAAAGTCCATAGATCATATGTTATCAAGTTGAGTTCCTTAAATTCTCAGTTATTTATATACTATTTCTCTGGCAACATACACTTTTACATACATGTTGTAGCGATGGTAGAGGCTCCAACTTTCTTTCCATCATATGGATGGTGAGGAGTCTCTCTCACTCTTACCACCTGCCATTGGCGTGCAATGGAAAGTATCATAGGGACACAAACTGTTTGGCCACATTTCAAATGCACTTTCCTTCGCCATCAAGTTCCAGGGTGGGACTCAAACCCAGGGCTCCTGGATCTACCCATTGCACCCACTGGCCTGGTGTGTACTGGGCCTTTAACACAGGTAAGCCCTAGAAATAAAACTGTCCAATAGACCAATAATGACCCTATAGCAGGGGAACCACCAGTCAGACAACCAGGTAGAGGCTCTGAATACAATAGGCTTAGAGAGCCAAATTTAGCACTTTGAATTTTCCGCAGTTTTTAATTTAAAAAAACAAACATCAGTCTGATTTGTGAGGACAAAACTGTATGCCGTTCTACTTATCCTTACACCGACAATTGCATTTATTCAGTTTTTAATCAGCTTCCACGAGATCTCCTCTTATGTTGAAATATCAGAAATTCACAATGGTTTTTCTGAGTTTAAAAGAGAGCAGATGCGGTTTATCAAAATCAAATTAACAGTAACAATTAAATTCATTTATGTAATGCTCCTCAGAATTGATTTCCCAATTCAGTATAAATGTGACTGGGGTTTGTGTGTAGCTTCAACTGGCCCGTAGGCCAGAGATTTCTGCTCTTCAGCAAAATGGCCATGTGGCGCACAAAGACTCCGTGAGACGAATAGAGTGAAGTCAATGAGGCTTTATTAAGCGTGTCTGTTCCCCAGCAGCCCGATAGTAAACTGGCCTGCGGGGGAAGGCACCGGCTTCTTATACTTCGCCTTCAGGGCGGAGTATGAGGTCAACGGCCAACCAGGACCCGGGATCTGTCAGCCAATGACATTAGGGCTTCCAGTCCCACATGACCCCCAATACATACTACTACATTCACCCCTTGTCAAAAATGAACCCGGCGGGGTGATGCTTCGTATGGTGGTAAGGGTTTACAGGGCTGGTCCTGGGAGGATAGAACAGTTACATGGTAGTACAGTATTGGACAGTATCGTCCTGTTACAACTATTTACAGAGGGTATAGGAAAAACAAAATGTTCATTGGACAGTCCATCTTTGTTTTACATCGACGCCACGAGTCGGTCGGGCGGTCTGGTCGTCCGTGTCGATCGCCTCTGCCCCGGCGGTGGTGGTGGTGCTTGTACCAGCGTTGTCGCCTCCGGGAGCCGCACGGTTTCAGCTGTCGGTGCAAAGGGGAGGGGGACTGATCCTCCTGGGAAGGGGGCGGTCGCGGGGTGCGGCGGTGGCAGGAAGGGGGGAGGTTGGGTTGATGGTGTCGGGGGGGTATGCGTGGTGCAGGCGGGCGCCAGATCCCGCAGGGAGACCGTGTCCTGTCGGCCGTCGGGGTACTCCACGTAGGCGTACTGGGGGTTTGCGTGGAGGAGGTGAACCCTTTCGACCAACGGGTCCGCCTTATGTGCCCGCACGTGCTTTCGGAGCAGGATGGGTCCTGGGGCCGCCAGCCAGGTCGGCAGCGACGTTCCAGAGGAGGACCTCCTAGGGAAGTCAAGGAGACGCTCGTGAGGCGTTTGATTAGTGCTTGTACGTAATAACGACCGGATGGAATGGAGAGCGTCCGGGAGGACCTCCTGCCACCGTGAAACTGGGAGATCCCTGGACCGTAGGGCCAGTAGGACGGCCTTCCAGACCGTGCCGTTCTCCCTTTCTACTTGCCCGTTCCCCCGGGGATTGTAGCTGGTCATCCTGCTTGAAGCTATGCCCTTGCTGAGCAGGAACTGGCGCAGCTCGTCACTCATGAAAGAGGACCCCCTGTCGCTGTGGACGTATGCGGGGTAACTGAACAGCGTGAAGATGCTGTTCAGGGCTTTAATGACTGTGGCCGCGGTCATGTCGGAGCAGGGAATGGCAAAAGGGAAGCGGGAGTATTCGTCCACTACATTAAGGAAATACGCGTTGCGGTCGGTGGAGGGGAGGGGCCCTTTGAAATCGAGACTGAGGCGTTCAAAGGGGCGGGAAGCCTTAATCAGGTGCGCTCCATCTGGCCTGAAAAAATGCGGTTTGCATTCTGCGCAGATGTGGCAGTCCCTTGTGACTGTACGGACCTCCTCTAAGGAGTATGGGAGATTGCGGGACTTGATGAAGTGGTAAAACCGAGTGACCCCCGGGTGGCAGAGGTCCTCGTGGAGGGCTTGGAGGCGGTCAATTTGTGCGTTGGCACATGTGCCGCGAGATAGGGCATCGGACGGCTCGTTCAGCTTTCCGGGCCGGTACAAGATCTCATAGTTGAAGGTGGAGAGTTCGATCCTCCACCGCAAGATCTTGTCGTTCTTGATCTTGCCCCGCTGTGCATTATCGAACATGAAGGCTACCGACCGTTGGTCAGTGAGGAGAGTGAATCTCCTGCCGGCTAGGTAATGCCTCCAATGTCGCACAGCTTCCACTATGGCTTGGGCTTCCTTTTCCACTGAGGAGTGGCGGATTTCTGAGGCGTGGAGGGTTCGGGAGAAGAAGGCCACGGGTCTGCCCGCTTTGTTAAGGGTAGCCGCTAGAGCTACGTCAGAGGCGTCGCTCTCGACCTGGAAGGGGAGGGACTCGTCGATGGCGCGCATCGTGGCCTTTGCGATGTCCGCTTTGATGCAGCTGAAAGCCTGGCAAGCCTCTGTCGACAGCGGGAAAGTCGTGGTCTGTATTAGGGGGCGGGCCTTGTCTGCGTACTGGGGGACCCACTGGGCGTAGTATGAAAAGAACCCCAGGCAGCGTTTCAGGGCTTTTGGGCAGTGCGGGAGGGGAAATTCCATGAGTGCGCGCATACGTTCGGGGTCGGGGCCTAATATCCCATGCGCACTATGTAGTCCAGAATGGCTAGCCGATCGGTGCTAAAAACGCACTTGTCCTCGTTGTACGTGAGGTTCAAGGCTTTGGCAGTCTGGAGGAATTTTTGGAGGTTGGCGTCGTGGTCCTGCTGATCGTGGCCGCAGATGGTTACATTGTCGAGGTACGGGAACGTGGCCCGTAACCCATGTTGATCAACCATTCGGTCCATCTCCCGTTGGAAGACCGAGACCCCGTTTGTGACGCCAAAAGGGACCCGTAGGAAATGGTATAATCGCCCGTCTGCCTCGAAGGCTGTGTACTTGCGGTCACTTGGGCGGATGGGGAGCTGATGGTAGGCGGACTTGAGGTCCACAGTGGAGAAGACTTTATACTGGGCAATCCGATTGACCATGTCGGATATGCGGGGGAGAGGGTACGCGTCTAGTTGTGTGTACCTGTTGATGGTCTGGCTATAGTCAATGACCATCCTTTGTTTCTCCCCTGTCTTCACTACTACCACCTGCGCTCTCCAGGGACTATTGCTGGCCTGGATTATGCCCTCCTTTAGTAGCCGCTGGACTTCGGAGCGATTGAAGGTCCGGTCCTGGGCGCTGTACCGTCTGCTCCTAGTGGCGACGGGTTTGCAATCCGGGGTGAGGTTCGCAAACAAGGACGGGGGTTGCACCTTGAGGGTGGCGAGGCCGCAGATAGTGAGTGGGGGTATGGGGCCGCCGAATTTAAACGTAAGGCTCTGTAGGTTACATTGAAAATCTAAGCCCAGCAAGGTGGGGGCACAGAGTTGGGGAAGGACGTTAAGTTTGTAGTTTTTGAATTCCCTCCCCTGTACCGTTAGGGTAACTATGCAGAATCCCTGGATCTGTACGGAGTGGGATCCTGCAGCTAGGCAAATCTTTTGTGCGCTGGGGAAGGTAGTTTAAGGAACAGCGTCTTACCGTGTCGGGATGTATAAAACTTTCCGTGCTCCCGGAGTCGACTAGGCATGGCGTCTCGTGGCCGTTAATTAGGACCGTTGTCGTCGTCGTCTGGAGAGTCCGGGGCCGAGCCTGATCGAGTGTAACCGAAGCAAGCCGTGGTTGTAGTAGTGGGGTGGGGTCCGTTGTTGCCGTCCAAGATGGCGTCGGGGATGGACAAAATGGCCACCCCCATACATCGCATGTGGCTGAGGGGTCACAAGATGGCGTCGGGGGTGGACATAGATGGAATGTGAGGGGGCCTCAACGGGCCAGTGAAGGGACCAAGAGTCTTCACCCATCTTAAAGGGGAGGGAGAATTCGTTATGGTTAGCAGAACCCTGGAAGGGGCCCCGGTAGTTTTGGAAAATATATATGCTCCACCCCCAGGGGCAGCACGGTGGCACAGTGGTTAGCATGGCTGCCTCACGGCGCCAAGGTCCCAGGTTCGATCCCGGCTCTGGGCCACTGTCCGTGTGGAGTTAGAACACAGAACATGCAATGCAGAACATAAGAACTAGGAGCAGGAGTAGGCCATCTGGCCCCTTGAGCCTGCTCCACCATTCAATGAGATCATGGCTGATCTTTTGTGGACTCAGCTCCACTTTCCGGCCCGAACACCATAACCCTTAATCCCTTTATTCTTCAAAAAACTATCTATCTTTATCTTGAAAACTTTTAATGAAGGAGCCTCTACTGCTTTACTGGGCAAGGAATTCCATAGATTCACAACCCTTTGGGTGAAGAAGTTCCTCCTAAACTCAGTCCTAAATCTACTTCCCCTTATTTTGAGGCTATGCCCCCTAGTTCTGCTTTCACCCGCCAGTGGAAACAACCTGCCCACATCTATCCTATCTATTCCCTTCATAATCTTATATGTTTCTATAAGATCCCCCCTCATCCTTCTAAATTCCAACGAATTTGAGTAGACAGTCCCAGTCTACTCAACCTCTCCTCGTAATCCAACCCCTTCAGCTCTGGGATTAACCTAGTGAATCTCCTCTGCACACCCTCCAGTGCCAGTACGTCCTTTCTCAAATAAGGAGACCAAAACTGAACACAATATTCCAGGTGTGGCCTCACTAACACCTTATACAATTGCAGCATAACCTCCCTAGTCTTAAACTCCATCCCTCTAGCAATGAAGGACAAAATTCCATTTGCCTTCTTAATCACCTGTTGTACCTGTAAACCAACTTTTTGCGACTCATGCACTAGCACACCCAGGTCTCTCTGCACAGCAGCATGTTTTAATATTTTATCATTTAAATAATAATCCCTTTTGCTGTTATTCCTACCAAAATGGATAACCTCACATTTGTCAACATTGTATTCCATCTGCCAGACCCTAGCCCATTCACTTAGCCTATCCAAATCCCTCTGCAGACTTCCAGTATCCTCTGCACTTTTTGCTTTACCACTTATCTTAGTGTCGTCTGCAAACTTGGGCACATTGCCCTTGGTCCCCAACTCCAAATTATCTATGTAAATTGTGAACAGTTGTGGGTCCAACACTGATCCCTGAGGGACACCACTGGCTACTGATTGCCAACCAGAGAAACACCCATTAATCCCCACTCTTTGCTTTCTATTAATTAACCAATCCTCTATCCATGCTACTACTTTCCACTTAATGCCATGCATCTTTATCTTATGCAGCAACCTTTTGTGTGGCACCTTGTCAAAGGCTTTCTGGAAATCCAGATACACCACATCCATTGGCTCCCCGTTATCTACCGCACTGTTAATGTCCTCAAAAAATTCCACTAAATTAGTTAGGCACGACCTGCCCTTTATGAACCCATGCTGTGTCTGCCCAATGGGACAATTTCCATCCAGATGCCTCGCTATTCCTTCCTTCATGATAGATTCCAGCATTTTCCCTACTACCAAAGTTAAGCTCACTGGCCTATAATTACCCGCTTTCTGCCTACCCCCTTTTTTAAACAGTGGTGGCACATTAGCTCATTTCCAATCCGCCGGGACCACCCCAGAGTCTAGTGAATTTGGGTAAATTATCGCTAGTGCATTTGCAATTTCCCTAGCCATCCCTTTTAGCACTCTGGGATGCATTCCATCAGGTCCAGGAGACTTGTCTACCTTTAGCCCCATTAGCTTGCCCATCACTACCTCCTTGGTGATAACAATCCTCTCAAGGTCCTCACCTGTCATAGCCTAATTTCCATCAGTCAATGGCATGTTATTTGTGTCTTCCACTGTGAAGACCGACCCAAAAAACCTGTTCAGTTCCTCAGCCATTTCCTCATCTCCCATTATTAAATCTCCCTTCTCATCCTCTAAAGGACCAATATTTACCTTAGCCACTCTTTTGTTTTATGTATTTGCAGAAGGAGTCCATTTGGCCCATCGAGTCTGCACTGACCCACTTAAGCCCTCATTCTCCCCGTGTTTGCGTGGGTTTCGCCCTCACAACCCAAAGATGTGCCGGGTAGGTGGATTGGCCACGCTAAATTCCCGTACCAGCCTCCCCGAACAGGCGCCGGAATGTGGCGACTAGGGGCTTTTCACAGTAACTTCATTGAAGTCTACTCGTGACAATAAGCGATTTTCATTTCATTTTTCATTTCAATTGCCCCTTAATTGGAAAAAATGATTGGGTACTCTAAATTTAATTTTTAAAATATATATGCCCCAAATTGGCATGACACAGAGTTTGTCAAGAAACCAATGGACGAAATCCCAGACTTAGATACCCACCGACTGATCATGGGGGGGGGGAGACTTTAACTGTGTACAGGACCCGACGTTGGATAAATTCAAGCCCTGGACAGATAACTTGTCAGGCAAGTCACGCAAATTGAAGACCTTTATGTAGATGAATGGTGGGGGGAGGGGGGGTAGACCCGTGGAGGTTCCACCACCCGAGGGAAAAATAGTTCTCTTTTCCCATGTGCACAAGACTTACTGAAGACTATTTTATGGGCGGGAAGAGGGAGCTTGCAGGAGGAACAAAGGCAGAATACTCCACCATTGTAATCTCTGATAATGCGCCCTGCTACATCGACATGTGGTTGGAGAAGGATCAGGCCTAATGCCCCTTCATGGAGGCTGGATGCCGCTCTCCTCACCAAAATTCAACACTAAAATATCTCAAACCATCAACGATCATGCATCCTGAAAACAGAATGCGGAGGTCACACCCTCCACACTCTGGGAAGCAGTAAAGGCGGTGATCAGGGAGGAAATGATAGTTTATAGGGTCCTTCGGGACAGCAAGGTAAGGGAAATGAAGCAGCAGCTAATCGGCTCCATACTGTCCACGGCCCTAACCGTGGAATTGCTGGCGGAATGGAAAAAGAACCTGATGGAATTTGACCTGCTCTCCACACGGAAGACAGTCCACCAACTCCACCAGGCATGAACATGGAGACAAAGCCAGCCGCATGAAACCAGGCTGCCGCGACAGAGAAAGCGCAGACCAGGGACAGTAAAGGTAGGATGGTAGCGGACCCAAACAAGGTCAATAACGGCTTTATGAATTTTTACTGAGGCTAGAAACCTCCGAGCCCCTGGAGGGAGCTTCGGGGATAGAACCGTTCCTCGACAAGCTGGACAGACCGGCAGTGGGGGAAGACAAAAAACAGGCACTGGAAGCACCGCTAGGGCTGGGCGAAATCGTGGAGTGCATCAACTCCATGCTATCAGGGAAAGTGCCGGGACCGGCTGGAATCCCGGCAGACATTTACAAAATATTCTCAGCAGCGCTGGCCCCGTACCTGTGGGAGATATTCAATGACTCACTGTCTAAGGGGGCCCTGCTGCCCACATTGGCACAGACCTTGATCTCTCTGATCCCAAAGAAAGGCAAGGTCACGACAGAATGTGGATCATACAGAACCATCTCTCTCCTAAACCCTGATGCGAAAGTCCTATCGAAAGCTCTGGTGAGGCGAATGGAGAGCTGCCTGCCAGATGTTATCACGGACGATCAGGCCCAGTTTGTCAAGGGCAGGCAACTAACAGCCAACATCAGACGCCTGCTGAATGTAACAATGACCCGATCCAGGCAGCAGACACAGGGGCAGGATTCTCCGCTAACCGGCGCCGTGGGCCATACCGGCGCAAAGGAATGGCGTGAATCACTGTAGCGTCGGGCCGCCTGGATGGTGCGTAATCCTCCGCGCCTTCGGGTGGTAGGTCGGCGCTGGATTGGTTGGCGCCACGTCAACCGGCGCTTTAGGACCTCCACCGGCCGGCGCGATTTGGCGCATTCGCAGGAGCGCCATCGTGTTCTGGCGCAGGCGCAGAACCGCTGGCGTGATCCCGGCGCATGCGCAGGAGGTTTCTCCTCCGCGCTGGCCATCGCGTAGCTTCACATCGAGTGCCCCCACAGCACAGGCCCACCCGTGAATCAGTGGGCCCCGATCGTGGGCCAGGCCACCTTGCCCCCCAACCCCCACCCCCCCCGGGGCCAGATCCCCCGCGCCCCCCCGAGGACTCCGCAGGCCGCCCGCAGAGCCAGGTCCCGCCGGTAAGAACCTTGCGTAATATACGCCGGCGGGACTGGCCGAAAACGGGCGGCTGCTCGGCCCATCGCCGGGGGGCCGCTGCCGATGGCTGCCGACCGGCGTGGCTCGATTCCTGCCCCCGCCAAAAACCCAGCGCCGAAGATTTCGGCAGGCGGCAGCGGGGCGGGATTCATGCCGCGCCTCGGCGATTCTCTGACCCGGCGGGGGGGTCGGAGAATCCCTCCCCAGTGGTGATGGTCTCCCTGGACACTGAGAAAGCCTTTGATCGAGTAGAATGGAGGTACCTCATGGAGGTACTTGAACGGTTTGGCTTCGGAGAGGGATTCACCATGAGGGTGAAGCTCCTATGCAGCGTTCCTTTGGCGAGTGTACGGACAAACGCCACCAACTCTAAATACTTTCGGCTGCACAGGGGAGCAAGGCAGGAGTGCCCACTATCCTCGCTCCTGTTCACACTGGCAATTGAGTTGCTGGCTATCGCTCTTAGATCAGCTGATTGGTGGACGGGCATCCGAAGAGGAAACGGAGAGCACAGGGTCTCTCTCTATGCAGATGACCTGCTCATCTACGTGTCGAACCCCCTAACCAGCATGGGAAAGATAACCGGGCTCCTCAGGAAGTTCAGCACCTTCTCAGGTTACAAACTCAACATGGGAAAGAGCAAAACCTTCCCAGTAAATCCCCAAGAGGGAGGAGCAGAGCTGGAGGAACTATCATTTAAAATAACCCAAACCAAGTTCAGGAACCTAGAGATAGAACATAGAACATAGAATGATACAGCGCAGTACAGGCCCTTCGGCCCACGATGTTGCACCGAAACAAAAGCCATCTAAACTACACTATGCCATTATCATCCATATGCTTATCCAATAAACGTTTAAATGCCCTCAATGTTGGCGAGTTCACTACCGTTGCAGGTAGGGCATTCCACGGCCTCGCCACTCTTTGCATAAAGAACCTACCTCTGACCTCTGTCCTATATCTATTACCCCTCAGTTTAAAGCTATGTCCCCTCGTGCCAGCCATTTCCATCCGCGGGAGAAGGCTCTCACTGTCCACCCTATCTAACCCCCTGATCTAAGTGACCCACACCTGGAGGACGCTCCGAAATGGAACCTCTCCCGCCTTGTGGAGGAGGTGAAGAGGAACCTGCAAAGGTGGGACTCACTCTGTCTTTCGCTAGTGGGAAGGGTACTGATGATCAAAATGAACGTGCTGCCTTGGTTCCTCTTCGTATTTAGATCGCTCCGCATCTTCATCCCCAAATCCTTCTTCACCAAGGTTGACAAATTAATCATGGCCTTTATCGGAGGGGGAAGAGTGCCTAGATTATGGAAATCAATTTTCCAACGAAAGTAGCACGTGGGGGGCCTGGCCCGACCAAATTGTCTTTGCTACCACTAGGCGGCCAACACTAAGAGGGTGGCTAAGTGAGCCGGAGGCAGATTGGGTCAGAGTGGAAGGGGCCTCCTGAAAGGGGATCTCTCTCCGAGTGCTGCCCACCGCACCACTCCCAGCTCCCCTACACACACACGCTCCTGGAGCCCGGTGGTAGTAGCCACCCTAAGGATTTGGAACCAGATGAGGCGCCATTTTGAACAGAGCGAGATGTCCACGGGAGGGAGATAGGGGGAGGATTCTGGATCGAGGCACAGCATAGAGACATCTCCACCTCCTCCTGCGGCGGGCGAAGCCTGATGTAGCTCAAGGTGGTGCACAGAGCTCACGTCACCAAGGCACACATGAGCGGATTCTTCCCGGAGGTGGAGAATACGTGCGAATGAATCATAGCTTCCCGACAGTGCAGAAGGAGGCCATTCGGCCCATCAAGTCTGCAATGGCCCTTGGAAAGAGCACCCTACTTAAGCCCACACCTCCACCCTATCCTCGTAACCCAGTAACCCCACCTAACCTTTTGGACATTAAGGGGCAATTTAGCATATCCAATCCACCTAACCTGCACATCTTTGGACTGTGGGAGGAAACCGGGGCACCCGGAGGAAACCCATGCAGACACGGGGAGAAAGTGCAAACTCCACACAGTGACCCGAGGCCGGAGTTGAACCCGTGTCCCTGGCGCTGTGAGGCAGCAGTGCTAACCACTGTGCTACCGTGACGGTGGGGGGGGGGGGGTATATTATTTTCTATGTCCGAATAAAGGTCGTAGTCTTCCAGCTGATACAAATGCTTTATTCAGTAAGTTTGTTCTGTCTCCAGAGCTTAACGAGACGTTACACAGTCAAGATGTAAAAGAAGAAATGCTAAAGGTAAGCTTCCTACGCTGAGTTGACTTTGTCTGCTGCTGTTCACTGGCTCTGTGCTTCTGAAAGAGGCAGATCCTTCCTTGGGTCGGACCCTTTATACCCGCCTCGAGTGCTGTCCTCTCGCGATGCTGTGGCTGTTACATCTGTACAGTAACCCCTGGTATATGTGCAGATGTACAGGTCACTACGGGGGGGGGGGGGGGGGGGGGCATGGCCAACCACATCCACATGTTCTGGTCCTGCGCCAGACTCAGGGAATTCTGGACAGTCTTCTTTGAGGCTATGTCCAAGTTGGTGGGGGTGACGATGGAGCTATGCCAGTCGGTGGCGATCTTCAGAGTATCAGAGCACCCAGAGCTCTGGACTGGACAAGAGGCGGATGCCCTGGCCTTCGCCTCACTGATCGGCAGGCGGAGACTTCTGTTGGGCTGGAAGTCGGTAGCACCGCCCCTGGCTTCGTAATAGCTCTCAGATCTGGCCGAATTCCTGAGGCTAGAAAAAAAATCTAATTTGAAATAAGAGAGTCTAAACAGAGGTTCTACACCACGTGGAGCAAATTCACAAGCCCACTCTCAGACCTGTTTGCAACCAGCAGCCAACTAGGGAGTGTGGGGGGGGGGGGGAAGGGAGGGGGAACAGAAAAGGGGGAGATAGGGATAGCCACCAAGAAAGAGGAGAGCTTGGGAGGAACAGGGGAGGAAAGGAGAGGAGGGCCATCTACTGGAGGGAGCACAGGCGTCCCCGATGCGGGGAGAAACAGGTGTAACATGCAGACCCTCCCCTTCTCAAAGGCCTGAAGACAAAGGGGTGAGTGGGACTCTCCCTCCCCCACCAGTGAAATGAAGGCGACAGGCAGACGAGGGGGGGAGACCCGAAACACACCAGGATACAGAAGGCGGAAACGAGAAACAACTCCTACCGCCAAATGGCAGGGGCCCCAGTGGAACTCAACAAACTGTTCTGAAAACCAAATGTAAATATTATCCAGGGTCAGAGACTATGGTGACAAGGAGGGTCCGAAGCTGGCCATTCAAACCTAAGTCATTGTACGATACTCTAATACCCAAATAAGTTACACCTGCCTTTCCCACTCTGTAGAGAAAGTAGAAAACTGTCTCCTGCAAGGGCGCATGATATTATTTAATATAATTATTTCATACAAGGGGTAGAATTGGTTTCTATTTTATCAGCAATCTCACAAGGCAGAAAGAGCAAATAACTCCTGAGCAACATAGTGGCATGATTGGACAACGTACGTCTTCATTGTCTGTGAGTAGCGTTCGTGTCCCCAGATGTCTCTCTGCAACACAGCTTTTAAGAGGCTCGAGGACTAAGGCTGAATGGTTCACAATTGTATCTGTGTTTTCTTGAACAGCAATCTGAAGACTCTACTGATTGCTGCTTCCCCCTACAATACATTTTCGATATCTACTAGGCAACACAACTTTAATACCTCATAAAATTCATAAAAGCACTAAGATAGAGTGGAACAATAGGTAAGTAGCAGAAGGACAAGATTGAAGTCAATGGAAAAGACTCTTAGGAATCGTGTGTAAAGTAACACGAGTTACTGATTCACTATGAACACATTACACTCTCCTGTCCTGGCAGTTCCACCCCACAAAGCCTGCTCACAGTAAACCTCCATCAGCAACAAAATCAACAGAACTCTAGCCCTATGTTCGCAAGATAATTACAGATGAGAAAGGCTATCCAGCCCAACATGTCTCATCCATCCAGAATGACCACACATAGAAACATACATAGGAAATAAAAGCAGGAGGAGGCCATTCGGCCCTTCGAGCCTGCTCTGCCATTCATTATGATCATGGCTAATCATCAATACCCTGATCCTGCCTTCCCCCATATCCCTTGATCCCTTCAGCCCCAACAGCTCTATCTAATTCCTTCTTGAAATTACACAACATATGATGATAAGTATTAGGAACAGGAGTAAGTCATTTGGCCCATCGAGCCTGCTCCGCCATTTTGACAATATTGCCTACATAATACCAGTGACTGCAACTGAAAAATATTTAATTGGCTGTAAACGCCTTTGAGACATCATGAAAGACGTTGTATGATTGTAAGCTTTTCTTTCATTACATCAGACAGAGGCTGCGATTCTCCAAAACGATTTCTCAGTTAATTTGTGGCGAGTTTTTCAGGGAGTTTCCTGCGGCTCTGCCGGCGAGTTCCCCACCGCTATTCAATGACAGTTAGTTAGGGCCCTGGGGAGTTTCTCACTGGATTGGCCCAAATTTAAAATTTTGTTTAGCACTGGGAGCTGAACTCAAATATTGGGCCGCCATTTTGAAAGGGTGCCCCAATCTCTAAGTGAGCTTGGGGTGGTCCCCACCCCCACCCATGGGCAATGTCATCCCCACACTCATGGACACTACCCCGCACTCCTTCCAAGTGAGGACACCTCGCTATGGCGGTCCCCCTTCTTCAGACCCCCCAAGCCCCATTACAGCACCTTCCTTCCAGGACCCCCCATGCATCACCAACCTCCCGGAGGCCCCTACCTACCTGCCCTGTACTCCCTGGCCCTTGGCAGTGTCACTCTGGCACTTGGGCACACTTGCACTGCCACCCTAGCACCTAGGCAGTGCTCTTGCTGACTTGGTAGAGCCCCCGGGTACCTTGGGCAGTGCCAAGGTGCCCACATTCCAATGGAGGGCCAGGAAGCCACCCTGCACTTACCCTGACCACCCAGGGGTCTCCAAAGGCCTGGGAGACCCTCCAGGTGCTGTTCTGCCTGATCCACAATTATTTGGACCAGCACTGATCAGCAGCCGGCTGCAGCCGGCTGCAGCCTTCCTGGGGAGGCCAAATAATCGAGTGAGACTGGTGGATCCCAGGCAGGTAGGTCTTAAGTAGGTTTACGTCCTGCTTCCAGGAGCAGCATTTGGTCACATGCATTTGGGGCGGAGTTCCAACTCCGACGTCTCGTGGAACTTCGGTGAATCTCGCGAGGCACAGAGGCTGTTGGGAGGCTCACTGCACGCCTCTCCCGGGTTTCTCCAGCCGCGCTTGTGCGCAAGGTGGCCAGAGAATCACGCCCAGAGTGATTGTAACAATGGTAAAATTGGAAAATACTGATTCTGTCCGGATAATTAATCACAGAGCAATGAACTGATGGTAGAAAAGTGGCTACAAATAAACCACTAGATTTACAAACCAATTCAACTCTGTAACTAATACAACCATACCATTCTGACTTCTCTAGCATCAACCCACAATATACATAGATTAAATTTACCCTTTCACACTAATGACACTATCCCTGGGATTTGTCAATCAGAAATCTTCCAGCACCTTTGGAAAATTGTCGATTGAATTGTTGATCTGAGTTTTGTAGACAAAAATGATATATGGCACATAAATTCAGTGTGGCCTTAACACAAGAATTGGATTGTTTCCCTTTCCCCCAAATGCTGTCGTACGAAGTGTGTTATACACTGTGAATTTAAAATGGAAAATGTAATTAATAAATTCAAAACTACAAACAGCACCAAAGCAGTGACACCCCAACTCTATTCCACCCCAAACTTCCCCAATCCTATCCTATCATCTCAACCTTCCCTCTCACACCACCCCAACCACCCCCCCCCCAACCTCTAATCTCTGCCCCATCCAACTCACCCAAATCCCCCAAAACTCCCTCACCTTACCCCTTCAGCACTCCCCAAACACCTCCAACCTCCACCTCGCCACCCCGCTAACACTCCTCAACCTCATCACTCACCCCTCCAACACCCCCAAGCCTTTCCCAATCTTTAACCTCCCGACCATGTCTCCCAACATCCAACTGGTTCTAAAATGCAGGTTTCACTTGCCCTTTTTTCAAGCAGGAAAGCTCTCAGATGCTGTGCTGCTGCTGTTGATCTTCGGGCAGCTTTGTGGTTTTCAGGCATGTTTTCCAAAAAAATAGTACTAGAAAAGTAAAGCTGCCCGTAGGTTGGGAGCAGCAGCCACAGCAACGCAGTAAAACAGACCTGGTTGGCAGCGTTGCTCAGGCTGGTGAACAACAAGAAACTCCATTTAGGGCAATTAACCCGCTCTCCCTTAGCCCTGGAACCCAATGTTTGGCACCATATGCATCCCCCTCTCCCAGGACATGGGACAACTAGCCTGAGGTATGCAGGGCTAGTGAAATCTAGCGGAAACAAAAGCATGGATGCATGTGTAAGCAGAAGATAAACTGCGGTGGGCGAAGTTAGGAGATGTTACAGAGGTGGAAATAAACGGCCTGAGTGGGAGAAGAAGCTGAACTTGGGTTGAACAGGCCACCAGTGTTCTGCACTCCATCGTTCATCCGAAGGTGACACTTGGGGATACTGAATGACTTGAGGCCAGTTTACTTGGAAGTGCTGATGCTTTCGTTTTGTTAACATTCAGCCGCAGGTTCATCCTGGTTTTCATATCAAACGGCAAATTAGAGAATGTGTCAGAAAATGGCTGTTCCAGGTCTTGTGGATGTTCAATTACATAGAACATAGAACATTACAGCGCAGTACAGGCCCTTTGGCCCTCGATATTGCGCCGACCTGTGAAACCACTCTAAAGCCCATCTGCACTATTCCCTTATCATCCATTTAAGCACAATAATAGCGCTTTTGGTATGGAGGAAGGCACTTGTGACATCAAAGAGCATTTATTTATTCAAATAATATTGGAAAAGTAAGACACCCGAGTGAAGTCTTGGGTGGCAAAGAGTTTGAATTGGCACCAATATCTGTCTGATTATTCAGTTAATAAGCTAATCCTGTTTGCACTTTTTCTATCACATAATATAAACTCAAACTTATGCTCACGTCCATTGGGACCAAGATTGTTTCTGTTGATTGCAGTTATCTTCTGGCTTCTCTTGTCCGGTGCTGGGCCGACGTTTTCTCAGGACCCACTTGCTGTGTATCTGTACAGAGGAAGACGGCAGTAATGCCAACACACAATGGATAAATGGAGTGGAGAATCATCAGAATCACCGCCTGTGCCAATTTCTGACTCTCCTCCTCACCGAGGTACAGTGTCATTGTGCTAAACTGGATATGACTTTTACTGGAATCAAGAATTAATCTCTGAAAAATAAGGTAAGGTTTAAATTAGTTTTGTACCCTGGGAAATAAGAATACTGCTTCAAACTAGTATTGTGTACCTTAAAATGGACCACCAGTGGAAACAGGGTTGGTCTGAGCTGCTTTTTCTTTCTGGGTGCAACAATAATTAAAACCTTGGCCTGGATTCTCCAATTCCTCAGTCGCACATGCCATTCACTGGCAGCCGGATTCTATACTCCCGTCACTTGGGATTCCCCGTTGAAGCCACTCCACGACGCCGGGGAACCCATGGGCAGGGGTGCACTGCCGGCGGGGAAAGTGAATCTCAATGGCCAGAGAATTCCGGCCGTTATCCTTTCTGGCTCTCTTCCATGTGATACCATATATTAGTGGTGCCCGATTTACATAGTAAAATTTACTAGGCACTCCAACCTCACAGGCCCTACTGAAGGGTGGCACGGTAGCACAGTGGGTTGCACTGTTGCTTCACAGCTTCAGGGTCCTAGGTTCGATTCCGGCTCGGGTCACTATCTGTGCGGAGTCTGCACGTTCTCCCCGTGTCTGCGCGGGTTT